>NW_027256882.1:5090229-5423946 GCF_029215685.1 Pituophis catenifer annectens
CATATATGGTAATCATGTGTACATCCGGAAATGAATATACTGACTGAAAAGAATATATAAACTTGTATGTAACAATCCTTCAGGCTTTGCTTGAACTGCTGAACCTTGCGCAATAAACCTTTCCTTTGATAAAGAGCTGGTGTGATCTCTTTTCTGTAACAGCAGCAGAAAAGACAGTCAGGAACATCCTGAGGTAAATCTCAAACGGCGTCCAGAAGGAAAAGGCGGAAAAAAGGGAAACGCCCCCTTTCCACCCGCACCAACCAATCAGAGTGCAGATCCCCTCAGCCACAACGGGGTCTTCGAGACCATTGGGCACTTAACCTTCTTCAGGCATTAAATTGAATATCTTCACATTTAAAGTTCACATTTAAAGTTCAACATTTATGTGAAGCCGCTGGGTGAGATCATCCGTGGCTTTGGGGTGGAGTTCCATCAGTACGCTGATGATACTCAGCTGTACATCTCCACTCCGGGCCATCCCAACGATGCCCTTGAAGTGATGTCCCAGTGCCTGGAGGCCGTGCGGATCTGGATGGGGAGTAACAGGCTCCGACTCAACCCTTCCAAGACCGAGTGGCTGTGGCTTCCGGCGTCCCGATATAGCCAGCTGGTACCATCGCTGGCTATTGGGGGCGAGTTATTGGCCCCCACGGATAGGGCTCACAACTTGGGCGTCCTCCTGGATGCACGGCTGTCTTTAGAAGAGCATATGACAGCCGTGGCCAGGGGGGCTTTTTATCAGGTCCGCCTGATTCGCCAGTTGCGTCCCTTTCTGGATCGGGATTCCTTACGCACAGTCACTCAGGCACTCGTCACTTCCCGCCTGGACTACTGTAATGCTCTCTACATGGGGCTCCCCTTGAGGAGTACCCGGAGGCTCCAACTGGTGCAGAATGCGGCCGCGCGGGGAATTATGGGAGCGAGGGGTCGCTCCCATGTGACACCTCTCCTGCGTGAGCTGCATTGGCTTCCAGTGGTCTTCCGGGTGCGCTTCAAGGTGTTGGTTACCACCTTTAAAGCGCTCCATGGCATAGGACCTGGGTACTTGCGGGACCGCCTTCTGCCGCCGATAGCCTCCCACCGTCCAGTACGCTCCCACAGAGAGGGACTCCTCAGGGTGCCGTCGGCCAGGCAATGTCGGCTGGCGACCCCCAGGGGGAGGGCCTTCTCTGTGGCAGCCCCCGCCCTCTGGAACGATCTGCCCCCGGAGATAAGAAGGATATCGGATCTTCGGGTCTTTCGCCGAGCCCTGAAAACTCTTCTTTTCCAGCAAGCAGGGCTGGCGTGAACCCCGCCCCCCTTTTTTAGTATTTAATGGTTATTAATTGTTTAGTTTTAATTTGTTAATGGGTTTTAATTCGCACTGTTTTAATTCGGGCCAAAGTATATAATTCTTTTAATTAATTTTAAATTTTGTATTGTTATGTATTTTAGTTTTGGCTGTGCACCGCCCTGAGTCCACTAGGAGAAGGGCGGTATATAAATTGAATAAATAAATAAATAAATAAATAAATAAAGTGTTCAAAGGAAACAGACCTAAAACGACTTTGCTTTTGTCCATTAGACGGAATTGTCAGGTTGGAATAATTGTTTTTTTTTTCCTTGCACTGTGCTAAAAAGAAGTCAATGTCTTTTTTTCCTTTTTTTCTTGTACCTCAAACTTTCTTTTCCCCTCTTTTTCTCCTTTCCTTAATTTCCTATTTCTATTTTTCTTTGTGTTTTGTATAATAAATAAGATCCTGAGACTCTAGAAAGAGTGCAGAGAAAAGCAACAAAGATGGAGGCAAAAACATATAAAAAACTGTGGTTCCTTGAACTGGGTATTTTCTAGCCTGATAAAAGAAGGAGGAGGGCAGACATGATGGCATCTTCTGATATCTCAGCGGCTGCCAGAAAGAATACTTATTTTTTCTCTTCTCTTCTCTTCTCTTCTCTTCTCTTCTCTTCTCTTCTCTTCTCTTCCCTTCCCTTCCCTTCCCTTCCCTTCCCTTCCATAAATAAGAAGCAGACTGAATGAAAGGGGTAGAAATGGACTTCGATTATATATAAGAAATAACCAACAGCTCTAGAAACGCAACAGAAGAAAGGCGAAAACCTCCTTCCATGCATTTGGGTTGATACAAAAGGGGGAAAAGAAGCACAGAGGTCGAAACCTTTGTCTGACAGGGAGCCATGGAGAAGGGCCTTTCTTCCACCTACTCCCAAGCCCATCCTCCCCGCCCTCTCCCTCCCCCCTCCCATTCACTCCTCTTTCCCGCCCTTTCTACGATCCTGGCACTTTGCCCCAAATCCACCAGGAGACGCCCTCTGCCAAGGGAAGGTGACTCCAGGCACTTCCCCAATGGCCCACTGGAGCCTTGCCTCTCTGGGAGTTTGCACTCGCTCTCCTTAAGCCCTGGAGCCCCGGAGAAGGTGGAGAGGCTGTAGGAGAGTCTAATTCTTAACGTTTCTTTTTCTTCCCTTTGCAGGGATCAGTCCTGCAGTGGGAGAGTTTAATTCTTGGCAATTGTTGGAATTGGAAACTGGAAGCCATTTGTGGTCTTTGCAAGGCAAACTTTCCTCTTGGGGGAAGAAGAAAAAGCGGAATCCCTTGCAGGGATCAGTCCTGCAGCCCCAGAAATGGTCCCGTGAAGGAAAAGGCATCTGGAGACCCACCAGAGTCCTTGGAGCCATTTGCAGTTGCTCTGCAGGACAGAGAAAGGATGGAGACACAACCTTTTGCAAAGGAGGGAGCCGGAAAAGGCCCTTCAGCTGCTCAGCCTGGGAAGGGGGGGAAGCTCTGGACAAGAACCGGGCAGGAGATCCTGGAGAAGGAAACCATCCTCCCTTCAGAAGTTCCGCCCTGGACCTCCATCCAATACCTGGAGGCTGAGGGTCCCCGAGGACTTTGCAGCCGACTCCATGGCTTTTGCAGGCGATGGCTGAGACCAGAAAAGCACACCAAAGCCCAGATGTTGGACCTGGTGGTTCTGGAGCAGCTCCTGTTCCTTCTGCCCCCAGAGATGGAGGGCTGGGTGCGGGAGTGTGGAGCAGAGACCAGCTCCCAGGCGGTGGCCCTGGCGGAAGGCCTCCTCTTGAGCCAGGCGGAGGAGCAGAAGGAGCAGGTCGAGTTGCAGGTGAGAGACTTTAGGGAGCTCAGAAGGGAATAGAGAAAGTGTTTGAATACTTCACCCTCCTTCCCAAACTTCTCTGGTGTTCATCATATGTGGCAATTCACCAATTCTTGTAGGACATGGTTCCCTTGTTTTCTCACTCAAACTCAAAGATGGATATTGGGGGCTTTGAAGTTGTGTTCCAAATATAAGAATTCACTTTGTGTCGTGTGACTTTTATTAATTCTGCTTCTTTTTTCCTTCCTCCTATTTGAAGTGCTGCAATGTAAAGATCAGAGATCCTGAGGGAAAGAAGAACCCATCAAATCCCCCTCAGGAGCTATTTTTCAGGAGGGACACCTCAGAAGGTAATGGAAGATCCTCCGATTTCTCATGTCTTACCTCACTCTCTCTTCTCTTCTATACAATACCTCCTCCTATTTTGTTAATGATGCATTTTGAAATTATTTATTCCTTACAGAGAAACAAAGAATGAAGCTTTCTGGTTTTTACGATGGAGATCAAACAGCGGTTGAACCTCCAAATCAAGTAAGAAAGGGAAAAGTTATTACATTTCTATTCTCCCTTCTGGAAGTGAAGTGGGTGTGCAGAGGGCTCCCTCCTTCTATTTTCCTCTGTTGTTTGGCCTGGATTATTTTTGTCTTCTTCCACAACATGCAGAGCAGAATAGCAGGTTCAAAGTTCCTGTCAGCCAGCATAACTTCCTCTGGTTATCTTGTTCTCCTTGGTACTCCTTCAACTTTGAGTTTATAAGAAGCAATTTTTAAAAAGTCCTTCAAGAGTAAACGTATCACAGTGACAGTAACTGCTACAGACCCTGTTTTTGGGGTAATTCTTTGATTCTGAATTCTTCAAGGCTAATGAAAAATAACTAAATATTCACATTGCCACATTACCATTTTTATAAAGCCTCGTTTATAACCTGTAATTTTCTCTTCCTTGTTTTCTTCCTTTCAGCCAATGGCTCAGACTACTAGATCAATCAGTGATAGACAGAGCGATAGATCAGTTGATCCAGAAGTGGGATTACTTTACTGAAAGGCACTGAAAGTTCTGCAGAATCAATGAACTTGATAAAACTTCCCCAGATATTTCTTTGGTGAAAGCAATTTTCAGATTTGCCCATTTTCTCACCTAATATTGGGACTTGTTTGATGCACAGCCATTTAACTTATCTTTGCTTTGAAAACAATGGAACAGAATAACAGAGTTGTTAGGGATCTTGGAGGTCTTCTAGTCCAACCCTCTGCTCAGACTGGGAGCCCTATAAAATTTCAGATAAATGGCTGTCCAATGTCTTCATAAACACCTCCAGTGCTGGAGCACCCACAATTTCTGGAGAGACGTCATTCCACTGATTAATTGTTCTCACTGTCAGGAAATTCCTCTTTACTTGTAGGTTGGTTCTCTCCTTGAATCGTTTCCATCCACTGCTTCTTGGAACACTTCTATCATGTCACCCCATCTAGTCCTTCTTTTCATGAAACCAGACTCACCCAATTCCCTTATATGTTTTAGCCTCCAGTCTACTAATAATTTTTGTTGCTCTTCTCTGCACTCTTTCTAGAGTCTCAAGATCCTTTTTTACATCTGGCAACCAAACCTGGATGCAATATTCCAAGTGGGGTCTTCCCAAGGCCTTTTAAAGTGGTACTAACACTTCATGTCATCTTGATTCTGTCCCTCTTAATGCAGCCTATGATTCTGTTGGGGTTTTTTCGGCAACTGTAGCCTACTGTTGACTCCTGTTAAAGTGGTTGTCCATTAGGACTCCAAGATCCATGTTGCCCTTACTACTGTTGAGCCAGATGTCACCTCTTCTGTGCCAGTCCATTTGGTTTTTCTTTCCTAAATGTGGAACCTTACATTTCTCACTGTCGATTTCACCTTTTTAGATGGGGCCCAATCTGTTGATCCTTCTGTATCCTGAGTGTTGTTATTGCTGTCAATTTGGTCTTGTCTGCCAATTTGAAGAGTTCGCCTTCTCTCCTCTTGTCTAAATCATTGATGAAGATGAACAGATCTTGTGAATCCTCCTGTTCTGTTCTTTTTTCCGTGTTCAGGGGAGTCTTGTGTCCTTCGAGGAGGTGGCTGTGTCTTTCTCTGAGGAGGAATGGTCTCAGCTGGATCCTGACCAGAAAGCGCTGCATTCGGAAGTCATGCTTGAAAACCATAGGAACGTGGCCTCTCTGGGTAAGAGTTCACTAGTCCCCAATCAGAGAGTTCAAGAAGACAGATTATAGTTATTTTTTTTATTAAAAAACCACTAATCAGATATCGTTTCCTGGGAGGGAGAAGGAAAGGATCTTCTCGAAAGGAAGGAAAGAGTCAGTGTCTCTTTGCTTAGATGCTTTCTGTGTCATTTCTTATCTCTATTTTTCCATTTCTATTTGAATTTATCTGTGGGGGCTGAAAAAAACGAGGTGTGTTTTTATGTGTCCTCTGGAGATCATGTGAGAGGAGTGTTGTTGTCATTTGTCCTCTGAAACCTCCAAAATTGTGTGAGAACAGAACTTTCACACTCAGCCCATGGAAGAGCATTCTCCCAATCCAATTCAAGAACAAAGGCCTCATGCAATGTCAGTCAGAGCATCCTAGGGTATAGGTAATCCCCGAGTTACGACAGTTCATTAAGTGACCGTTCCAAGTTACGACCAGCCCTCCACGAAGTACTTGAGCCCCAAAATGATGAGCGTTGCCACACCACGGACATCGTTCACACTTTTGAATAACAGCAGAGACGCTGCAACCTTCACTGTACCTATTCCCCCACCCCGCAGGGACTTACTGTATTTTTGGGACTATAAAATGCACTTCCCCCCACTCCCCCAAAAAAGTAGATGGAAATGTCTGAGTCTTAGAGAGCGAACGCGTACCTGGTTTTGGCCTCCCAAGCCGTCTGTGTGTCCCTTTTTTGCCCTCCCTGGTGTCCAGAAGCAACCTGCAGGGCAAAAACAGACCTTGTCTTGGTCTTTGTGGATCCCGTTTTTGTCCTCCTCGCAGGGGGTTTGGGAGACCAAAAACGCAGAGTGCTTCTGGACGCCGGGGAGTCTTCTTTTGCTTCTCTGAACCTAGGTGCGTCTTATGATCTAAAAAATATGGTACCTTGCGACAATGTGGCGAGTCGTTGGTTCCTTTGTCTACTTCGGTGCCTTTGCAGAAAAATGAGGCCTAAAGTAGAGAGAGATACGCAAGATCAGTAGTGGGAAATCTTACAGAAAAGATCTCATGTGATCTCACACTACAGTGCTTTAGGCCTCTTTTCTCTGCTAACCAAGGCCTGCACGAGATCCAGGGCCAAATGCTTTGCAAAGGGAGGGAAGGCCTCTTCGTTTTCAAAGACTTTTGTCATGCAGTCTCATGCAGTCCTCAATTCTTAAACAAACACAGGCCTAAAGTACTGCAGTGTGAGATCACGTGAGATTAGTAGCCTGAGACTAGGGGTGACATGATAGCAATGTTCCAATATCTCAGGGGCTGCCACAAAGAAGAGGGAGTCAAGCTATTCTCCAAAGCACCTGAAGGCAGGACAAGAAGCAATGGGTGGAAGCTAATCAAGGAGAGAAGGAATTTAGAACTAAGAGCAAATTTCCTGACAGTTAGAACGATTAATCAGTGGAACAACCTGCCTCCAGAAGTTGTGAATGCTCCAACACTGGAAGTTTTTATGTTGGTAACCATTTATCTGAAGTGGTGTAGGGTTTCCTGCCTAAGCAGGGGGTTGGACTGGAAGACCTCCAAGGTCCCTTCCAACTCTGTTATTCCATTCTATTCCTTAACTCAAAAGTGAGTGAGGTTTACATATATATACCATAGATAATTGTAAAGAAAGAGATGTTTTCTAGACATCTTCAAAGCTTTCATGACTTATGAATATAGAAATCATCATGTCTATATCACACCCCTGTAAGCATGCAAACATACAACCTAATGGAATTTCGGAGAAATGCAGAAGGAAATTCACTTGAGTTTCTACTCTTTGATCTTTTTCTCTAACCTTGTTATCATTTTCATTTCCCTTTTGCTTCGAAGGTAATAATGGGCAGGAGAATAAAGATTCCTGTGAACTGTTCCAAGTGATCAATGCTAAAGATGGAACGGAGAAGTTTGGAATTCGAATGGAACTAGGAAGCCATGAGAGAAATCAGTCAAAAAATTGGAATCAGGAAAGCTCATCTTCCACTGATGCTCCGATGCAAGACTTTCTTGCCCAACAAGAGAGAATAAGGAAAAAATATGTTGGGAAAAGTGTGAAGCTAATCAAAGCTAAAGTACAAGTAAATGAACACTATTTAACCCAAAACAAAGGAGAAGATGCTATAAGAAGACACAACGGACAAAATTACAATGGGACATTCATTCTTTCTCTTGGAAATAACTTCCTTACTTCTCCAAAAGCGATTGACACAAAAGAGAAGCCTTATAAATGTTTGGAATGTGGAAAATATTTTAGAACAAGCAGGCAACTTACTATCCATAAAAGGATCCACTCAGGAGAAAAGCCATTTAAATGCACGGAATGTGGAAAGACATTTGCTCAAAGCAGTACACTTACTTCCCATAAGATGATCCACACAGGGGAGAAGCCGTATAAATGCACAGAGTGTGGAAAGAACTTTGCTTATAGAAGTAGTCTTATTTCCCATAAGATGATCCACACAGGGGAGAAGCTGTATAAATGCACGGAATGTAGAAAGACCTTTGCTCATAGAACTAGTCTTATTTCCCATAAAAGAATCCACACAGGGGAAAAGCCATATAAATGCATAGAGTGTGGAAAGAGTTTTGCTCAGAACTATCGACTTACAAGACACAAAAAGCTCCACTCAGGGGAGAAGCCATATAAATGCATGGAATGTGGAAAGACCTTTGCTGAAAGACGTAGTCTTATTTCCCATAAGATGATTCACACAGGACAGAAGCCATATAAATGCATGGAGTGTGGAAAGACCTTTGCTGAAAGACGTAATCTTATTTCCCATAAGATGATTCACACAGGAGAGAAGCCATATAAATGCATGGAGTGTGGAAAGACCTTTGCTGAAAGACGTAATCTTATTTCCCATAAGATGATTCACACAGGAGAGAAGCCATATAAATGCATGGAGTGTGGAAAGACGTTTACTCGTGGCAGTGGACTTATAAGCCACAAAAAGCTCCACTCAGGGGAGAAGCCATATAAATGCATGGAGTGTGGAAAGACCTTTGCTGAAAGACGTTATCTTATTTCCCATAAAATGATTCACACAGGAGAGAAGCCGTATACATGCATGGAGTGTGGAAAGACGTTTACTCAGAGCACTGGACTTATAAAACACAAAAAGCTCCACTCAGGAGAGAAACCATTTAAATGCATGGAATGTGGAAAGACCTTTGCTCTAAGAGGTAATTTTATTTCCCATAAGATCATCCACACAGGGGAGAAGCCGTATAAATGCACGGAGTGTGGAAAGACGTTTACTCAGAGCACTGGACTTACAAGACACAAAAAGATCCACTCAGGAGAGAAGCCATTTAAGTGCATGGAATGTGGTAAGTGCTTTGCTGAAAGATGTTATCTTATTTCCCATAAGATGATCCACACAGGGGAGAAGCCGTATAAATGCATGGAGTGTGGAAAGAGTTTTGCTCAGAACTATCGACTTACAAGACACAAAAAGCTCCACTCAGGGGAGAAACCATTTAAATGCACGGAATGTGGAAAGATCTTTGCTCTAAGAGGTAATCTTATTTCCCATAAGAGGATTCACACAGGAGAAAAGCCATATAAATGCATGGAGTGTGGAAAGACGTTTACTCATGGCAGTGGACTTATAAGCCACAAAAAGATCCACACAGGAGAGAAGCCATTTAAATGCATGGAGTGTGGAAAGAGTTTTGCTCAAAACTATCAACTTACAAGACACAAAAAGCTCCACTTAGGATAAGGTGACCAGACGTCTTTTTTTTTCTGTTGAGGGATTTTCTTATTAACAGTAAATTCTATAATGCTTAAATGGTTATTTGTAATTCCAACCTGGGATCTGGTCAGGTTTCCACGCAGACAAATAGCAGCATTTCAGGTGTGAGTTGTTTTCTTTTTTCAGGAAAATCCCATTTGCCTCTTGGGTAAGGTGACCAGACGTCCCGCTTTTGGCGGGACAGTCCCGCTTTTGAGCAATTTGTCCCGCGTCCCGCGGCGTTTTAAAAAAGTCCCGATTTTTCATTCTGCCTCCTGAGTCCCCGCTGATGGCTAGAGGGAAAAAAAACTGTTTGAACTCTTGCCGCGGGGCTTCAAAGGGCCGACCTACAGCTGATCAGTGTTAAAAAAAAAAAACCTTGGTATATTTGCGGCGCAAGGCAGCCCTCGTTTCCTGCCGACTCGGAGCGGTAAACAGCGTCTGGTTCAGGGAGCAGCCGGATTTTGCTCTCCATTGCTCTCTCGGTCCCCTGCAAGCTCTCATCTCTCGAGAAGCCCAACCAAAGTTTCCCGCGCCATTTCAGGGAGCGTTCCTCGAGAGACGAGAGCTTGCAGGGGGCCGAGAGAGCAATGGAGAGCAAAATCCGGCTGCTCCCCGAACCAGACGCTGTTTACCGCTCCGAGTCCCAAGCGACAGGAGAGGAGGGCTGCCTTGTGCTGCAAATATACCAAGGTGGAATCCTGATGCCGCCCTTACAGCGGAGAGAAGAAGCCGGATTTTGCTCTCCATTGCAGACACCAGATCGTAATGCACCACCTGCAAAAATGCGAAAATTTCCAAATGTAGCCCTGCCCTCTTACAGCTCTCCTGATGTTCAACTGTTGTCTCTCAAGGAGGATACTTGGCCAGCCTCATGCTTGATGTCTCCCACCTTGGCAGCTTTAAGACTTGTGGACTTCAACTCCCAGAATTCTCCACAATTCCCCAGAATGGGCTCGGCGGGAGTTGAAGTCCAAACGTTGTAAAAGAGCCACAATTGCCCAGCCCTGGGCTAGGGTAGGCTGATGCCGCGCGGATGGGAGGAGGGGCGGGCGACCCAGCAATTAAGTTGTGGTTTGGAGGTATATATGGGGGAAATTATTTGGTTTATTATTATTGATAGATATAATTAATTGATTTGTAAGAAATTGGATTGCATGGAAATAATTGGAATATTCATGTTCATATTGATTAATATACAAAAAAGATAGTTATATAACTAATTGATTTATATTAAAATGTTAAATTTGTATTTTTTTTTAAATAGACTTTATTGAGATTTTTACAGAACAAAAAGGAAATAAATGAGAAAAAACAAACAAACAAACAAACAAACAAAACAATCATTCAAACAATAACGTAGAACACATAAATATAATAAACATTTTCAATTTGTATCGGATATGCAGTGTTTTAACTATTTACATAAATAATACTTGTTGATATTTTGACTCACTTTTAACCAATATTTAACACACCTTAGATCTTTCTTCCATTTTATCATGCAACCACTTGTACCACCTTTCCCACACCATATAGTATACTGACTTTTCATCATTTAATTCATAAGTTAATTTAGTCATCTCTGCGCACTCGAGTATTTTCTTAATTGTAAGCTCTTCTGGTGGTTGAGTTTTCTCTTTCCAAAATTGTGCGTATGCCAGTCTAGCGGCTGTAATTATATGGATCATTAAATGTGTCATTTCCTTTCTATATGGCTTCTTTATTATTCCCAGGAGGAAAATCTCTGGTGTTAGTTCAATATCTTCCCCGATTATTTCGTGTAACCATCTCCTGATCTTACTCCAATATCCTTTCGCTTCCGGGCATGTCCACCACATGTGAAAGAAGGTGCCTTGGCCATGGCCACATTTCCAACAATTAGGATGTATATTGGGATATATCTTCGCTAGTCTGGCCGGGGCTAGGTACCACCTATGAAACATTTTGTAATGATTTTCCTTATATGCCACCGCTCTAGTCAATTTAAGATTTCTATTCCATGCCTCCTCCCATTCCCTGAAATTTATATTGCACCCTATATTTTTCTCTCATGCAATTATTTGATTCTTTGTAACATCTTCAAACTTCTCATCGCTTAACAGATAATTGTATAATTTTGCCAGAATCTTTTTATTTGTTCCCATCAGAACTTTATCCAATCCATTTGGTCCCAGTTCTAGCCCGTATTGTTCTTTGTCCCTCTGATATCTGGATTTTACTTGTGAGTAGGTCCACCAATCTAAGGTTATTCCTTGCTCTCGTAAGGTATCATTTGGTTTAAGCCTCCCTCCTTCGTCTAGAATATCTTTATATCTGGCCATTTTCTCCCTCTCCCACCTATTTGGGTGAGTCAGGGCCTCCATCGTTGAGAGCCAATTTGGGATTTTCTTGTGTTTTTGTCTGATCTGGGTCCATGTTTGTATCAAGGAATCTCTAATTTTATGTCTATGGAAATATGTCTTCTTTTTCTTCTCCATTTCCCAGATGTGGGCATGCCAGCCTTTTTGCAAGTCATGGCCTTCTAGAGTAAGAATTCTCGCATTTTCCAGGGTAATCCAATCTCTTATCCATACTAGTTTAGCTGACCTATAGTATGTTTCCCAATCCGGGAGTCCAAATCCACCTATATCTCTTTTGCCTCTTAAAATTTTAATGGAAAATCTCGGTTTTTTCCCCTCCCATATAAATTCTTTAATGATTTTGTCTAATTCTAGAAAGAATTTTTTATCTAAATTTATTGGTATATTTTGGAATAGAAATAATATTCTGGGGAGGATGTTCATCTTAATTGTGGCTATCTTGCCCAAAAGTGATAATCTTATTTTTTTCCAGTTATCTAGGTCTTGTTTTATTTTTCTAATTAGGGGAATATTCCCTAATAATTGGAATATTCATGTTCATATTGATTAATATACAAAAAAGATAGTTATATAACTAATTGATTTATATTAAAATGTTAAATTTGTATTAAACAACTGTATTACATAATTACATAATTAACCAATGTGAGGATGGATATAAAAATAGATGACAATGGGAAGGGGTATAATATAGAATAGAAGGGAAAAATTGAATTTGATTAAGATTAGAGATGAGGATGAAGGGTAATATTGGTTTTTTTAAAAAATAGATGAGGAATAAATATGGCAAAAAGGAAATATAGAAATTGTAAATTTAATTGAAATGACTAAACGCTGTTTAAATTTGTGAACTAGCCAAATATTCTGTTCAAAGAAAATACATTGTATGTTTGTATGTGTGTTTCTAATTACTGCTATTTATTCATATTTGTTCTCTTTTATTCTTTAAAGTTTAACAATTCATTCTTTATCTTAATATCTTTATATTTGTTTGGGGTTGGCTTTCTTCCCGTTCATCTTTTTTATTGTACAGCAATCTTTCTCCTCAAACCTACCACCTCTCTCTTTTCTTTCCTTCTTACTTTCTCTTCCCCCCACCCTCTTTTTCTCCTCCCTACTTCCTCTTCCTTTCTCCTCCTCCTCCTCTCTTCCTCCCTCTCTTACCCTCACTCCTACTCTAATTTCTCTTCCTTCATCCCTCTCTATTGCTGTATCCTTTAATGCATATGGACTACTCAGAGGGCTGAAAAAGTTATTTTTGACTGGTCCTCACACTTTTGACCAGTCCTCGAACTTACGACTGTCCTCACATTTTACATTTTTGCCCTATCTTGTCATCATGGTGAAAAGAAGCAGTTGTGAAATGAGTGACATGGTTGTTAAGAATGCTGCACAGGCATAAATATGAGGATGGTCATAAGTGTGAGGACCAGTCAAAAGTGCGAGGACCTGTCAGAAATGACTTTTTTCAGCCCTCTGGTTAGTCCTTTTGTGCATATGGACTACTCGGAGGGCTGAAAAAGTTATTTTTGACTGGTCCTCGCACTTTTGACCAGTCCTCGAACTTACGACTGTCCTCAAATTTTACGTTTTTGCCCTATCTTGTCACCATGGTGAAGAGAAGCAGTTGTGAAATGAGTGACATGGTTGTTAAGAATGCTGCACGGGCATAAATGTGAGGATGGTCATAAGTGTGAGGACCAGTCAAAAGTGTGAGGACCTGTCAGAAATGACTTTTCAGCCCTCTGAGTAGTCCCTATACACATAGCCATGGCCACCCGGTCACATGACCAGTTAGCCATGCCCACCCAGTCACATGGCCTCCAAGCCACGCCCACACAATAAGCCACGCCCACAATTGTGTCCTTCTTACCAATGTTAAAATCTGTTCACCTTACCCTATACACATAGCCATGGCCACCCGGTCACATGACCAGCTAGCCACGCCCACCCAGTCACATGACCAGCTAGCCACGCCCACAAAATAAGCCACGCCCACAATGTCCCTCTTTACCAATGTTAAAATCTGGTCACCTTAACTTAGGAGAGAAAACATTTAAATGCACGGAATGTGGAAAGACCTTTGCTCTAAGAGGTAATCTTATTTCCCATAAGAGGATCCACACAGGGGAGAAGCCGTATAAGTGCTTGGAGTGTGGAAAGATGTTTACTCATGGCAGTGGACTTATAAGCCACAAAAAGATCCACACAGGAGAGAAGCCATTTAAATGCATGGAATGTGGAAAGTGCTTTGCTCAGAATAGTCCTCTTATTTCTCATAGAAGGATCCTCGCTCAGGAGAAATTATATAGCAATAGCGATTCCACTTAGATTTATATACTACTCCACAATGCTTTACCACTTTATCTCTGAGCAGTTTACAAAGTCAGCATATTGTCCCCAGCAATCTGGGTCCTCATTTTAGCGACCTTAGAAGTATGAAAGGCTGAATCAACTATTAAAAGTAATCTATATGAGTTCAAGATGTTTTCAATACAATGCCAAATTTGAAACTGTTCAATTTCCACTTATTTAAAATGCTCCATCCATTTTCTTGCTGAAATATTTCTTCTTATGCAGAATTTGCATTTCATGCTCACTCACAATTTTCACTTTGTAAAGCCGCTGCCTTTTTTTTAGCTATTCCACAAAGATTTTTAATGTTCCCGGATGCAAATGGGTTTATTATGAAAAAAACAAGAACAACCCACACCTGAAATGTTGTTCTTTCGGTGGCAACCATATTAGAGCTCTGCTTCAAATTACAAATAACAAATTGAATGTTCTTCAGCATTATAGAATTAACAATTATTGGACTTCTGGTTTGATGTTGCGGTGATGCAGTCTGGGAAATAGCAGTCTCTGATGAGCCCCACGAAAACCCCAACTGGCAAACCACCGCCGACAGGTCTGCGGACCGATCCTGTCTTGTAGGGACAGGTGAAAGAGAGGGATCCCTTGGGTGGCCAAGAGGAACAGGCAAGTTGCTCGGAGGCCGGAGGAAACCCTCTGAGTTGGCGGCAGGGGACGGCAGCAACGGCGGCTGCCACAAAGGCGGGACAAACCGGGACAAGAAATGAGCAGGAGGAAGGAAGAAAGGACGATGTGCTTTGAAGCTGGGTGAATGACACCAACCCAGGCGAGAAACAACGATTGTGTATTTACGTTTACAAATAGGACCCCCAGCCTTAACTAGTGGCTGAAGATCTGTGGGGCTTGAAGATTTTGTAAAGTAATGAAAGGAGTTGAAGACCCTTTGAGAAATCTATTTCAGCACTGATTGATTGGAATGAACTGACTAATTAACTATTAACTAATTAGAACTGGATATTTGAATTTCTTTTGTTAAATTGAAACAGATCTGATCTGTTTCTGATTTGGAAAAGAGAAAAGCGATAATTAAGGACTTGGCACCTTTAAAAGGCAGACAAAGAGATCAAACAGATAGCAACATAATTGCTTCAAAATGGCGATTGAACCTGTGACCAAGTGTAGAAATTTGCTCCCTCCTGAAAAAGAACCATTTTGATTAGCTATTTATTTTGGATTACTTTGAAAATAACTATGGACCTTTGAATTTTGGAGATTTCTATTCTGTCTACTGATGGTTTTACAAAGAAAGAAGAAATACAAAGGAACTAATAAACTTTTATTTGTTTATTGGCGTAGCAACAAAAGGTCTGGCGCAGGAATAAAAGCGGGGAAGCTGATGGACTTTACAGGGAACAGACTTTACAACAGAATTAAAAATGATATACAGAGTTTTAAGCATGGAAGTATTGACTATGAATTGAAATACTTATGGAGAGATAAGGAACTGAAGAAATAAAATAGATAAAATTAAAAGGCAATGTTTAAATGTCTAGTTGTTTAAATGGTTAAATGAGTTTTAAATAAAAACAAGAGGTGCCTATGGTGTAATAAAGATAGAAAATAAAAGAAGATAACTAAAATAGAAGTTGGAAGTTAAGGTGATTAAAAGTGATATTTTTATAAAAGCATAATTTGATGTAACATGTTTTAGTTTTAATTTGCCAACAAAGTGGTTAAGGATAACTATGATTAACTGTTAATGATTACAGATGATACAATAAGGTGCATAGATTGAAGTAACAATTGAGATTTAATTTAACATATGTTGGAAATGACTAGTACCAGATGGGGAAACACCCTGGAAGAGTATATTTGGAAATAGTGGATTAATAGATAAACATATTGAAAAGGAAATACTTAAAATAAGATATGCTGGTTATCAGCTAAATAAAAGATGTGGAGGAGAATAAGCTGGAAATCAGCTAAAATAAATGATGCTGGTAAATCAGCTTAATAATTGTTGGGAGAAAGGAGGTGTATATGCTGGATATCAGCCAAAATAAAGCATGCTGGAAATCAGCCAAAACACTGGAAAACGCTGGAAATCAGCCAAATAATAGTTGGAGTTATGGAGGAGAATATGCTGAAAACTCAGCCAAAATAAGTAATGCTGGAAATCAGCCAAATAATAGGTGGAGTTATGGAGGAGAATGCTGAAAATCAGCCAAAATAAATTATGCTGGAAATCAGCAAAACAACAGTTGGAGGTATAGAGGAGAATACATTGGAGAACAATTATTAATAAGGGGTGAAAAAGAAAATGTTGGATGACAACTAAAATGAAATGAAAAATTTTGAGATGTCTGTGTAAAAGTTCAAAATTCAAAGATTGGATGAAATGGGTCTATAATAATAATAATAATAATAATAATAATAATAATAATAATAATAATAATAATAATAATAATAATATAATTTTATTTCTATACCGCCCTTCTCCCGAAGGACTCAGGGCAGTGTACAACCCCACGGCCCCACTTCACACAAAGGGACTCACATCCGGCTATCTGAGGAACAGTGGTCTCCCTCGGACAAAGACTTTCCCTAATAATCAACGCCACTCCCCCACCCCTCCCCTGGGCCCTTGGCTGATGAAATGCACGGAAACCTGGTGGGCACATCTCAACGAGGGGGTCCCCCCCTCTTGGCCCAACCAGGTCTCCGTAATACCTGCCAGGTCCACACACCCCTCCAAAATAAGATCACAGATGAGGGGGGCTTTATTAACCACTGACCTGGCATTACACAACATCAGCCGCGGACCCTGGGCCTGAGACTCTGCACAGCCCAGGACACGAGTCACGCATTGGGGGCCGGAGTGCGCAATCGCTCGGAGACAGCACGTGCGCACCCCCGACACTTGATATGACCCCCTGCGCCCGTCATATCTGCCCCTCCCACTCATTATTTCAATTACACAGCCCTCCCTGTCGTCCCCCTGCTCCCCGGTTAAATTTCCTTTTGCGACCCCTCTGCTGCAGCTAATCGACCCATCATCCCGCTCAGTTGCTATCTGGACCCCCCCAGGTCCACTTTTACAACCCCCTCCCTCCCTCCCGGGTCCCCTTAAAATTTTCCTTAAAAATTTAGTTAAAAAACCCCTCAACCCCCTTGTCGCTGCATGCCATCTCTCGGGGTCCCAAAGCCTGTCATCAAGATAGGCCCTCGATAATGTGGAGGGCCCGGCCTGCGAGAGGGGAGTCTCGCAGCACGAGAAGGTCGGCTTTTTGGAGCATCAACCGAACCAAAGATGGGAAAAGGAAGGCCAGTCCGGGAGTCTATCACAGTCCAAAGGGATAACTGAGCATAAAAGGTCACAAAATATCCATTTATAGGGCTGGACTCCACTGTCCTCTCACGACAGGGAGAAGGTCCAATGTTCTTTTTCTCCAACGGAGGCTAATAGCCAACCATCCTCTCACGATGTCCGGTCCCGTTACAGAAAGTTATCGGGAACAATGTTCTGTCCTCTCCGTTGGGATATAGAGAATCCCTCAGCTCTCTCAAATGGTGCTCAGTCTCTCCTACCAGCGAGGGCGTGAGTGGAACATGGTAAGGGGTCTAAAGTGTCCAGAGTGTAGCAATTCGTAAACCCCTCCCCCCGTAAGGAGGGGGGGAAGGCGGGGAGAGGGAGGGGGGAAACAGTATCCCCAGAGGAGGGTAACATCTCCTCCTCTGCCGATCTATAAGTCCAGGCCTCCTCACCTCAGCTTCTTCTCTTCACCCTCAGCAAACTACCATTGCAGTATTCTGCGGCAGACGCCAGCACTGGCACCAGTGCCACACACCCCCACCCCAGCACCATAAACAGATGCATCTGGGGGGGGGGCAACCAATGCCGCTAACTAGCCACTAACTAGAAACCAAGAAGAATAGAAAGAATTTTGATTAATAAATTGAAATAAAAATTGAGTTGTATACATTTGGAAATTAAGATTTGTGGTGATAAAATTGTAAGGTAAATATATAGATTAAGAGATTAGATCATTTTTGTGTTTTAATGTGGATGTTAAAAGCAGTAATGGAGAAAAATTTAGAAAGAGCTGTATTGAATTTTGATTTATAATTGAATATAAAAATGAGCAATATTTAGTAGCAAATTAAGATTTATGGCAATATAATAGAAAGACTTAAATTAGGATGTCAGAATTTATGTTAAAAATATTTGTTTTTATTTGTAAAATCAGTCTACTTATCTGTGACCAGACCAAGACTTCGTTCTTGAAAGATTTATGTCTTATGTTTGAGAAAAAAAAAATCCAAAAAAAAAAAAGAATTAACAGTTATTAAAAACAATCCTTCAACAGTGAGAAACACTTAGCAAAGTACTCTGAGCTGGAGTGAATCTTTAAAGGACCCTCTTGGGGGGCTCACCAGGGGTGGGTTCTAAAATTTTTTACTACTGGTTCTGTGGGCGTGACTTAATTTTGTGGGTGTGGCTTGGTGGGGGGGTTAATGTGACTGGGTGGGCGTGGCCAATTTTTTTTCAACTTTTAAAAGCATTTTTTCTACAACCTTAAGAGGTTGCAGAAAAAAATACTTTTAGAAGCCTCTGACGATCAGGCAACTCAGCTGGGATTGCCAGAGGCTTTTAAAGGCATTTTTTTTCCTACAGCCTCTGATGAGGTGGGCGGGGTAAGCGAGCAGCGACCGGGCCAGGAACCGGTTTGGGGGCATGGCCAGCCAATGTTATTACCGGTTCTCCGAACTACTACAAATTTTTACTACCGGTTCTTGCGAACCGGTGAGAACCAAGAGCAACCCACCACTGGGGCTCAACCAGACCCTCCCATTAATCTAAGTATTGTGCCAGTTAGAGGATTTAGTGAAGGAGGAGATCAAGAGGGATCCAGTCCAAGGCTGTGTGGTGATCCTGGGATCTGCCTGATCTCAACCTCCATCTGCCCCCACCTTCCCTTTCCCCAAGATCCCCCCCAATCCCTTCCACACTCCCTGCCGCCAGTGGTGGGTTGATCCCGGTTTGCACCGGTTCTATAGAACTGGTAGTAAAACTGGTGGGAGGCTCCACCCACTGACCCCAATGTCACCAAAATGCTTTTGCGCCTGTGCAAAAGAGAGCGCGAGCGAAGCGAGCACGTGCGGCTCCGTTGCAAACCGGTACTAAAGGTAAGAAGAACCCACCCCTGCCTGCCACCCCCATCCCGGCCAAGCTGCGATCTGGGACTCGGACCCCTCCCACCTGGAAGGAGGCTGGTCAGCTGCAGGCAGAGCCTGGTCTGGGAGGTCTCCCTTTGCATTCCCCTAAATCCCCCCCTCAGCAAGGATCTTGGCATGGCTCTGCCAAAGCCTTGTGCATCCTGGAATCAGGGTTGCCAGGGCTCTGGACATGGTCAGTCAGTCCCATGTGGCGTCTGAAGTAACCAACTTGGTGTTCCGTTCTGGGTCCTCCTGTGCTTCTCATGTGCCTCCTCTCCCTTCCTTCCCTCCAGCCAAGCCCACCGTCACTATCTCCTCCAACTGATCCAGAATGCGGCCATGTTGGGATATGGTTTGAGCCTAAGAGGTTGTCCAGGCAATATATGTGTTCTGTGACTTTAAGTTTTAATGCTGCATCATTGTAATGCTGAGTCATGCTGTAATTAGTTGTAAACGTATTTAAGAAAGGTACTGTAATGTATTCAGTTGATGATATGTTACCATTGTGCTATCATCGTTGGGTGGATCTGCTACCATCGTGGTTTGTGAACCAGAGTGTACATGTTATTGTAACCAACTACTGTTTGTGTGGTAAGAAGCTTTTTGTATTGCTGGACTGATTTAACTGGCAAAGACTTGGATTGATTAAATGACTACGAGACTGTTTTTCACTATAAAGTAAACTTTTAATAAACCAGTTTGCACGTATCTCTTATTTCATTGCTCTCAGCAATGTTTCTCTGTGTACTATACTCTGCTGGTTGCTAACACAACAACAATATCCTTAACAGGCTGCGCAAGTAATAATGGGGGCGACCCATCGCTCACGTGTAACACCTCTCTTGCGCAAGCTGCACGGGCTCCTGGTGGTCTTCCCGGTGCGCTTCAAGGTGTTGGTCACCACCTTTAAAGCGCTCCATGGCTTAGGACCTGGCTATCTACAAGACCGCATTCTGCCACCGATTGCCTCCCACTGACTGGTACACTCACACAGAGAGGGCCTCCTCAGGGTGCCGTCAGCCAAACAATGTAGACCGGCGACCCCCTGGGGGAGAGCCTTCTCTGTGGGGGCCCCTGCCCTTTGGAATGAATTGCCCCCAGACATACGAAGGATCCACAACCTTCGTGCCTTTCGTCGTGCAGTGAAGACCCTGTTAATGGGATTTTAAAATTGGTTTTAAATGAGAGTTTTAAATTCGGTCTGTGATTTAATTATTTTAATATGTTTTTTAAATTTCTATTTTGTATATTGTTTTATCATGGCTGTTCACCACCCTGAGTCCTTCGGGAGAAGGGCGGTATAAAAATATAAATAAATAAATAAATAAATGAATGAATGAATGAATGAATGAATGAATGATTCAAAGCAGAGAAGACAGAGCTGGTGTGATCTCTTTTCTGTAACTGCAGCAGAGAAGACAGTCAGGAACATCCTGAGGTAAATCTCAAACGGCGCCCAGGAGGAAAAGGCGGGAAAACAGGGAAAAGCCCCCTTTCCACCCGCAGCAACCAATCAGAGCGCAGATCCCCTCAGCCAACGGGGTCTTTGAGACCATTGTGCACTTAACCTTCTCCAGCCATTAAATTGAATATCTTCACATTTAAAGTGTTCAAAGGAAACAGACCTAAAACGACTTTGCTTTTGTCCATTAGACGGAATTGTCAGGTTGGAATAATTGTTTTTTTTTTCCTTGCACTGTGCTAAAAAGAAGTCAACGTCTTTTTTTCCTTTTTTTCTTGTACCTCAAACTTTCTTTTCCCCTCTTTTTCTCCTTTCTTTAATTTCCTATTTCTATTTTTCTCTGTGTTTTGTATAATAAATAAGATCTTGAGACTCTAGAAAGAGTGCAGAGAAAAGCAACAAAGATGGAGGCAAAAACATATAAAAAAAACTTGGTTCCTGGAACTGGGTATTTTCTAGTCTGATGAAAAGAAGGAGGAGGGCAGACATGATGGCACCTTCTTCTCAGCGGCTGCCAGAAAGAATATTTATTTTTTCTCTTCTCTTCTCTTCTCTTCTCTTCTCTTCTCTTCTCTTCTCTTCTCTTCTCTTCTCTTCCCTTCCCTTCCCTTCCCTTCCCTTCCCTTCCCTTCCCTTCCCTTCCATTCCATTCCATTCCATACATAAGAAGCAGACTGAATGAAAGGAGTAGAGATGGACTTCGATTATATATAAAAAATAATCAACAGTTCTAGAAACACAACAGAAGATAGAGGAAAACTTCCTTCAATGCATTTGGGTTGATATAAAAGGGGGAAAAGAAGCACAGAGGTCGAAGCCTTTGTCTGGCAGGGAGCCATGGAGAAGGGCCTTTCTTCCCCCTACTCCCAAGCCCATCCTCCCCACCCTCTCCCTTCCCCCACCTATGCGCTCCTCTTTCCCGCCCTTTCTACGATCCTGGCACTTTGCCCCAAATCCACCAGGGGGCGCCCTCTGCCAAGGGAAGGTGACTCCAGGCACTTCCCCAATGGCCCACTGGAGCCTTGCCTCTCTAGGAGTTTGCATTCGCTCTCCTTAAGCCCTGGAGCCCCGGAGGAGGCGGAGAGTCTAATTCTTAACGTTTCTTTTTCTTCCCTTTGCAGGGATCAGTCCTGCAGCGGGAGAGTTTAATTCTTGGCAATTGTTGGAGTTGGAAACTG
Organism: Pituophis catenifer annectens; assembly: GCF_029215685.1. Taxonomy (NCBI): domain Eukaryota; kingdom Metazoa; phylum Chordata; class Lepidosauria; order Squamata; family Colubridae; genus Pituophis; species Pituophis catenifer. Next base: position 5,111,818 of record NW_027256882.1, read on the forward strand.
GAAGCCATTTGTGGTCTTTGCAAGGCAAACTTTCCTCTTGGGGGAAGAAGAAAAAGAGCGGAATCCCTTGCAGGGATCAGTCCTGCAGCCCCAGAAATGGTCCCGTGAAGGAAAAGGCATCTGGAGACCCACCAGAGTCCTTGGAGCCATTTGCAGTTGCTCTGCAGGACAGAGAAAGGATGGAGACACAACCTTTTGGAAAGGAGGGAGCCGGAAAAGGCCCTTCAGCTGCTCAGCCTGGGAAGGGGGCGAAGCTCTGGACAAGAACCGGGCAGAAGATCCTGGAGGAGGAAACCATCCTCCCTTCAGAAGTTCAGTCCTGGACCTCCATCCAATACCGGGAGGCTGAGGGTCCCCGAGGACTTTGCAGCCGACTCCATGGCTTTTGCAGGCGATGGCTGAGACCAGAGAAGAACACCAAAGCCCAGATGCTGGACCTGGTGGTTCTGGAGCAGCTCCTGTTCCTTCTGCCCCCAGAGATGGAGGGCTGGGTGCGGGAGTGTGGAGCAGAGACCAGCTCCCAGGCAGTGGCCCTGGCGGAAGGCCTCCTCCTGAGCCAGGTGGAGGAGCAGAAGGAGCAGATCCAGTTGCAGGTGAGAGACTTCAGGGAGCTCAGAAGGGAATAGAGAAAGTGTTTGAATACTTCACCCTCCTTCCCAAACTTCTCTGGCGTTCATCATATGTGGAAATTCACCAATTCTTGTAGGACATTGTTCCCTTGTTTTCTCACTCAACCTCACAGATGGATATTGGGGGCTTTGAGGTTGTGTTCCGAATATAAGAATCCATTTTGTGTCGTGTGACATACATTAATTCTGCTTCTTTTTTCCTTCCTCCAATTTGAAGTGCTGCAATATAGAAATCAGAGATCCTGAGGGAAAGAAGAACCCATCAAATCCCCCTCAGGAGCTATTTTTCAGGAGGATCCCTTGGGAAGATCAAAGTCAGGACACCTCAGAAGGTAATGGAAGATCCTCCGATTTCTCATGTCTTACCTCACTCTCTCTTCTCTTCTATACAATACCTCCTCCTATTTTGTTAATCATCCATGTTGAAACTATTTATTCCTTACAGAGAAACAAAGAATGAAGCTTTCTGGTTTTTACGATGGAGATCAAACAGCGGTTGAACCTCCAAATCAAGTAAGAAAGATTTTAGATTTCTATTCTCCCTTCAGGAAGTGAAGTGGGTGTGCAGAGGGCTCCCTCCTTCGATTTTTCCCCCTTGTTTGGCCTGGATTATTTTTGTGTTCTTCCACAACATGCAGAGCAGAATAGCAGGTTCAAAGTTCCTGTCAGCCAGCATAACTTCCTCTGGTTATCTTGTTCTCCTTGGTACTCCTCCAACTTTGAGTTTATAAGAAGCAATTTTTAAAAAGTCCTTCAAGAGTAAACGTATCACAGTGACAGTAACTGCTACAGACCCTGTTTTTGGGGTAATTCTTTGATTCTGAATTCTTCAAGGCTAATGAAAAATAACTAAATATTCACATTGCCACATTACCATTTTTATAAAGCCTCGTTTATAACCTGTAATTTTCTCTTCCTTGTTTTCTTCCTTTCAGCCAATGGCTCAGACTACTAGATCAATCAGTGATAGACAGAGCAATAGATCAGTTGATCCAGAAGTGGGGTTACTTTGCTGAAAGGCACTGAAGGTTTTGCAGAACCAATGAACTTGATAAAACTTCCCCAAATATTTCTTTGGTGAAAGCAATTTTCAGATTTGCCCATTTTCTCACCTAATATTGGGACTTGTTTGATGCACAGCCATTTAACTTACCTTTGCTTTGAAAACAATGGAACAGAATAACAGAGTTGTTAGGGATCTTGGAGGTCTTCTAGTCCAACCCTCTGCTCAGACTGGGAGCCCTATAACATTTCAGATAAATGGCTGCCCAATTTCTTCATAAACACCTCCAGTGCTGGAGCACCCACAATTTCTGGAGAGACGTCATTCCACTGATTAATTGTTCTCACTGTCAGGAAATTCCTCTTTACTTGTAGGTTGGTTCTCTCCTTGAATCGTTTCCATCCACTGCTTCTTGGAACACTTCTATCATGTCACCCCATCTAGTCCTTCTTTTCATGAAACCAGACTCACCCAATTCCTTTATATGTTTTGGCCTCCAATCCACTAATAATTTTTGTTGCTCTTCTCCGCACTCTTTCTAGAGTCTCAAGATCCTTTTTTACATCTGGCAACCAAACCTGGATGCAATATTCCAAGTGGGGTCTTCCCAAGGCCTTTTAAAGTGGTACTAACACTTCATGTCATCTTGATTCTGTCCCTCTTAATGCAGCCTATGATTCTGTTGGTTTTTTTTCTTTCTTTTTGGCAACTGTAGCCTACTGCTGACTCCTGTTAAAGTGGTTGTCCACTAGGACTCCAAGATCCATGTTGCCCTTACTACTCTTCAGCCAGATGTCACCTCTTCTGTGCCAGTCCATTTGGTTTTTCTTTCCTAAATGTAGAACCTCACATTTCTCACTGTTGATTTCACCTTTTTAGATGGGGCCCAATCTGTTGATCCTTCTGTATCCTGAGTGTTGTTATTGCTGTCAATTTGGTCTTGTCTGCCAATTTGATGAGTTCCCCTTATTCTATCCTCTTGTCTAAATCATTCATGAAGATGAACAGATCTTGTGAATCCTCCTGTTCTGCTCTGTTTTTTCCGTGTTCAGGAGAGTCTCGTGTCCTTCGAGGAGGTGGCTGTGTCTTTCTCTGAGGAGGAGTGGTCTCTGCTGGATCCTGACCAGAAAGCGCTGCATTCGGAAGTCATGCTTGAAAACCATAGGAACGTGGCCTCTCTGGGTAAGAGTTCTCTAGTCCCCAATCAGAGAGTTCAAGAAGACAGATGATAGTTAGCTTTTTTATTAAAAAACCACTAATCAGATATCGTTTCCTGGGAGGGAGAAGGAAAGGATCTTCTCGAAAGGAAGGAAAGAGTCAGTGTCTCTTTGCTTAGATGCTTTCTGTGTCATTTCTTATCTTTATTTTTCCATTTCTATTTGAACTTACCTGTGGGGGCTGAAAAGAATGAGGTGTGTTTTTATGTGTCCTCTGGAGATCATGTGAGAGGAGTGTTGTTGTCATTTGTCCTCTGAAACCTCCAAAATTGTGTGAGAACAGAACTTTCACACTCAGCCCATGGAAGAGCATTCTCCCAATCCAATTCAAGAACAAAGGCCTCATGCAATGTCAGTCAGAGCATCCTAGGGTACAGGTAATCCCCGAGTTACGACAGTTCATTAAGTGACCGTTCCAAGTTACGACCAGCCCTCCACGAAGTACTTGAGCCCCAAAATGATGAGCGTTGCCACACCACGGACATTGTTCACACTTTTGAATAACAGCAGAGACGCTGCAACCTTCACTGTACCTATTCCCCCACCCCGCAGGGACTTACTGTATTTTTGAGACTATAAAATGCACTTCCCCCCACTCCCCCAAAAAAGTAGATGGAAATATCTGCGTTTTAGAGAGCGAATGCGTGCCTGGTTTTGGCCTCCCAAGCCATCTGTGCGTCCCTTTTTTGCCCTCCCTGGTGTCCAGAAGCAACCTGCAGGGCAAAAACAGGCCTTGTCTGGGCCTCTGCGGGTCCCGTTTTTGTCCTCCTCGCAGAGGGTTTGGGAGACCAAAAACGCAGAGTGCTTCTGGACGCCGGGGAGTCTTGTTTTGCTTCTCTGAACCTAGGTGCGTCTTATGGTCCAAAAAATATGGTACCTTGCGACGATGTGGTGAGCCGTTGGTTCCTTTGTCTACTTCGGTGCCTTTGCAGAAAAATGAGGCCTAAAGTAGAGAGAGATACGCAAGATCAGTAGTGGGAAATCTTACAGAAAAGATCTCATGTGATCTCACACTACAGTGCTTTAGGCCTCTTTTCTCTGCTAACCAAGGCCTGCACGAGATCCAGGGCCAAATGCTTTGCAAAGGGAGGGAAGGCCTCTTCGTTTTCAAAGACTTTTGTCATGCAGTCTCATGCAGTCCTCAATTCTTAAACAAACACAGGCCTAAAGTACTGCAGTGTGAGATCACGTGACATTAGTAGCCTGAGACTAGGGGTGACATGATAGCAGTGTTCCAATATCTCAGGGGCTGCCACAAAGAAGAGGGAGTCAAACTATTCTCCAAAGCACCTGAAGGCAGGACAAGAAGCAATGGGTGGAAGCTAATCGAGGAGAGAAGGAATTTAGAACTAAGAGCAAATTTCCTGACAGTTAGAAGAATTAATCAGTGGAACAACCTGCCTCCAGAAGTTGTGAATGCTCCAACACTGGAAGTTTTTAAGAAGATGGTGGATAACCATTTGTCTGAAGTGGTGTAGGGTTTCATGCCTAAGCAGGGGGTTGGACTAGAAGACCTCCAAGGTCCCTTCCAACTCTGTTATTCCGTTCTATTCCTTAACTCAAAACTGAGTGAAGTTTACATATATATACCATAGATAATTGTAAAGAAAGAGATGTTTTCTAGACATCTTCAAAGCTTTCATGACTTATGAATATAGAAATCATCATGTCTATATCACACCCCTGTAAGCATGCAAACATACAACCTAATGGAATTTCGGAGAAATGCAGAAGGAAATTCACTTGAGTTTCTACGCTTTGATCTTTTTCTCTAACCTTGTTATCATTTTCATTTCCCTTTTGCTTCGAAGGTAATAATGGGCAAGAGAATCAAGATTCCTGTGAACTGTTCCAAGTGATCAATGCTAAAGATGGAACGGAGAAGTTTGGAATTCGAATGGAACTAGGAAGCCATGAGAGAAATCAGTCAAAGAATTGGAATCAGGAAAGCTCATCTTCCACTGATGCTCCGATGCAAGACTTTCTTGCCCAACAAGAGAGAATAAGGAAAAAATATGTTGGGAAAAGTGTGAAGCTAATCAAAGCTAAAGTACAAGTAAATGAACACTATTTAACCCAAAACAAAGGAGAAGATGCTATAAGAAGACACAACGGACAAAATTACAATGGGACATTCATTCTTTCTCTTGGAAATAACTTCCTTACTTCTCCAAAAGCGATTGACACAAAAGAGAAGCCTTATAAATGTTTGGAATGTGGAAAATGTTTTAGGACAAGCAGGCAACTTACTATCCATAAAAGGATCCACTCAGGAGAAAAGCCATTTAAATGCACGGAATGTGGAAAGACATTTGCTCAAAGCAGTACACTTACTTCCCATAAGATGATCCACACAGGGGAGAAGCCGTATAAATGCACGGAATGTAGAAAGACCTTTGCTCATAGAACTAGTCTTATTTCCCATAAAAGAATCCACACAGGGGAAAAGCCATATAAATGCATAGAGTGTGGAAAGAGTTTTGCTCAGAACTATCGACTTACAAGACACAAAAAGCTCCACTCAGGGGAGAAGCCATATAAATGCATGGAATGTGGAAAGACCTTTGCTGAAAGACGTAGTCTTATTTCCCATAAGATGATTCACACAGGACAGAAGCCATATAAATGCATGGAGTGTGGAAAGACCTTTGCTGAAAGACGTAATCTTATTTCCCATAAGATGATTCACACAGGAGAGAAGCCATATAAATGCATGGAGTGTGGAAAGACCTTTGCTGAAAGACGTAATCTTATTTCCCATAAGATGATTCACACAGGAGAGAAGCCATATAAATGCATGGAGTGTGGAAAGACGTTTACCCGTGGCAGTGGACTTATAAGCCACAAAAAGCTCCACTCAGGGGAGAAGCCATATAAATGCATGGAGTGTGGAAAGACCTTTGCTGAAAGACGTTATCTTATTTCCCATAAAATGATTCACACAGGAGAGAAGCCGTATACATGCATGGAGTGTGGAAAGACGTTTACTCAGAGCACTGGACTTATAAAACACAAAAAGCTCCACTCAGGAGAGAAACCATTTAAATGCATGGAATGTGGAAAGACCTTTGCTCTAAGAGGTAATTTTATTTCCCATAAGATCATCCACACAGGGGAGAAGCCGTATAAATGCACGGAGTGTGGAAAGACGTTTACTCAGAGCACTGGACTTACAAGACACAAAAAGATCCACTCAGGAGAGAAGCCATTTAAGTGCATGGAATGTGGTAAGTGCTTTGCTGAAAGACGTTATCTTATTTCCCATAAGATGATCCACACAGGGGAGAAGCCGTGTAAATGCATGGAGTGTGGAAAGAGTTTTGCTCAGAACTATCGACTTACAAGACACAAAAAGCTCCACTCAGGGGAGAAACCATTTAAATGCACGGAATGTGGAAAGATCTTTGCTCTAAGAGGTAATCTTATTTCCCATAAGAGGATTCACACAGGAGAAAAGCCATATAAATGCATGGAGTGTGGAAAGACGTTTACTCATGGCAGTGGACTTATAAGCCACAAAAAGATCCACACAGGAGAGAAGCCATTTAAATGCATGGAGTGTGGAAAGAGTTTTGCTCAAAACTATCAACTTACAAGACACAAAAAGCTCCACTTAGGATAAGGTGACCAGACGTCTTTTTTTTTCTGTTGAGGGATTTTCTTATTAACAGTAAATTCTATAATGCTTAAATGGTTATTTGTAATTCCAACCTGGGATCTGGTCAGGTTTCCACGCAGACAAATAGCAGCATTTCAGGTGTGAGTTGTTTTCTTTTTTCAGAAAAATCCCATTTGCCTCTTGGGTAAGGTGACCAGACGTCCCGCTTTTGGCGGGACAGTCCCGCTTTTGAGCAATTTGTCCCGCGTCCCGCGGCGTTTTAAAAAAGTCCCAATTTTTCATTCTGCCTCCTGAGTCCCCGCTGATGGCTAGAGGGAAAAAAAACTGTTTGAACTCTTGCCGCGGGGCTTCAAAGGGCCGACCTACAGCTGATCAGTGTTAAAAAAAAAAAACCTTGGTATATTTGCGGCGCAAGGCAGCCCTCGTTTCCTGCCGACTCGGAGCGGTAAACAGCGTCTGGTTCAGGGAGCAGCCGGATTTTGCTCTCCATTGCTCTCTCGGTCCCCTGCAAGCTCTCATCTCTCGAGAAGCCCAACCAAAGTTTCCCGCGCCATTTCAGGGAGCGTTCCTCGAGAGACGAGAGCTTGCAGGGGGCCGAGAGAGCAATGGAGAGCAAAATCCGGCTGCTCCCCGAACCAGACGCTGTTTACCGCTCCGAGTCCCAAGCGACAGGAGAGGAGGGCTGCCTTGTGCTGCAAATATACCAAGGTGGAATCCTGATGCCGCCCTTACAGCGGAGAGAAGAAGCCGGATTTTGCTCTCCATTGCAGACACCAGATCGTAATGCACCACCTGCAAAAATGCGAAAATTTCCAAATGTAGCCCTGCCCTCTTACAGCTCTCCTGATGTTCAACTGTTGTCTCTCAAGGAGGATACTTGGCCAGCCTCATGCTTGATGTCTCCCACCTTGGCAGCTTTAAGACTTGTGGACTTCAACTCCCAGAATTCTCCACAATTCCCCAGAATGGGCTCGGCGGGAGTTGAAGTCCAAACGTTGTAAAAGAGCCACAATTGCCCAGCCCTGGGCTAGGGTAGGCTGATGCCGCGCGGATGGGAGGAGGGGCGGGCGACCCAGCAATTAAGTTGTGGTTTGGAGGTATATATGGGGGAAATTATTTGGTTTATTATTATTGATAGATATAATTAATTGATTTGTAAGAAATTGGATTGCATGGAAATAATTGGAATATTCATGTTCATATTGATTAATATACAAAAAAGATAGTTATATAACTAATTGATTTATATTAAAATGTTAAATTTGTATTTTTTTTTTTAAATAGACTTTATTGAGATTTTTACAGAACAAAAAGGAAATAAATGAGAAAAAAACAAACAAACAAACAAACAAACAAAACAATCATTCAAACAATAACGTAGAACACATAAATATAATAAACATTTTCAATTTGTATCGGATATGCAGTGTTTTAACTATTTACATAAATAATACTTGTTGATATTTTGACTCACTTTTAACCAATATTTAACACACCTTAGATCTTTCTTCCATTTTATCATGCAACCACTTGTACCACCTTTCCCACACCATATAGTATACTGACTTTTCATCATTTAATTCATAAGTTAATTTAGTCATCTCTGCGCACTCGAGTATTTTCTTAATTGTAAGCTCTTCTGGTGGTTGAGTTTTCTCTTTCCAAAATTGTGCGTATGCCAGTCTAGCGGCTGTAATTATATGGATCATTAAATGTGTCATTTCCTTTCTATATGGCTTCTTTATTATTCCCAGGAGGAAAATCTCTGGTGTTAGTTCAATATCTTCCCCGATTATTTCGTGTAACCATCTCCTGATCTTACTCCAATATCCTTTCGCTTCCGGGCATGTCCACCACATGTGAAAGAAGGTGCCTTGGCCATGGCCACATTTCCAACAATTAGGATGTATATTGGGATATATCTTCGCTAGTCTGGCCGGGGCTAGGTACCACCTATGAAACATTTTGTAATGATTTTCCTTATATGCCACCGCTCTAGTCAATTTAAGATTTCTATTCCATGCCTCCTCCCATTCCCCGAAATTTATATTGCACCCTATATTTTTCTCTCATGCAATTATTTGATTCTTTGTAACATCTTCAAACTTCTCATCGCTTAACAGATAATTGTATAATTTTGCCAGAATCTTTTTATTTGTTCCCATCAGAACTTTATCCAATCCATTTGGTCCCAGTTCTAGACCGTATTGTTCTTTGTCCCTCTGATATCTGGATTTTACTTGTGAGTAGGTCCACCAATCTAAGGTTATTCCTTGCTCTCGTAAGGTATCATTTGGTTTAAGCCTCCCTCCTTCGTCTAGAATATCTTTATATTTGGCCATTTTCTCCCTCTCCCACCTATTTGGGTGAGTCAGGGCCTCCATCGTTGAGAGCCAATTTGGGATTTTCTTGTGTTTTTGTCTGATCTGGGTCCATGTTTGTATCAAGGAATCTCTAATTTTATGTCTATGGAAATATGTCTTCTTTTTCTTCTCCATTTCCCAGATGTGGACATGCCAGCCTTTTTGCAAGTCATGGCCTTCTAGAGTAAGAATTCTCGCATTTTCCAGGGTAATCCAATCTCTTATCCATACTAGCTTAGCTGACCTATAGTATGTTTCCCAATCCGGGAGTCCAAATCCACCTATATCTCTTTTGCCTCTTAAAATTTTAATGGAAAATCTCGGTTTTTTCCCCTCCCATATAAATTCTCTAATGATTTTGTCTAATTCTAGAAAGAATTTTTTATCTAAATTTATTGGTATATTTTGGAATAGAAATAATATTCTGGGGAGGATGTTCATCTTAATTGTGGCTATCTTGCCCAAAAGTGATAATCTTATTTTTTTCCAGTTATCTAGGTCTTGTTTTATTTTTCTAATTAGGGGAATATTCCCTAATAATTGGAATATTCATGTTCATATTGATTAATATACAAAAAAGATAGTTATATAACTAATTGATTTATATTAAAATGTTAAATTTGTATTAAACAACTGTATTACATAATTACATAATTAACCAATGTGAGGATGGATATAAAAATAGATGACAATGGGAAGGGTTATAATATAGAATAGAAGGGAAAAATTGAATTTGATTAAGATTAGAGATGAGGATGAAGGGTAATATTGGTTTTTTTAAAAAATAGATGAGGAATAAATATGGCAAAAAGGAAATATAGAAATTGTAAATTTAATTGAAATGACTAAACGCTGTTTAAATTTGTGAACCAGCCAAATATTCTGTTCAAAGAAAATACATTGTATGTTTGTATGTGTGTTTCTAATTACTGCTATTTATTCATATTTGTTCTCTTTTATTCTTTAAAGTTTAACAATTCATTCTTTATCTTAATATCTTTATATTTGTTTGGGGTTGGCTTTCTTCCCGTTCATCTTTTTTATTGTACAGCAATCTTTCTCCTCAAACCTACCACCTCTCTCTTTTCTTTCCTTCTTACTTTCTCTTCCCCCCACCCTCTTTTTCTCCTCCCTACTTCCTCTTCCTTTCTCCTCCTCCTCCTCTCTTCCTCCCTCTCTTACCCTCACTCCTACTCTAATTTCTCTTCCTTCATCCCTCTCTATTGCTGTATCCTTTAATGCATATGGACTACTCAGAGGGCTGAAAAAGTTATTTTTGACTGGTCCTCACACTTTTGACCAGTCCTCGAACTTACGACTGTCCTCACATTTTACATTTTTGCCCTATCTTGTCATCATGGTGAAAAGAAGCAGTTGTGAAATGAGTGACATGGTTGTTAAGAATGCTGCACAGACATAAATATGAGGATGGTCATAAGTGTGAGGACCAGTCAAAAGTGCGAGGACCTGTCAGAAATGACTTTTTTCAGCCCTCTGGTTAGTCCTTTTGTGCATATGGACTACTCGGAGGGCTGAAAAAGTTATTTTTGACTGGTCCTCGCACTTTTGACCAGTCCTCGAACTTACGACTGTCCTCACATTTTACGTTTTTGCCCTATCTTGTCACCATGGTGAAGAGAAGCAGTTGTGAAATGAGTGACATGGTTGTTAAGAATGCTGCACGGGCATAAATGTGAGGATGGTCATAAGTGTGAGGACCAGTCAAAAGTGTGAGGACCTGTCAGAAATGACATTTCAGCCCTCTGAGTAGTCCCTATACACATAGCCATGGCCACCCGGTCACATGACCAGCTAGCCACGCCCACCCAGTCACATGGCCTCCAAGCCACGCCCACACAATAAGCCACGCCCACAATTGTGTCCTTCTTACCAATGTTAAAATCTGTTCACCTTACCCTATACACATAGCCATGGCCACCCGGTCACATGACCAGCTAGCCACGCCCACCCAGTCACATGACCAGCTAGCCACGCCCACAAAATAAGCCACGCCCACAATGTCCCTCTTTACCAATGTTAAAATCTGGTCACCTTAACTTAGGAGAGAAACCATTTAAATGCACAGAATGTGGAAAGATCTTTGCTCTAAGAGGTAATCTTATTTCCCATAAGAGGATCCACACAGGAGAGAAGCCATATAAATGCATGGAGTGTGGAAAGACGTTTACTCATGGCAGTGGACTTATAAGCCACAAAAAGATCCACACAGGAGAGAAGCCATTTAAATGCATGGAATGTGGAAAGTGCTTTGCTCAGAATGGTCCTCTTATTTCTCATAGAAGGATCCTCGCTCAGGAGAAATTATATAGCAATAGCGATTCCACTTAGATTTATATACTACTCCACAATGCTTTACCACTTTATCTCTGAGCAGTTTACAAAGTCAGCATATTGTCCCCAGCAATCTGGGTCCTCATTTTAGCGACCTTAGAAGTATGAAAGGCTGAATCAACTATTAAAAGTAATCTATATGAGTTCAAGATGTTTTCAATATAATGCCAAATTTGAAACTGTTCAATTTCCACTTATTTAAAATGCTCCATCCATTTTCTTGCTGAAATATTTCTTCTTATGCAGAATTTGCATTTCATGCTCACTCATGATTTTCACTTTGTAAAGCCGCTGCCTTTTTTTAAGCTATTCCACAAAGATCTTTAATGTTCCCGGATGCAAATGGGCTTATGATGAAAAAAACAAGAACAACCCACACCTGAAATGTTGTTCTTTCGGTGGCAGCCATATTAGGGCTCTGCTTCAAATTTCAAATAACAAATTGAATGTTCTTCAGCATTATAAAATTAACAGTTATTGGACTTCCAGTTTGGTGTCGCGGTGATGCAGTCGGGGAAATAGCGATCTCTGATGAGCCCCACGAAAACCTCAACTGGCAAACTGCCGCCGCCAGGTCTGCAGACCGATCCTGTCTTGTAGGGACAGGTGAAAGACAAGGGTGGCTAAGAGGAACAGGCAAGTTCCTCGGAGGCCGGAGGAAACCCTCTGAGTTGGCGGCAGGGGACGGCAGGAATGGTGGCTGCCACAAAGGCGGGACAAACCGGGACAAGAAATGTGCACTAGGAAGGAAGAAAGGACGACGTGCTTTGAAGCCGGGTGAGTGACACCAACCCAGGCGAGAAACAACAATTGTGTATTGACGTTTACAAATAGGACCCCCAGCCTTAACTAGCGGCTGAAGATCTGTGGGGCTTGAAGTTTTTGTAAAGTAATGAAAGGAGTTAAAGACCCTTTGAGAAATCTATTTCAGCACTGATTGATTGGAATGAACTGACTATTAACTAATTAGAACTGGATATTTGAATTTCTTTTGTTAAATTGAAACAGATCTGATCTTTGGAAAAGAGAAAAGTGATAATTAAGGACTTGGCACCTTTAAAAGCCAGACAAAGAGATCAAATGGATAGCTACATAATTGCTTCAAAATGGCGATTGAACCTGTGACCAAGTTAAAGTGTGGACTGTAGAAATTTGCTCCCTCTTGAAAAAGAACCATTTTGATTAGCTATTTATTTTGGATTACTTTGAAAATAACTATGGATTTCAAAAAATTCAAAATAACTAATTAACTATTAACTAATTAGAACTGGATATTTGAATTTATTTTGTTAAATTGAAACAGATCTGATCTGTTTCTGATTTGGAAAAGAGAAAAGCGATAATTAAGGACTTGGCACCTTTAAAAGGCAGACAAAGAGATCAAACAGATAGCAACATAATTGCTTCAAAATGGCGATTGAACCTGTGACCAAGTGTAGAAATTTGCTCCCTCCTGAAAAAGAACCATTTTGATTAGCTATTTATTTTGGATTACTTTGAAAATAACTATGGACCTTTGAATTTTGGAGATTTCTATTCTGTCTACTGATGGTTTTACAAAGAAAGAAGAAATACAAAGGAACTAATAAACTTTTATTTGTTTATTGGCGTAGCAACAAAAGGTCTGGCGCAGGAATAAAAGCGGGGAAGCTGATGGACTTTACAGGGAACAGACTTTACAACAGAATTAAAAATGATATACAGAGTTTTAAGCATGGAAGTATTGACTATGAATTGAAATACTTATGGAGAGATAAGGAACTGAAGAAATAAAATAGATAAAATTAAAAGGCAATGTTTAAATGTCTAGTTGTTTAAATGGTTAAATGAGTTTTAAATAAAAACAAGAGGTGCCTATGGTATAATAAAGATAGAAAATAAAAGAAGATAACTAAAATAGAAGTTGGAAGTTAAGGTGATTAAAAGTGATATTTTTATAAAAGCATAATTTGATGTAACATGTTTTAGTTTTAATTTGCCAACAAAGTGGTTAAGGATAACTATGATTAACTGTTAATGATTACAGATGATACAATAAGGTGCATAGATTGAAGTAACAATTGAGATTTAATTTAACATATGTTGGAAATGACTAGTACCAGATGGGGAAACACCCTGGAAGAGTATATTTGGAAATAGTGGATTAATAGATAAACATATTGAAAAGGAAATACTTAAAATAAGATATGCTGGTTATCAGCTAAATAAAAGATGTGGAGGAGAATAAGCTGGAAATCAGCTAAAATAAATGATGCTGGTAAATCAGCTTAATAATTGTTGGGAGAAAGGAGGTGTATATGCTGGATATCAGCCAAAATAAAGCATGCTGGAAATCAGCCAAAACACTGGAAAACGCTGGAAATCAACCAAATAATAGTTGGAGTTATGGAGGAGAATATGCTGAAAACTCAGCCAAAATAAGTAATGCTGGAAATCAGCCAAATAATAGTTGGAGTTATGGAGGAGAATGCTGAAAATCAGCCAAAATAAATTATGCTGGAAATCAGCAAAACAACAGTTGGAGGTATAGAGGAGAATACATTGGAGAACAATTATTAATAAGGGGTGAAAAAGAAAATGTTGGATGACAACTAAAATGAAATGAAAAATTTTGAGATGTCTGTGTAAAAGTTCAAAATTCAAAGATTGGATGAAATGGGTCTATAATAATAATAATAATAATAATAATAATAATAATAATAATAATAATAATAATAATAATATAATTTTATTTCTATACCGCCCTTCTCCTGAAGGACTCAGGGCAGTGTACAACCCCACGGCCCCACTTCACACAAAGGGACTCACATCCGGCTATCTGAGGAACAGTGGTCTCCCTCGGACAAAGACTTTCCCTAATAATCACCGCCACTCCCCCACCCCTCCCCTGGGCCCTTGGCTGATGAAATGCACGGAAACCTGGTGGGCACATCTCAACGAGGGGGTCCCCCCCTCTTGGCCCAACCAGGTCTCCGTAATACCTGCCAGGTCCACACACCCCTCCAAAATAAGATCACAGATGAGGGGGGCTTTATTAACCACTGACCTGGCATTACACAACATCAGCCACGGACCCTGGGCCTGAGATTCTGCACAGCCCAGGACACGAGTCACGCACTGGGGGCCGGAGTGCGCAATCGCTCGGAGACAGCACGTGCGCACCCCCGACACTTGATATGACCCCCTGCGCCCGTCATATCTGCCCCTCCCACTCATTATTTCAATTACACAGCCCTTCCTGTCGTCCCCCTGCTCCCCGGTTAAATTTCCTTTTGCGACCCCTCTGCTGCAGCTAATCGACCCATCATCCCGCTCAGTCGCTATCTGGACCCCCCCAGGTCCACTTTTACAACCCCCTCCCTCCCTCCCGGGTCCCCTTAAAATTTTCCTTAAAAATTTAGTTAAAAAACCCCTCAACCCCCTCGTCGCTGCATGCCATCTCTCGGGGTCCCAAAGCCTGTCATCAAGATAGGCCCTCGATAATGTGGAGGGCCCGGCCTGCGAGAGGGGAGTCTCGCAGCGCGAGAAGGTCGGCTTTTTGGAGCATCAACCGAACCAAAGATGGGAAAAGGAAGGCCAGTCCGGGAGTCTATCACAGTCCAAAGGGATAACTGAGCATAAAACGTCACAAAATATCCATTTATAGGGCTGGACTCCACTGTCCTCTCACGACAGGGAGAAGGTCCAATGTTCTTTTTCTCCAACGGAGGCTAATAGCCAACCATCCTCTCACGACGTCCGGTCCCGTTACAGAAAGTTATCGGGAACAATGTTCTGTCCTCTCCGTTGGGATATAGAGAATCCCTCAGCTCTCTCAAATGGTGCTCAGTCTCTCCTACCAGCGAGGGCGTGAGTGGAACATGGTAAGGGGTCTAAAGTGTCCAGAGTGTAGCAATTCGTAAACCCCTCCCCCCGTAAGGAGGGGGGGAAGGCGGGGAGAGGGAGGGGGGAAACAGTATCCCCAGAGGAGGGTAACATCTCCTCCTCTGCCGATCTATAAGTCCAGGCCTCCTCACCTCAGCTTCTTCTCTTCACCCTCAGCAAACTACCATTGCAGTATCCTGCGGCAGACGCCAGCACTGGCACCAGTGCCACACACCCCCATCCCAGCACCATAAACAGATGCATCTTGGGGGGGGGCAACCAATGCCGCTAACTAGCCACTAACTAGAAACCAAGAAGAATAGAAAGAATTTTGATTAATAAATTGAAATAAAAATTGAGTTGTATACATTTGGAAATTAAGATTTGTGGTGATAAAATTGTAAGGTAAATATATAGATTAAGAGATTAGATCATTTTTGTGTTTTAATGTGGATGTTAAAAGCAGTAATGGAGAAAAATTTAGAAAGAGCTGTATTGAATTTTGATTTATAATTGAATATAAAAATGAGCAATATTTAGTAGCAAATTAAGATTTATGGCAATATAATAGAAAGACTTAAATTAGGATGTCAGAATTTATGTTAAAAATATTTGTTTTTATTTGTAAAATCAGTCTACTTATCTGTGACCAGACCAAGACTTCGTTCTTGAAAGATTTATGTCTTATGTTTGAGAAAAAAAAAATCCAAAAAAAAAAAGAATTAACAGTTATTAAAAACAATCCTTCAACAGTGAGAAACACTTAGCAAAGTACTCTGAGCTGGAGTGAATCTTTAAAGGACCCTCTTGGGGGGCTCACCAGGGGTGGGTTCTAAAATTTTTTACTACTGGTTCTGTGGGCGTGACTTAATTTTGTGGGTGTGGCTTGGTGGGGGGGTTAATGTGACTGGGTGGGCGTGGCCAATTTTTTTTCAACTTTTAAAAGCATTTTTTCTACAACCTTAAGAGGTTGCAGAAAAAAATACTTTTAGAAGCCTCTGACGATCAGGCAACTCAGCTGGGATTGCCAGAGGCTTTTAAAGGCATTTTTTTTCCTACAGCCTCTGATGAGGTGGGCGGGGTAAGCGAGCAGCGACCGGGCCAGGAACCGGTTTGGGGGCATGGCCAGCCAATGTTATTACCGGTTCTCCGAACTACTACAAATTTTTACTACCGGTTCTTGCGAACCGGTGAGAACCAAGAGCAACCCACCACTGGGGCTCAACCAGACCCTCCCATTAATCTAAGTATTGTGCCAGTTAGAGGATTTAGTGAAGGAGGAGATCAAGAGGGATCCAGTCCAAGGCTGTGTGGTGATCCTGGGATCTGCCTGATCTCAACCTCCATCTGCCCCCACCTTCCCTTTCCCCAAGATCCCCCCCAATCCCTTCCACACTCCCTGCCGCCAGTGGTGGGTTGATCCCGGTTTGCACCGGTTCTATAGAACTGGTAGTAAAACTGGTGGGAGGCTCCACCCACTGACCCCAATGTCACCAAAATGCTTTTGCGCCTGTGCAAAAGAGAGCGCGAGCGAAGCGAGCACGTGCGGCTCCGTTGCAAACCGGTACTAAAGGTAAGAAGAACCCACCCCTGCCTGCCACCCCCATCCCGGCCAAGCTGCGATCTGGGACTCGGACCCCTCCCACCTGGAAGGAGGCTGGTCAGCTGCAGGCAGAGCCTGGTCTGGGAGGTCTCCCTTTGCATTCCCCTAAATCCCCCCCTCAGCAAGGATCTTGGCATGGCTCTGCCAAAGCCTTGGTGCATCCTGGAATCAGGGTTGCCAGGGCTCTGGACATGGTCAGTCAGTCCCATGTGGCGTCTGAAGTAACCAACTTGGTGTTCCGTTCTGGGTCCTCCTGTGCTTCTCATGTGCCTCCTCTCCCTTCCTTCCCTCCAGCCAAGCCCACCGTCACTATCTCCTCCAACTGATCCAGAATGCGGCCATGTTGGGATATGGTTTGAGCCTAAGAGGTTGTCCAGGCAATATATGTGTTCTGTGACTTTAAGTTTTAATGCTGCATCATTGTAATGCTGAGTCATGCTGTAATTAGTTGTAAACATATTTAAGAAAGGTACTGTAATGTATTCAGTTGATGATATGTTACCATTGTGCTATCATCGTTGGGTGGATCTGCTACCATCGTGGTTTGTGAACCAGAGCGTACATGTTATTGTAACCAACTACTGTTTGTGTGGTAAGAAGCTTTTTGTATTGCTGGACTGATTTAACTGGCAAAGACTTGGATTGATTAAATGACTACGAGACTGTTTTTCACTATAAAGTAAACTTTTAATAAACCAGTTTGCACGTATCTCTTATTTCATTGCTCTCAGCAATGTTTCTCTGTGTACTATACTCTGCTGGTTGCTAACACAACAACAATATCCTTAACAGGCTGCGCAAGTAATAATGGGGGCGACCCATCGCTCACGTGTAACACCTCTCTTGCGCAAGCTGCACGGGCTCCTGGTGGTCTTCCTGGTGCGCTTCAAGGTGTTGGTCACCACCTTTAAAGCGCTCCATGGCTTAGGACCTGGCTATCTACAAGACCGCATTCTGCCACCGATTGCCTCCCACCGACTGGTACACTCACACAGAGAGGGCCTCCTCAGGGTGCCGTCAGCCAAACAATGTAGACCGGCGACCCCCTGGGGGAGAGCCTTCTCTGTGGGGGCCCCTGCCCTTTGGAATGAATTGCCCCCAGACATACGAAGGATCCACAACCTTCGTGCCTTTCGTCGTGCAGTGAAGACCCTGTTAATGGGATTTTAAAATTGGTTTTAAATGAGAGTTTTAAATTCGGTCTGTGATTTAATTATTTTAATATGTTTTTTAAATTTCTATTTTGTATATTGTTTTATCATGGCTGTTCACCACCCTGAGTCCTTCGGGAGAAGGGCGGTATAAAAATATAAATAAATAAATAAATAAATAAATGAATGAATGAATGAATGAATGATTCAAAGCAGAGAAGACAGAGCTGGTGTGATCTCTTTTCTGTAACTGCAGCAGAGAAGACAGTCAGGAACATCCTGAGGTAAATCTCAAACGGCGCCCAGGAGGAAAAGGCGGGAAAACAGGGAAAAGCCCCCTTTCCACCCGCAGCAACCAATCAGAGCGCAGATCCCCTCAGCCAACGGGGTCTTTGAGACCATTGTGCACTTAACCTTCTCCAGCCATTAAATTGAATATCTTCACATTTAAAGTGTTCAAAGGAAACAGACCTAAAACGACTTTGCTTTTGTCCATTAGACGGAATTGTCAGGTTGGAATAATTGTTTTTTTTTTCCTTGCACTGTGCTAAAAAGAAGTCAACGTCTTTTTTTCCTTTTTTTCTTGTACCTCAAACTTTCTTTTCCCCTCTTTTTCTCCTTTCTTTAATTTCCTATTTCTATTTTTCTCTGTGTTTTGTATAATAAATAAGATCTTGAGACTCTAGAAAGAGTGCAGAGAAAAGCAACAAAGATGGAGGCAAAAACATATAAAAAAAACTTGGTTCCTGGAACTGGGTATTTTCTAGTCTGATGAAAAGAAGGAGGAGGGCAGACATGATGGCACCTTCTGATATTCTCTTCTCTTCTCTTCGCTTCGCTTCTCTTTGCTTCGCTTCACTTCGCTTCGCTTCCCTTCCCTTCCCTTCCCTTCCCTTCCCTTCCCTTCCCTTCCTTCCCTTCCCTTCCCTTCCATAAATAAGAAGCAGACTGAATGAAAGGGGTAGAGATGGACTTCGATTATATATAAAAAATAATCAACAGTTCTAGAAACACAACAGAAGATAGAGGAAAACTTCCTTCAATGCATTTGGGTTGATATAAAAGGGGGAAAAGAAGCACAGAGGTCGAAGCCTTTGTCTGGCAGGGAGCCATGGAGAAGGGCCTTTCTTCCCCCTACTCCCAAGCCCATCCTCCCCGCCCTCTCCCTTCCCCCTCCTATGCGCTCCTCTTTCCCGCCCTTTCTACGATCCTGGCACTTTGCCCCAAATCCACCAGGGGGCGCCCTCTGCCAAGGGAAGGTGACTCCAGGCACTTCCCCAATGGCCCACTGGAGCCTTGCCTCTCTAGGAGTTTGCATTCGCTCTCCTTAAGCCCTGGAGCCCCGGAGGAGGCGGAGAGTCTAATTCTTAACGTTTCTTTTTCTTCCCTTTGCAGGGATCAGTCCTGCAGCGGGAGAGTTTAATTCTTGGCAATTGTTGGAGTTGGAAACTGGAAGCCATTTGTGGTCTTTGCAAGGCAAACTTTCCTCTTGGGGGAAGAAGAAAAAGAGCGGAATCCCTTGCAGGGATCAGTCCTGCAGCCCCAGAAATGGTCCCGTGAAGGAAAAGGCATCTGGAGACCCACCAGAGTCCTTGGAGCCATTTGCAGTTGCTCTGCAGGACAGAGAAAGGATGGAGACACAACCTTTTGGAAAGGAGGGAGCCGGAAAAGGCCCTTCAGCTGCTCAGCCTGGGAAGGGGGCGAAGCTCTGGACAAGAACCGGGCAGAAGATCCTGGAGGAGGAAACCATCCTCCCTTCAGAAGTTCAGTCCTGGACCTCCATCCAATACTGGGAGGCTGAGGGTCCCCGAGGACTTTGCAGCCGACTCCATGGCTTTTGCAGGCGATGGCTGAGACCAGAGAAGAACACCAAAGCCCAGATGCTGGACCTGGTGGTTCTGGAGCAGCTCCTGTTCCTTCTGCCCCCAGAGATGGAGGGCTGGGTGCGGGAGTGTGGAGCAGAGACCAGCTCCCAGGCAGTGGCCCTGGCGGAAGGCCTCCTCCTGAGCCAGGTGGAGGAGCAGAAGGAGCAGATCCAGTTGCAGGTGAGAGACTTCAGGGAGCTCAGAAGGGAATAGAGAAAGTGTTTGAATACTTCACCCTCCTTCCCAAACTTCTCTGGCGTTCATCATATGTGGAAATTCACCAATTCTTGTAGGACATTGTTCCCTTGTTTTCTCACTCAAACTCACAGATGGATATTGGGGGCTTTGAGGTTGTGTTCCGAATATAAGAATCCATTTTGTGTCGTGTGACATACATTAATTCTGCTTCTTTTTTCCTTCCTCCAATTTGAAGTGCTGCAATATAGAAATCAGAGATCCTGAGGGAAAGAAGAACCCATCAAATCCCCCTCAGGAGCTATTTTTCAGGAGGATCCCTTGGGAAGATCAAAGTCAGGACACCTCAGAAGGTAATGGAAGATCCTCCGATTTCTCATGTCTTACCTCACTCTCTCTTCTCTTCTATACAATACCTCCTCCTATTTTGTTAATCATCCATGTTGAAACTATTTATTCCTTACAGAGAAACAAAGAATGAAGCTTTCTGGTTTTTACGATGGAGATCAAACAGCGGTTGAACCTCCAAATCAAGTAAGAAAGATTTTAGATTTCTATTCTCCCTTCAGGAAGTGAAGTGGGTGTGCAGAGGGCTCCCTCCTTCGATTTTTCCCCCTTGTTTGGGCTGGATTATTTTTGTGTTCTTCCACAACATGCAGAGCAGAATAGCAGGTTCAAAGTTCCTGTCAGCCAGCATAACTTCCTCTGGTTATCTTGTTCTCCTTGGTACTCCTCCAACTTTGAGTTTATAAGAAGCAATTTTTAAAAAGTCCTTCAAGAGTAAACGTATCACAGTGACAGTAACTGCTACAGACCCTGTTTTTGGGGTAATTCTTTGATTCTGAATTCTTCAAGGCTAATGAAAAATAACTAAATATTCACATTGCCACATTACCATTTTTATAAAGCCTCGTTTATAACCTGTAATTTTCTCTTCCTTGTTTTCTTCCTTTCAGCCAATGGCTCAGACTACTAGATCAATCAGTGATAGACAGAGCAATAGATCAGTTGATCCAGAAGTGGGGTTACTTTGCTGAAAGGCACTGAAGGTTTTGCAGAACCAATGAACTTGATAAAACTTCCCCAAATATTTCTTTGGTGAAAGCAATTTTCAGATTTGCCCATTTTCTCACCTAATATTGGGACTTGTTTGATGCACAGCCATTTAACTTACCTTTGCTTTGAAAACAATGGAACAGAATAACAGAGTTGTTAGGGATCTTGGAGGTCTTCTAGTCCAACCCTCTGCTCAGACTGGGAGCCCTATAACATTTCAGATAAATGGCTGCCCAATTTCTTCATAAACACCTCCAGTGCTGGAGCACCCACAATTTCTGGAGAGACGTCATTCCACTGATTAATTGTTCTCACTGTCAGGAAATTCCTCTTTACTTGTAGGTTGGTTCTCTCCTTGAATCGTTTCCATCCACTGCTTCTTGGAACACTTCTATCATGTCACACCATCTAGTCCTTCTTTTCATGAAACCAGACTCACCCAATTCCCTTATATGTTTTAGCCTCCAGTCTACTAATAATTTTTGTTGCTCTTCTCTGCACTCTTTCTAGAGTCTCAAGATCCTTTTTTACATCTGGCAACCAAACCTGGATGCAATATTCCAAGTGGGGTCTTCCCAAGGCCTTTTAAAGTGGTACTAACACTTCATGTCATCTTGATTCTGTCCCTCTTAATGCAGCCTATGATTCTGTTGGTTTTTTTTCTTTCTTTTTGGCAACTGTAGCCTACTGCTGACTCCTGTTAAAGTGGTTGTCCACTAGGACTCCAAGATCCATGTTGCCCTTACTACTCTTCAGCCAGATGTCACCTCTTCTGTGCCAGTCCATTTGGTTTTTCTTTCCTAAATGTAGAACCTCACATTTCTCACTGTTGATTTCACCTTTTTAGATGGGGCCCAATCTGTTGATCCTTCTGTATCCTGAGTGTTGTTATTGCTGTCAATTTGGTCTTGTCTGCCAATTTGATGAGTTCCCCTTATTCTATCCTCTTGTCTAAATCATTCATGAAGATGAACAGATCTTGTGAATCCTCCTGTTCTGTTCTGTTTTTTCCGTGTTCAGGAGAGTCTTGTGTCCTTCGAGGAGGTGGCTGTGTCTTTCTCTGAGGAGGAATGGTCTCAGCTGGATCCTGACCAGAAAGCGCTGCATTCGGAAGTCATGCTTGAAAACCATAGGAACGTGGCCTCTCTGGGTAAGAGTTCTCTAGTCCCCAATCAGAGAGTTCAAGAAGACAGATGATAGTTAGCTTTTTTATTAAAAAACCACTAATCAGATACCGTCTCCTGGGAGGGAGAAGGAAAGGATCTTCTTGTACTCCAAGGAAGGAAAGAGTCAATGTCTCTTTGCTTAGATGCTTTCTGTGTCATTTCTTATCTCTATTTTTCCATTTCTATTTGAACTTACCTGTGGGGGCTGAAAAAAACGAGGTGTGTTTTTATGTGTCCTCTGGAGATCATGTGAGAGGAGTGTTGTTGTCATTTGTCCTCTGAAACCTCCAAAATTGTGTGAGAACAGAACTTTCACACTCAGCCCATGGAAGAGCATTCTCCCAATCCAATTCAAGAACAAAGGCCTCATGCAATGTCAGTCAGAGCATCCTAGGGTATAGGTAATCCCCGAGTTACGACAGTTCATTAAGTGACCGTTCCAAGTTACGACCAGCCCTCCACAAAGTACTTGAGCCCCAAAATGATGAGCGTTGCCACACCACGGACATCGTTCACACTTTTGAATAACAGCAGAGACGCTGCAACCTTCACTGTACCTATTCCCCCACCCCGCAGGGACTTACTGTATTTTTGAGACTATAAAATGCACTTCCCCCCACTCCCCCAAAAAAGTAGATGGAAATATCTGCGTTTTAGAGAGCGAATGCGTGCCTGGTTTTGGCCTCCCAAGCCATCTGTGCGTCCCTTTTTTGCCCTCCCTGGTGTCCAGAAGCAACCTGCAGGGCAAAAACAGACCTTGTCTTGGTCTTTGTGGGTCCCGTTTTTGTCCTCCTCGCAGAGGGTTTGGGAGACCAAAAACGCAGAGTGCTTCTGGACGCCGGGGAGTCTTCTTTTGCTTCTCTGAACCTAGGTGCGTCTTATGGTCCAAAAAATATGGTACCTTGTGACGATGTGGTGAGCCGTTGGTTCCTTTGTCTACTTCGGTGCCTTTGCAGAAAAATGAGGCCTAAAGTAGAGAGAGATACGCAAGATCAGTAGTGGGAAATCTTACAGAAAAGATCTCATGTGATCTCACACTACAGTGCTTTAGGCCTCTTTTCTCTGCTAACCAAGGCCTGCACGAGATCCAGGGCCAAATGCTTTGCAAAGGGAGGGAAGGCCTCTTCGTTTTCAAAGACTTTTGTCATGCAGTCTCATGCAGTCCTCAATTCTTAAACAAACACAGGCCTAAAGTACTGCAGTGTGAGATCACGTGACATTAGTAGCCTGAGACTAGGGGTGACATGATAGCAGTGTTCCAATATCTCAGGGGCTGCCACAAAGAAGAGGGAGTCAAACTATTCTCCAAAGCACCTGAAGGCAGGACAAGAAGCAATGGGTGGAAGCTAATCGAGGAGAGAAGGAATTTAGAACTAAGAGCAAATTTCCTGACAGTTAGAACGATTAATCAGTGGAACAACCTGCCTCCAGAAGTTGTGAATGCTCCAACACTGGAAGTTTTTAAGAAGATGTTGGATAACCATTTGTCTGAAGTGGTGTAGAGTTTCCTGCCTAAGCAGAGGGTTGGACTAGAAGACCTCCAAGGTCCCTTCCACCTCTGTTATTCCGTTCTATTCCTTAACTCAAAACTGAGTGAAGTTTACATATATATACCATAGATAATTGTAAAGAAAGAGATGTTTTCTAGACATCTTCAAAGCTTTCATGACTTATGAATATAGAAATCATCATGTCTATATCACACCCCTGTAAACATGCAAACATACAACCTAATGGAATTTTGGAGAAATTCAGAAGAAAATTCACTTGACTTTCTACGCTTTGATCTTTTTCTCTTGTAACCCATGTTATCATTTTCATTTCCCTTTTGCTTTGAAGGTAATAATGGGCAGGAGAATCAAGATTCCTGTGAACTGTTCCAAGTGATCAATGCTAAAGATGGAACGGAGAAGTTTGGAATTCGAATGGAATTCAAAAGCCATGAGAAAAATCAGTCAAAGAATTGGAATCAGGAAAGCTCATCTTCCACTGATGCTCCGATGCAAGACTTTCTTGCCCAACAAGAGAAAATAAGGGAAAAATATGTTGGGAAAAGTGTGAATCTAATCAAAGCTAAAGTACAAGTAAATGAACAATATTTAACCCAAAACAAAGGAGAAGATTCTATAAGAAGACACAGTGGACAAAATTACAATGGGACATTCATTCTTTCTCTTGGAAATAACTTCCTTACTTCTCCAAAAGCGATTGACACAAAAGAGAAGCCTTATAAATGTTTGGAATGTGGAAAATGTTTTAGAACAAGCAGGCAACTTACTATCCATAAAAGGATCCACTCAGGAGAAAAGCCATTTAAATGCACGGAATGTGGAAAGACATTTGCTCAAAGCAGTACACTTACTTCCCATAAGATGATCCACACAGGGGAGAAGCCGTATAAATGCACGGAGTGTGGAAAGAACTTTGCTTATAGAAGTAGTCTTATTTCCCATAAGATGATCCACACAGGGGAGAAGCTGTATAAATGCACGGAATGTAGAAAGACCTTTGCTCATAGAACTAGTCTTATTTCCCATAAAAGAATCCACACAGGGAAGAAGCCATATAAATGCATGGAATGTGGAAAGACCTTTGCTCAAAGTGGTCATCTTATTTTGCATAATATGATCCACACAGGGGAGAAGCCGTATAAATGCATGGAGTGTGGAAAGAGTTTTGCTCAGAACTATCGACTTACAAGACACAAAAAGCTCCACTCAGGGGAGAAGCCATATAAATGCACGGAATGTGGAAAGACCTTTGCTGAAAGACGTAATCTTATTTCACATAAGATGATTCACACAGGAGAGAAGCCATATAAATGCATGGAGTGTGGAAAGACGTTTACTCGTGGCAGTGGACTTACAAGCCACAAAAAGCTCCACACAGGGGAGAAGCCGTATACATGCATGGAGTGTGGAAAGACGTTTACTCAGAGCACTGGACTTATAAAACACAAAAAGCTCCACTCAGGAGAGAAACCATTTAAATGCATGGAATGTGGAAAGACCTTTGCTCTAAGAGGTAATTTTATTTCCCATAAGAGGATCCACACAGGGGAGAAGCCGTATAAATGCACGGAGTGTGGAAAGACGTTTACTCAGAGCACTGGACTTACAAGACACAAAAAGCTCCATTCAGGAGAGAAACCATTTAAATGCATGGAATGTGGAAAGACCTTTGCTGAAAGAAGTAATCTTATTTTGCATAATATGATCCACACAGGGGAGAAGCCGTATAAATGCATGGAGTGTGGAAAGAGTTTTGCTCAGAACTATCGACTTACAAGACACAAAAAGCTGCACTCAGGAGAGAAACCATTTAAATGCACAGAATGTGGAAAGATCTTTGCTCTAAGAGGTAATCTTATTTCCCATAAGAGGATCCACACAGGAGAGAAGCCATATAAATGCATGGAGTGTGGAAAGACGTTTACTCATGGCAGTGGACTTATAAGCCACAAAAAGATCCACACAGGAGAGAAGCCATTTAAATGCATGGAATGTGGAAAGTGCTTTGCTCAGAATGGTCCTCTTATTTCTCATAGAAGGATCCTCGCTCAGGAGAAATTATATAACAATAGCGATTCCACTTAATTTATATACTACTCCACAATGCTTTACCACTTTATCTCTGAGCAGTTTACAAAGTCAGCATATTGTCCCCAGCAATCTGGGTCCTCATTTTAGCGACCTTAGAAGTATGAAAGGCTGAATCAACTATTAAAAGTAATCTATATGAGTTCAAGATGTTTTCAATATAATGCCAAATTTGAAACTGTTCAATTTCCACTTATTTAAAATGCTCCATCCATTTTCTTGCTGAAATATTTCTTCTTATGCAGAATTTGCATTTCATGTTCACTCATGATTTTCACTTTGTAAAGCCGCTGCCTTTTTTTAAGCTATTCCACAAAGATCTTTAATGTTCCCGGATGCAAATGGGCTTATGATGAAAAAAACAAGAACAACCCACACCCGAAATGTTGTTCTTTCGGTGGCAGCCATATTAGGGCTCTGCTTCAAATTTCAAATAACAAATTGAATGTTCTTCAGCATTATAAAATTAACAGTTATTGGACTTCCAGTTTGGTGTCGCGGTGATGCAGTCGGGGAAATAGTGATCTCTGATGAGCCCCACGAAAACCTCAACTGGCAAACTGCCGCCGCCAGGTCTGCAGACCGATCCTGTCTTGTAGGGACAGGTGAAAGACAAGGGTGGCTAAGAGGAACAGGCAAGTTCCTCGGAGGCCGGAGGAAACCCTCTGAGTTGGCGGCAGGGGACGGCAGGAATGGTGGCTGCCACAAAGGCGGGACAAACCGGGACAAGAAATGTGCACTAGGAAGGAAGAAAGGACGACGTGCTTTGAAGCCGGGTGAGTGACACCAACCCAGGCGAGAAACAACAATTGTGTATTGACGTTTACAAATAGGACCCCCAGCCTTAACTAGCGGCTGAAGATCTGTGGGGCTTGAAGTTTTTGTAAAGTAATGAAAGGAGTTAAAGACCCTTTGAGAAATCTATTTCAGCACTGATTGATTGGAATGAACTGACTATTAACTAATTAGAACTGGATATTTGAATTTCTTTTGTTAAATTGAAACAGATCTGATCTTTGGAAAAGAGAAAAGTGATAATTAAGGACTTGGCACCTTTAAAAGCCAGACAAAGAGATCAAATGGATAGCTACATAATTGCTTCAAAATGGCGATTGAACCTGTGACCAAGTTAAAGTGTGGACTGTAGAAATTTGCTCCCTCTTGAAAAAGAACCATTTTGATTAGCTATTTATTTTGGATTACTTTGAAAATAACTATGGATTTCAAAAAATTCAAAATAACTAATTAACTATTAACTAATTAGAACTGGATATTTGAATTTATTTTGTTAAATTGAAACAGATCTGATCTGTTTCTGATTTGGAAAAGAGAAAAGCGATAATTAAGGACTTGGCACCTTTAAAAGGCAGACAAAGAGATCAAACAGATAGCAACATAATTGCTTCAAAATGGCGATTGAACCTGTGACCAAGTGTAGAAATTTGCTCCCTCCTGAAAAAGAACCATTTTGATTAGCTATTTATTTTGGATTACTTTGAAAATAACTATGGACCTTTGAATTTTGGAGATTTCTATTCTGTCTACTGATGGTTTTACAAAGAAAGAAGAAATACAAAGGAACTAATAAACTTTTATTTGTTTATTGGCGTAGCAACAAAAGGTCTGGCGCAGGAATAAAAGCGGGGAAGCTGATGGACTTTACAGGGAACAGACTTTACAACAGAATTAAAAATGATATACAGAGTTTTAAGCATGGAAGTATTGACTATGAATTGAAATACTTATGGAGAGATAAGGAACTGAAGAAATAAAATAGATAAAATTAAAAGGCAATGTTTAAATGTCTAGTTGTTTAAATGGTTAAATGAGTTTTAAATAAAAACAAGAGGTGCCTATGGTATAATAAAGATAGAAAATAAAAGAAGATAACTAAAATAGAAGTTGGAAGTTAAGGTGATTAAAAGTGATATTTTTATAAAAGCATAATTTGATGTAACATGTTTTAGTTTTAATTTGTCAACAAAGTGGTGAAGGATAACTATGATTAACTGTTAATGACTATAGATGATACAATAAGGTGCATAGATTGAAGTAACAATTGAGATTGAATTGAACATATGTTGGAAATGACTAGTACCAGATGGGGAAACACCCTGGAAGAGTATATTTGGAAATAGTGGATTAATAGATAAACATATTGAAACAAGATATGCTGGTTATCAGCTAAATAAAAGATGGAGATGTGGAGGAGAATAAACTGGAAATCAGCTAAAATAAATGATGCTGGTAAATCAGCTTAATAATTGTTCGGAGTAAGGAGGAGTATATGCTGAATATCAGCCAAAATAAAGCATGCTGGAAATCAGCCAAAACACTGGAAAACGCTGGAAATCAGCCAAATAATAGTTGGAGTTATGGAGGAGAATATGCTGAAAACTCAGTCAAATTAAGTAATGCTGGAAATCAGCCAAATAATAGGTGGAGTTATGGAGGAGAATGCTGAAAATCAGCCAAAATAAATTATGCTGGAAATCAGCAAAACAACAGTTGGAGGTATAGAGGAGAATACACTGGAGAACAATTATTAATAAGGGGTGAAAAAGAAAATGTTGGATGACAACTAAAATGAAATGAAAAATTTTGAGATGTCTGTGTAAAAGTTCAAGATTCAAAGATTGGATGAAATGGTCTAGAAACCAAGAAGAATAGAAAGAATTTTGATTAATAAATTGAAATAAAAATTGAGTTGTATACATTTGGAAATTGAGATTTGTGGTGATAAAATTGTAAGGTAAATATATAGATTAAGAGATCAGATCATTTTTGTGTTTTAATGTGGATGATAAAAGGAGTAATGGAGAAAAATTTAGAAAGAGCTGTATTGAATTTTGATTTATAATTGAATATAAAAATAGGCAATGTTTAGTAGCAAATTAAGATTTATGGCGATATAATAGAAAGACTTAAATTAGGATGTTGGAATTTATGTTAAAAATATTTGTTTTTATTTATAAAATCAGTCTACTTATCTGTGACCAGACCAAGACTTCGTTCTTGAAAGATTTTTTTTTATGTCTATGTTTGAAAAAAAAAAAAATTCCAAAAAAAAAAAAAAAAAGAATTAACAGTTATTAAAAACAATCCTTCAACAGTGAGAAACACTTAGCAAAGTACTCTGAGCTGGAGTGAACCTTTAAAGGACCCTCTTGGGGGGCTCACCAGGGGTGGGTTCTAAAATTTTTTACTACTGGTTCTGTGGGCATGGCTTATTTTTGTGGGCGTGGCTTGGCGGGGGTTAATGTGACTGGGTGGGCGTGGCCAATTTTTTTCAACTTTTAAAAGCATTTTTTCTACAACCTTAAGAGGTTGCAGAAAAAAATACTTTTAGAAGCCTCTGACAATTAGGCAACTCAGCTGGGATTGCCAGAGGCTTTTAAAGGCATTTTTTTTCCTACAACCTCTTGGCCGAAGAGGTTGCAGAAAAAATGCATTCTGCCACCGATTGCCTCCCACCGACTGGTACTCTCACACAGAGAGGGCCTCCTCAGGGTGCCGTCAGCCAAACAATGTAGACCGGCGATCCCCAGGGGAAGAGCCTTCTCTGTGTGGGCCCCTGCCCTTTGGAATGAATTGCCCCCAGACATATAATAATAATAATAATAATAATAATAATAATAATAATAATAATAATAATAATAATAATAATAATAATAATAATAAAATAATTTGTATATGAAGGATCCACAACCTTCGTGCCTTTCTTCGTGCAGTGAAGACCCTGTTAATGGGATTTTAAAATTGGTTTTAAATGAGAGTTTTAAATGGTCTGTGATTTAATTATTTTAATATGTTTTTTAAATTTCTATTTTGTATATTGTTTTATCATGGCTGTTCACCACCCGGAGTCCTTTGGGAGAAGGGCGGTATAAAAATATAAATAAATAAATAAATAAATAAATAAATAAATAAATAAATAAATAAAAGCAGAGAAGACAGAGCTGGTGTGATCTCTTTTCTGTAACTGCAGCAGAGAAGACAGTCAGGAACATCCTGAGGTAAATCTCAAACGGCACCCAGGAGGAAAAGGCGGGAAAACAGGGAAAAGCCCCCTTTCCACCCGCAGCAACCAATCAGAGCGCAGATCCCCTCAGCCAACGGGGTCTTTGAGAACATTGTGCACTTAACCTTCTCCAGCCATTAAATTGAATATCTTCACATTTAAAGTGTTCAAAGGAAACAGGCCTAAAACGACTTTGCTTTTGTCCATTAGATGGAATTGTCAGGTTGGAATAATTGTTTTTTTTCCTTGCACTGTGCTAAAAAGAAGTCAATGTCTTTTTTTCTTTTTTTTTCTTGTACCTCAAACTTTCTTTTCCCCTCTTTTTCTCCTTTCTTTAATTTCCTATTTCTATTTTTCTCTGTGTTTTGTATAATAAATAAGATCTTGAGACGCTAGAAAGAGTGCAGAGAAAAGCAACAAAGATGGAGGCAAAAACATATAAAAAAACTTGATTCCTGGAACTGGGTATTTTCTAGTCTGATGAAAAGGAGGAGGGCAGACATGATGGCACCTTCTGATATTCTCTTCTCTTCTCTTCTCTTCTCTTCTCTTCTCTTCTCTTCTCTTCCATAAATAAGAAGCAGACTGAATGAAAGGGGTAGAGATGGACTTCGATTATATATAAAAAATAATCAACAGTTCTAGAAATGCAACAGAAGATAGAGGAAAACTTCCTTCAATGCATTTGGGTTGATATAAAAGGGGGAAAAGAAGCACAGAGGTCGAAGCCTTTGTCTGGCAGGGAGCCATGGAGAAGGGCCTTTCTTCCCCCTACTCCCAAGCCCATCATCCCCGTCCTCTCCCTTCCCCCTCCCATAAGGTGACCAGACGTCCCGCTTTTGGCGGGACAGTCCCGCTTTTGAGCAATTTGTCCCGCGTCCCGCGGCGTTTTAAAAAAGTCCCGATTTTTCATTCTGCCTCCTGGTTCCTGGCTGCCTCCTGAATCCCCGCTGATGGCTAGAGGGAAAAAACCTGTTTAAACTCTTGCCGCGGGGCTTCAAAGGGCTGCCCTACGTTAATTAGCTCGGCTTCCCCCTCTCAGCTGATTTGCACAGGGCTCTGCTCTTGCTAAATTGCTCAGCAGTTTTTTTTTTCCTCTTTGTGCAAACCAAGCTCAAAACGAAAGTGAAAGTAAAACAGGCTGTTGGCTTTGCGGTTTGCTTGCAATGTTGGAAAATTAGGCAGCAGATTTATTTTCCTTTTCCTCACCAAAAAAGGTAAGTGCAAACAATGGAAAATTATTTAGGGCAAAAGAGGAGAGTTCAAGATTTTAAAACACAAAAGAAAAAAAAGCTCTTTTTAACTAGGGAATTGTAATAATTGAGATATTATTAATTGTATACTGTGTTGAAAGCAGAAATGGTTAAGTTGTGGTTTGGAGGAATATATGGGGGAAATTATTTGGTTTATTATTATTGGTAAGTATAATTAATTGATTTGTAAGAAATTGGATTGCATGGAAATAATTGGAATATTCATGTTCATATTGATTAATATACAAAAAAGATAGTTATATAACTAATTGATTTATATTAAAATGTTGAATTTGTATTAAACAACTGTATTACATAATTACATAATTAACCAATGTGAGGATGGATATAAAAATAGATGACAATGGGAAGGGGTATAAAATAGAATAGAAGGGAAAAATTGAATTTGATTAAGATTAGAGATGAGGATGAAAGGTAATATTGTTTTTTTAAAAAAATAGATGAGGAATAAATATGGCAAAAAGGAAATATAGAAATTGTAAATTTAATTGAAATGACTAAACACTGTTTAAATTTGTGAACCAGCCAAATATTCTGTTCAAAGAAAATACATTGTATGTATGTGTGTTTCTAATTATTGCTATTTATTCATATTTGTTCTCTTTTATTCTTTAAAGTTTAACAATTCATTCTTTATCTTAATATCTTTATATTTGTTTGGGGTTGGCTTTCTTCCCTTTCATCTTTTTTATTGTACAGCAATCTTTCTCCTCAAACCTACCACCTCTCTTTTCTTTCCTTCTTACTTTCTCTTGCCCCCCTCTTCTTCTCCTCCCTACTTCCTCTTCCTTTCTCCTTCTCCTCCTCTCTTCCTCCCTCTCTTACCCTCACTCCTACTCTAATTTCCCTTTCCTTCCTTCATCCCTCTCAATTACTGTATCCTTTTATGCATATGGACTACTCAGAGGGCTGAAAAAGTTATTTTTGACTGGTCCTCGCACTTTTGACCAGTCCTCGAACTTACGACTGTCCTCACATTTTACATTTTTGCCCTATCTTGTCATCATGGTGAAGAGAAGCAGTTGTGAAATGAGTGACATGGTTGTTAAGAATACTGCACGGGCATAAATGTGAGGATGGTCATAAGTGTGAGGACCAGTCAAAAGTGTGAGGACCTGTCAGAAATGACTTTTTTCAGCCCTCTGGTTAGTCCTTTTGTGCATATGGACTACTCAGAGGGCTGAAAAAGTTATTTTTGACTGGTCCTCGCACTTTTGACCAGTCCTCGAACCTACGACTGTCTTCACATTTTACGTTTTTTTCCCTATCTTATCACCATGGTGAAGAGAAGCAGTTGTGAAATGAGTGACATGGTTGTTAAGAATGCTGCACGGGCATAAATGTGAGGATGGTCATAAGTGTGAGGACCAGTCAAAAGTGCGAGGACCTGTCAGAAATGACTTTTTTCAGCCCTCTGGTTAGTCCTTTTGTGCATATGGACTACTCAGAGGGCTGAAAAAGTTATTTTTGACTGGTCCTCGCACTTTTGACCAGTCCTCGAACTTACGACTGTCCTCACATTTTACATTTTTGCCCTATCTTGTCATCATGGTGAAGAGAAGCAGTTGTGAAATGAGTGACATGGTTGTTAAGAATACTGCACGGGCATAAATGTGAGGATGGTCATAAGTGTGAGGACCAGTCAAAAGTGTGAGGACCTGTCAGAAATGACTTTTTTCAGCCCTCTGGTTAGTCCTTTTGTGCATATGGACTACTCAGAGGGCTGAAAAAGTTATTTTTGACTGGTCCTCGCACTTTTGACCAGTCCTCGAACCTACGACTGTCTTCACATTTTACGTTTTTTTCCCTATCTTATCACCATGGTGAAGAGAAGCAGTTGTGAAATGAGTGACATGGTTGTTAAGAATGCTGCACGGGCATAAATGTGAGGATGGTCATAAGTGTGAGGACCAGTCAAAAGTGTGAGGACCTGTCAGAAATGACTTTTTTCAGCCCTCTGGTTAGTCCTTTTGTGCATATGGACTACTCAGAGGGCTGAAAAAGTTATTTTTGACTGGTCCTCGCACTTTTGACCAGTCCTCGAACTTACGACTGTCCTCACATTTTACATTTTTGCCCTATCTTGTCATCATGGTGAAGAGAAGCAGTTGTGAAATGAGTGACATGGTTGTTAAGAATGCTGCATGGGCATAAATATGAGGATGTCATAAGTGTGAGGACCAGTCAAAAGTGCGAGGACCTGTCAGAAATGACTTTCCAGCCCTCTGAGTAGTCCCTATACACATAGCCATGGCCACCCGGTCACATGACCAGCTAGCCACGCCCACCCAGTCACATGGCCTCCAAGCCACGCCCACACAATAAGCCACGCCCACAATGGTGTCCCTCTTACCAATGTTAAAATCTGTTCACCTTACCCTATACACATAGCCATGGCCACCCGGTCACATGACCAGCTAGCCACGCCCACCCAGTCACATGACCAGCTAGCCACGCCCACAAAATAAGCCACGCCCACAATGTCCCTCTTTACCAATGTTAAATCTGGTCACCTTACCCTCCCATTCACTGCTCTTTCCCGCCCTTTCTACGATCCTGGCACTTTGCACCAAATCCACCAGGGGGCGCCCTTTGCCAGTGCCACTTCCTCAATGGCCCACTGGAACCTTGCCTCTCTAGGACTTTGCACTCGCTCTCCTTATGGGGAGGCTCCGGGTGAGTCTAGCATTTCTTTTTCTTCCCATCTCAGATACCGAAACTGGAAGCCATTTGTGGTCTTTGCAAGGCAAACTTTCCTCTTGGGGGAAGAAGGAATAAAAGAGCGGAATCCCTTGCAGGGATCAGTCCTGCAGCCCCAGAAATGGTCCCGTGAAGGAAAAGGCATCTGGAGACCCACCAGAGTCCTTGGAGCCCTTTGCAGTTGCTCTGCAGGACAGAGAAAGGATGGAGACACAACCTTTTGGAAAGGAGGGAAGCGGAAAAGGCCCTTCAGCTGCTCAGCCTGGGAAGGGGGGGAAGCTCTGGACAAGGACTGGGCAGAAGATCCTGGAGGAGGAAACCATCCTCCCTTCAGAAGTTCAGTCCTGGAACTTCACCCAATACCAGGAGGCTGAGGGTCCCCGAGGATTTTGCAGCCGACTCCATGGCTTTTCCAGGCGATGGCTGAGACCGGAAAAGCACACCAAAGCCCAGATGCTGGACCTGGTGGTTCTGGAGCAGCTCTTGTTCCTTCTGCCCCCAGAGATGGAGGGCTGGGTGTGGGAGTGTGGAGCAGAGACCAGCTCCCAGGCGGTGGCCCTGGCGGAAGGCCTCCTCCTGAGCCAGGCAGAGGAGCAGAAGGAGCAGGTCCAGTTGCAGGTGAGAGACTTTAGGGAGCTCAGAAGGGAATAGAGAAAGTGTTTGAATACTTCACCCCAAACTTCTCTGGCATTCGTCATATGTGGCAATTGTTCCCTTGTTTTCTCACTCAACCTCACAGAAGGATATTGGGGGCTTTGAGGTTGTGTTCCGAATACACTTTGTGTCATGTGAGGTACATTAATTCTGCTTCTTTTTTCCTCCCTCCTATTTGAAGTGCTGCACTGTGGAGATCAGAGATCCTGAGGGAAAGGAGAACCCATCAAATCCCCCTCAGGAGCTATTTTTCAGGAGGATCCCTTGGGAAGATCCAAGTCCGGACACCTCAGGAGGTAATGGAAGATCCTCCGATTTCCCATCTATCTTACATTTGCTGTCTCTTCTCGTCTATCCTTCTATTTTGTTAACTATGGATTTTGAAATTATTTATTCCTTACAGAGAAACAAAGAATGAAGCTTTCTGGTTTTTCTGACGGAGATCAAACAGCGGTTGAACCTCCAAATCAGGTAAGAAAGGGAAAAGTTATTAGATTTCTATTCTCCCTTCAGGAAGTGAAGCGGGTGTGCAGAGGGCTCCTTCCTTCGATTTTTCCCCCTTGTTTGGCCTGGATTATTTTTGTCTTCTTCCACAACATGCAGAGCAGAATAGCAGGTTCAAAGTTCCTGTCAGCCAGCATAGCTTCCTCTGGTTATCTTGTTCTGCTAGGTACTCCTCCAACTTTGAGTTTGTAAGAAGCAATTTTTAAAGAGCCCTTCAAGAAATAGGAATAAATGTATCACAGTGGCAGGAACTGCTAGAGTCCCTTTTTGGGGGAGAATTCTTTGACTCGGAATTGTGCAGAGCTAATGAAAAATAAATAAATACTCAAATTACCACATTACCATTTTTAAAAAGTCTTATTTATATAACCTGTAGTTCAAAAATAAGCAAATTGTATTAAAAAATAAAGCCGACTA
Source organism: Pituophis catenifer annectens (assembly GCF_029215685.1). Taxonomy (NCBI): domain Eukaryota; kingdom Metazoa; phylum Chordata; class Lepidosauria; order Squamata; family Colubridae; genus Pituophis; species Pituophis catenifer. Next base: position 5,147,070 of record NW_027256882.1, read on the forward strand.
TTAAAATCCAAAGGGAGTGGTCCGGTTGAGCATGTAATCCAGGTACTTTGGGCTATAAAATAATTTCCAATCCTCTGATTTGAGCCTCGATTAGGAGATCAAACATTCCCGCTTTGCAAAGGCTGAGGAATGAATTTCCCAGGGAATTTTCTCTTATTTGTTTTCCTCCTTTCAGCCAATGGCTCAGACTACTAGATCAATCAATGATAGACAGAGCGATAGATCAGTTGATCCAGAAGTGGGATTACTTTACTGAAAGGCACTGAAAGTTCTGCAGAATCAATGAATTTGATAAAACTTCCCCAAATATTTCTTCAGTGAAAGCAATTTTCAGATTTTCCCATTTTCTCACCTAATATTAGGACTTGTGTGACACACAACCATTTAACTTAGTGTGTATCTTTGTTTTGGGACTTTGGGAACAATGGAACAGAATAACAGAGTTGGTAGGGATCTTGGAGGTCTTTTAGTCCAACCCCCTGCTCAGACAGAAAGCCCTATAAAATTTCAGATAAATGGCTGTCCAATTTCTTCATAAACCCCTCCAGTGTTGGAGCACCCACAATTTCTAGAAACAAGTCATTCCACTGATTAATTGTTCTCAATGTCAGGAAATTCCTCTTTACTTGTAGGTTGGTTCTCTCCTTGAATCGTTTCCGTCCACTGCTTCTTGGAACACTTCTATCATGTCACCCCATCTAGTCCTTCTTTTCATCAAACCAGACTCACCCAATTCCAGCAACCGTTCTTTATATGTTTTAGCCTCCAGTCCACTAATAATTTTTGTTGCTCTTCTCTGCACTCTTTCTAGAGTCTCAAGATCCTTTTTTACATCTGGCAACCAAACCTGGGTGCAATATTCCAAGTGGGGTCTTCCCAAGGCCTTTTAAAGTGGTACTAACACTTCATGTCATCTTGATTCTGTCCCTCTTAATGCAGCCTATGATTCTGTTTTTTCGGCAACTGTAGCATACTGCTGACTCATGTTTAAGTGGGTGTCCAGTAGGACTCCAAGACCAGTGGTGGGATTCTGCTGGGTTTAGGTGGTTCGGCTGAACCATTTGTTAAATTGCTGGCTCGCCCGCCCCTCGCCTTTCCCGCCTCCCACCCGCGTCGCGTCAGCCTACCCTAGCCCAGGGCTGGGCAATTGTGGCTCTTTTACAACCTGTGGACTTCAACTCCCGCCTAGCCCATTCTGGGGAATTGTGGAGAATTCTGGGAGTTGAAGTCCACAAGTCTTAAAGCTGCCAAGGTGGGAGACATCTGCTGTTACATGTAGAATCCTTTCAAGCATGAAGATGGCCAAGTATCCTCCTTGAGAGACAACAGTTGAACATCAGGAGGGCTGTTAGAGGGCAGGGCTACATTTGGAAATTTTTGCATTTTTGCAGGTGGTGCAATACGATCTGGTGTCTGCAATGGAGAGCAAAATCCGGCTTCTTCTCTCCGCTGTAAGTGCGGCGTCAGGATTCCACCTTGGTATATTTGCAGCACAAGGCAGCCCTCATCTCCTGCCGCTTGGGACTCGGAACGGTAAACAGAGTCTGGTTTGGGGAGCAGCCGGATTTAGCTCTCCATTGCTCTCTCGGCCCCCTGCAAGTTCTCGTCTCTCGAGGAGCGCTCCCTGAAGTGGTGCGGGAAACTTTGGTTGGGCTTCTCGAGAGATGAGAGCTTGCACGGAGCCAAGAGAGCAATGGAGAGCAAAATCCGGCTGCTCCCCGAACCAGACGCTGTTTACCGCTCCAAGTCAGCAGGAAACGAGGGCTGCCTTGCGCCGCAAATATACCAAGGTGGAATCCTGATCCTGCACTTACAGCAGAGAGAAGAAGCCGGATTTTGCTCTCCACTGCAGACACCAGATTGGCCCCCTGCAAGAGAATGAGAGAGAGAGAGAGAGAGTGGGGGAGATTGGGGGAGAGAGAGAGTGGGGAGAGAAAGAGAGAATGAGTGGGAGAGAGTGGGGGAGAGAAGGAGAGAGAAAGAGAGGGGAGAGAATGAGAGAGGGGAGAGAGAGGGAGAGAAAGAAGGGGGAGAGAGAAAGAGAATGAGAGGGAAAGAGTGGGAGAGAAAGGGGGAGAGAGAAAGAGAATGAGAGAAAATGGGAGAGAGAGAAAGAGGGAGAAAGGGGGGGAGAGAGAAAGGGGGGGAGAGAAAGAGAGAATGATAGAGGGGAGGGAGAGAGAGAAAGAGGGGGGAGAAAAAGAGAATGAGAGAAAGTGGGAGAGAGAGAAAGAGGGGGAGAGAGAAAGAGGGGGGAGAGAAAGAGAGAATGAGAGGGGGGGAGAGAGAGAGAGAGAGAAAGAGGGGGGGGAGAGTGCCTGAAGGACCCTATCCCGTCACTGGGAGTCCAGGTGCTTCAGCAAGCAGTGCGCTGGATTCGGATTAGTGGTCCGCGAAATTTAAAATTATGAACTTGGTGGTCCCTGAGGTCCAAAAGGTTGGGGACCCCTGCTCTGGAGGATTTAAGTATCTTAACTGTGCTTGCTTGCCAATACCAGAATTACAGAGTTGGAAGGGACCTTTGGAGGTCTTCTAGTCCAGAGATCTCCCACTTTGACAACTTTCTCTGCCTGGGCCTGATGCTTCCTGAGAGGCAGGGGGTCTCTCCGAATGGGACCCCCTCCCCAAAAGGCTGGCCACAAAGCCCTAGCTCAGAAGACTTCAAACTTGGCAGCTTTAAGACTTGTGGACTTCAATTCCCAGAATTCTCTAGCCAGCATTTTTGACCAGTCCTTGAATTTACGACTGTCCTCACATATTACGTTTTGTGCCCTATCTTGTCACCGTGGGGAAGAGAAGTAGTGGTGAAATGATTGAAATGGTTGTTAAGAATGCCGCAATGGGCATAAATGTGAGGATGGTCATAAGTGCGAGGACCGGTCAAAAGTGCGAGGATCAGTCAGAAATGACTTTTTTCAGCGCTCTGAGTAGTCCCTATGCACATAAGGACACCCACCCGGTCACATGATCAGCTAGTCAATCCTACTCAGTCACATGACCACCAAGCCACACACCCCAACTAAGCCACGCCCACAGAACCGGTTGTTAAAAAAATTGAATCCCACCACTGTCCAAGACCCCTGTTGCCCTTGCTACTGTTGAGCCAGAAATCACCTCTTCTGTGCCAGTGCATTTGGTTTTTCTTTCCTAAATGTGGAACCTTACATTTCTCATTGTTGATTTCATTTTTTTTAGATGGGGCCCAATCTGTTGATCCTTCTGTATCTTGAGTGTTGCTATTCCTGTCAATTTGGTCTTGTCTGCCAATTTGAAGAGTTCCCCTTCTCTTGTCTAAATCATTGATGAAGATGAACAGATCTTGCGAATCCTCCTGTTCTGTTCTGTTTTTTCCGTGTTCAGGAGAGTCTTGTGTCCTTCGAGGAGGCGGCTGTGTCTTTCTCTGAGGAGGAATGGTCTCAGCTGGATCCTGACCAGAAAGCGCTGCATTCGGAAGTCATGCTTCAAAACCATAGGAACGTGGCCTCTCTGGGTAAGCGTTCTCTAGTCCCCAATCAGAGAGTTAAAGAAAACAGATGATAGTTAGCTTTTTTATGAAAAAACCGCTAATCAGATACCGTCTCCTGTGAGGGAGAAGGAAAGGATCTGGCCTCCTCATACTCCAAGGAAGGAATGAGTCAATGCTTAGATGCTTTCAGTGCCATCCAATTCAAGAACAAAGGCCTCATGCAATGTCACTCAGAGCATCCTAGGGTACAGGTAATCCCTGAGTTGTGACCGTTCACATAGTGACCGTTCCAAGTTACGACCAGCCCGCCACGAAGTACTTGAGCCCCAAAATGATGAGCGTTGCCACACCACGGACATCGTTCACACTTTTGAATAACAGCAGAGACGCTGCAACCTTCACTGTACCTATTCCCCCACCCCGCAGGGACTTACTGTATTTTTGAGACTATAAAATGCACTTCCCCCCCCCCCCCCCCCCGAAAAAAGCAGGTGGAAATGTCTGAGTCTTAGAGACCGAATGCGTGCCTGGTTTTGGCCTCCCAAACCGTCTGTGCGTCTGTTTTTTGCCCTCCCTGGTGTCCAGGAGCACCCTGCAGGGCAAAAACAGGCCTTGTCTTGGTCTTTGTGGGTCCCGTTTTTGTCCTCCTCGCAGAGGGTTTGGGAGACCAAAAACGCAGAGTGCTTCTGGACGTCGGAGAGTCTTGTTTTGCTTCTTTAAACCTAGGAGCGTCTTATGGTCCAAAAAATACGGTACTTGTGACGATGTGGTGAGCCATTGGTTCCTTTGCCTACTTAGGTGCCTTTGCAGAAAAATGAGGCCTAAAGTAGTGAGAGATACATGAGATCATTAGTCGGAAATCTAACACTATTGAGCTCACATGATCTGGCACTACAGTGCTTTAGGCCTCTGTTCTCTGCTAACCAAGGCCTGCACGAGATCCAGGGCCAAATGCTTTGCAAAGAGAGGGAAGGCCTCTTCGTTTTCAAAGACTTTTGCCCTGGATCTCGCGCAGTCCTCAGTTCTTAAACGAACAGCGGCCTAAAGTACTGCAGTGCGAGATCACGTGAGATTAGTAGCCTGAGATCTTTCACTCCTGGTCTTGTGTAACCTCACACTGAAGTAATTTAGGCCTCTTTTCTCTGCTAACCAAGGCCTGCATGAGATCCAGGGCAAAAAGAGAGGGAAGGCCTCTTCGTTTTCAAAGACTTTTGCCCTGGATCTCGCGCAGTCCTCAGTTCTTAAACGAACAGCGGCCTAAAGTACTGCAGTGCGAGATCACGTGAGATTAGTAGCCTGAGATCTTTCACTCCTGGTCTTGTGTAACCTCACACTGAAGTAATTTAGGCCTCTTTTCTCTGCTAACCAAGGCCTGCATGAGATCCAGGGCAAAAAGAGAGGGAAGGCCTCTTCGTTTTCAAAGACTTTTGCCCTGGATCTCGCGCAGTCCTCAGTTCTTAAACGAACAGCGGCCTAAAGTACTGCAGTGCGAGATCACGTGAGATTAGTAGCCTGAGATCTTTCACTCCTGGTCTTGTGTAACCTCACACTGAAGTAATTTAGGCCTCTTTTCTCTGCTAACCAAGGCCTGCATGAGATCCAGGGCAAAAAGAGAGGGAAGGCCTCTTCGTTTTCAAAGACTTTTGCCCTGGATATCGTGCAGTCCTCAGTTCTTAAACGAACAGCGGCCTAAAGTACTGCAGTGCGAGATCACGTGAGATTAGTAGCCTGAGATCTTTCACTACTGGTCTTGTGTAACCTCACACTAAAGTAATTTCGGCCTGCATTCTCTGTGAACCGATTTGATTTGATTTGATTGATTTTATTAAATTTGTATAACGCCCTACTCCCGAAGGACTCAGGGCGGTGAACAGACACAGGATAAAATACAGAAATACAAAAATTAAAAACAATTTAAAACCAAATTAAATAATTTAGCCCACGACAATTAAAATCCCAATAAATTTAAAACAAATTAAAATTTCAATTTAAAATTTAAAAAAGGGGAGAAAAAATTAGGCCAGGGATGCCTGTACGAGATCTGGCCAAAGAGCCCTTGGAAGCCGATGAGACTTTGGGGCAGCCAAATAGCCATTCTTGAAGCCTCCCAACCAGAGGTGGGTTTCAGCAGGTTCTGACCAGTTCTGGAGAAGAGAAATTTTGAGTAGTTCGGAGAACCGGTATTAAAAATTCTGACTGGCCCCACCCCCATCTATTCTCTGCCTTCTGAGTCCCAGCTGATCGGGAGGAAATGGGGATTTTGCAGTAACCTTCCTCTGGAGTAGGGTGGGAATGGAGATTTTACAGTATCTTTCCCCTGCCACGCTCACCAAGCCACGCCCACCAAGCCATGCCATGCCCACCAAGCCACACCCACAGCACCTGTAGTAAAAAAATTTGAAACCCGCCACTGCTCCCAACCTTTCCAGTCTCGGCACAAAGAACGTTTACAAGGCAATGGGTGGCTTCAGCAAGGGATTTCGCTCCAATGTCTCATCACTGGGATCAAGGAATGGGCTGAACGGGGGGTCCCACCCGCCAGACGGACACCATGGAGCAGCTGCTCCAAGGTACAACAGGGAAGAAGGAGCTTCTTTCAAAATTGTTTCATTTCTCACAAGTCTCTGCTGAAATTAACCCACCCCCCCACCCATTTAGGCAAGAAAAACAAAATGCACAGGTATCATTATATGTGGTACCTTGCTCAATAGTAGTAACTCTCTACATGGGGCTCCCCTTGAGGAACACCCGGAGGCTCCAACTGGTCCAGAATGCAGCCGCAGGAGTGGTTATGGGAGCGACTCGTCGCTCCTGGGTAACACCCCTCTTGCGTGAGCTGCACTGGCTCCCAGTGGTCTTCCGGGTGCATTTCAAGGTGCTAGTCACCATCTTCAAAGCGCTCCATGGCTTAGGACCAGGATATCTACAGGATCGCCTTCTGCCACCGAATATCTCCCAGCGTCCGATACACTCTCCCAAAGAGAGCCTCCTTAGGGTGCCGTCGGCCAGACAATGTCGGCCGGCGACCCCCAGAAGGAGTGTCTTCTCTGTGGGGGCTCCTGCCCTATGGAATGAACTGCCCCCGGATATAAGAAGGATTCCCGACCTCCGCACCTTCCGTCGGGCTCTGAAGACTCTCTTGTTCCATCAAGCCGGCCTGACCGTATAGATAAATTTTAAATGGGTTTTAATTGGTTTTAAAAGGGTTTTAACAAGGGGTTTTAAGTAACGGCCAAACTGTTTTAAATTATTTTAATTGTTTTAATTTTTGTGTTGGGTTGTTTTAATATGGCTGTAAACCGCCCTGAGTCCTTCAGGAGAAGGGCGGTATAGAAATGTAATCAATCAATCAATCAATCAATCAATCAATCAATCAACTGTGAGAGGGATCTTGGTGTCCTAATGGACAACCATTTAGATATGAGCCAGCAGTGTACAGCAGCTGCCAAAAAAGCCAACACAGTTCTGGGCTGCATAAACAGAGGGATAGAATCAAAATCATGTGAAGTGTTAATACCACTTTATAATGCCTTGGTAAAGCCACACTTGGAATCTTGCATTCAGTTTTGATCGCCAAAACTAAAAAAGATGTGGAGACTCTAGAAAAAGTGTAGAGAAGAGCAATGAAGATGATTAAGGGACTGGAAGCTAAAACATATGAAGAATGGTTGCAGGAACTGGAACAATTAATCAGTGGAACAACTTACCTCTAGAAATTGTGAATGCTCCAACATTGGAAGTTCTTAAGAAGAGGTTGGATAACCATTTGTCTGAAGTGGTGTAGAGTTTCCTGCCTAAGCAGGGGGATGGACTGGAAGACCTCCAAGGTCCCTTCCAACTCTGTTATTCTATGCTATTCCTTAACTCAAAACTGACTCTGGGTGAGATTTGTATATATATATAATTGTAAAGAAAGACATGTTTTCTAGATATTTCCAGAGCTTTCATGACTTATGAATATAGAAATCATGCCTATATCACACCCTTGTAGGCATGCATACATACAACCAAATGGAATTTCTGAGAAATTCAGAAGGAAATTCACTTGACTTTCTAATCTTTGATCTAACCTTGTTATCATTTTCATTTCCCTTTTGCTTTGAAGGTAATAATGGGCAGGAGAATCAAGATTCCTGTGAACTGTTCCAAGTGATCAATGCTAAAGATGGAAGGGAGAAGTTTGGAATTCGAATGGAATTAGGAAGCCATGAGAGAAACCAGTCAAAGAATGGGAAACGGGAAAGCTCATCTTCCACTGATGCTCCGATGCAAGACTCTCTTGCCCAAGAAGAGAAAATAAGGAAAACATATACTGCAAAAAGTGTGACAGTAATAAAAGCTAAAGTACAAGTAAATGAACACGATTTAACCCAAAACAAAGGAGAAGATGCTATAAGAAGACACAACAGACAAAATTACAATGGGACATTCTTTCTCTTGGAAATAACTTCCTTACTTCTCCAAAAGCAATTCACACAGAAGAGAAGCCTTATAAATGTTTGGAATGTGGAAAATATTTTAGAACAAGCTGGGAATTTACTTCCCATGAAAGGGTTCACACTGGGGAGAAGCCCTACAAATGCATGGAATGTGGAAAGGCCTTTGCTCATAGCAATACACTTACTATCCATAAAAGAATCCACATAGGGGAGAAGCCCTACAAATGCACAGAGTGTGGAAAGAGTTTTGCTCATAGCAAACGACTTACAAAACACAAAAAGCTCCACTCGGGAGGGAAACCATTTGAATGCACGGAATGTGGAAAGACTTTTGCTCAAAGAGGTAATCTTATTTCCCATAACATGATCCACACAGGGGAGAAGCCGTATAAATGCATGGAGTGTGGAAAGACCTTTGCTTATAGAAGTAGTCTTATTTCCCATAAAAGAATCCACACAGGGAACAAGCCGTTTAAATGCATGGAATGTGGAAAGAGCTTTGCTAAAAGAGATAATCTTATTTCCCATAAAAGAATCCACACAGGGGAGAAGCCATATAAATGCACAGAATGTGGAAAGACCTTTGCTGAAAGAAGTAATCTTAATTCCCATAAGATGACTCACACAGGAGAGAAGCCGTATGAATGCATGGAGTGTGGAAAGAGTTTTGCTCAGCGTTATGGACTTACAAAACACAAAAAGCTCCACTCGGGAGGGAAACCATTTGAATGCACGGAATGTGGAAAGACTTTTGCTCAAAGAGGTAATCTTATTTCCCATAACATGATCCACACAGGGGAGAAGCCGTATAAATGCACGGAGTGTGGAAAGACCTTTGCTCGAAGAAGTAGTCTTAATTCCCATAAGATGACTCACACAGGAGAGAAGCCGTATGAATGCATGGAGTGTGGAAAGAGTTTTGCTCAGCGTTATGGACTTACAAAACACAAAAAGCTCCACACGGGAGAAGCCATATAAATGCACGGAATGTGGAAAGACCTTTGCTGAAAGAAGTAGTCTTAATTCCCGTAAGATGACTCACACAGGAGAGAAGCCGTATGAATGCATGGAGTGTGGGAAGAGTTTTGCTCAGAGCAATGGACTTAAAAGACACGAAAAGCTCCACACAGGAGAAAATCCGTATAAATGCACGGAATGTGGAAAGACCTTTGCTGAAAGAAGTAATCTTAATTCCCATAAGATGATCCACACAGGAGAGAAGCCGTATGAATGCATGGAGTGTGGGAAGAGTTTTGCTCAGAGCAATGGACTTACAAGACACGAAAAGCTCCACACAGGAGAAAATCCGTATAAATGCATGGAAAGGCCTTTGCTCAAAGAAGTAATTTTATTTTCCATAAGATGATCCATACAGGGGAGAAACCGTATACATGCATGGAGTGTGGAAAGAGTTTTGCTCATGGCAGTAGACTTAGAAGACATAAAAAGCTCCACACACAAGAGAAGCCGTATAAATGCACGGAATGTAGAAAGACCTTTGCTCATAGATGTAATCTTATTTCCCATAAAAGAATCCACACAGGGGAGAAGCCGTATAAATGCACGGAGTGTGGAAAGAGTTTTGCTTAGAATAGTCATCTTATTTCTCATAAAAGGATCCACGCTCGGGAGAAATTATATAGCAATAGTGATTCCACTTAGATTGATATTCTACTACACAATGCTTTACCACTTTATCTCTGAGCAGTTTACAAAGTCAGCATATTGTCCTCAGCAATCTGGGTCCTCATTTTAGCGACCTCAGAAAGATGAAAGGCTGAATCAGCTACTAAAAGTAATCTATACGAGTTAAAGATGTTTTCAATAAAATGTCAAATTTGCAACTTTTCAATTTCCACTTATTTAAAAGGCTCCATCCATTTTCTTGCTGAAATATTTTTTCTCATCCAGAATTTGAATTTCTTGCTCATTCACGATTTCCACTTTGTAAAGCCACTGCCTTTTTTTAAGCTACTGTATTCCACAAAGATTTTTAAGGCTCCCAGACGCAAATGGGCTTATTATGAAAAAAACAACAACAACCCACACCTGAAAAGTTGTTCTTTCGGTGGCAACCAGATTAGAGCTCTGCTTCAAATTACAAATAACAAATTGAACGTTCTTCAGCATTATAGAATTAACAGTTATTAAAAACAATCCCTCAACTTTTAGAAACACTGTTAGCAAAGTACTCTGAGCTGGAGTGAACCTTTAAAGGACCCTCTTGGGGGGCTGACCCAGGCCCCCCCATTAAGAATTGTGCCACTTAGAGGATTTGGTGAAGGAGGAGATCAAGAGGGATCCAGTCCAAGGCTCTGCGGTGATCCTGGGATCTGCCTGATCTCAGGTCCATCTGCCCCCACCTTCCCTTTCCCCAAGATCCATCCCCCCAATCCCTTCCACACTCCTTGCCACCAGTGGTGGGTTGCCCCCAGTTTGTACCGGTTCTATAGAACCAGTAGTAAAACCGGCGGGAGGCTCCACCCACCAACTCTGATGTCACCAAAATGCTTCTGCGCATGCGCAAAAGAGTGCGTGAGTGAAGCGAGTGCACGCAGCCCCATTGCAAACCGGTAGTAAAGGTAAATAGAATCCACTCCTGCCTGCCACCCCCTCCCGGCCAAGCTGCCATCTGGGACTCGGACCCCTCCTCACCTGGAAGGAGGCTGGCCAGCTGCATTCCCCCAAATCCCCCCCTCAGCAAGGATCTTGGCATGGCTCTGCCAAAGCCTTGGTGCATCCTGGAATCAGGGTTGCCAGGGCTCTGGACATGGTCAGTCAGTCCCATGTGGCATCTGAAATAACCAACTTGGTCTTCTATTCTGGGGCCTCCTGTGCCTCTCCTGTGCCTCCTTCTCTTCCTTCCCTCCAGCCAAGCCCACCATCACCATCTCCTCCACCACAATGGAACCCGCTTCCCCCAAGACCATCCTCCTTGTGCACCACGATGGGCTTTTACCCGTTGAGGTCCAGTGGCTGAAGAACAGGTGGCCGGACAAGGAAATTTTGGAGATTTGGGGCAGCTTTTCCTTACAGAGACCTGAAAAAGTATTGCAATGAAAAAGAAAAGCATACACAAACACTAAAATCTTGCCCAGAATTTTTCCACGTTTTGGGAAATTGCAAATGGGAAGGGAAGGAGGGGGACATTCCTTCCCATTCCTCCCTCGGGAAGGGAGCACCCCAACTTTGTGGCCAGTTCTTCTTGACACCCCTTTTCCTTGTGACATTTGACTCAATTTCCAGGCCAGCGACCCCCAGGCTCCCTCCTTTGCTGCCACCCCCATCCTAGCCCCATCTTCTCTGTTCGTATGAAACTTCTGCAGAGTGGGAGCAGGGGAAGTGGGCCCTCCCTTCTTGATTAATCTTCTAATTAAGTCATTTAGGGAGAATTCCAGAATCCCCTGCAGATGAAATGGGGAGGAATTCCTGGTCCTTCCCAGCCTTTTCCTCCATGAAATGAGCCTATTCTCCCTCTATCTGTCTCTGCCTATCAACCACCCCCTGCAGTGTGGGCCTGCCTTGGGGGAGGGGGTTGAAAGGGAATAAACATATGTTATTCTCCCTGGAGCTGCATCGAGAGAATCCAGGATAGGATGGGTGTTGGTCTGTTCTGCCTGGAGACGGAGCACGTGATCATAATTTGCACATGTAGTCCCTCCTTCCTCGCCTGGTGCTTCCCCAGTTCGGCTCAGTCTTCAGCGCAGAGAGACGTGTTTGAATGAGCGGCTTCACCTTTCATTCTGTGATCATCTAAGCGTGAGCTTTCGAAGGGATTTATTATTGTAATTGTGAGGATCGCTTTTGCGATCAGGCTGCTAGCTGGTCCGCTGGCTAGCGGCTTTGTGCCGGCTTTTCTACAGCCGAGATCCCCACCAGGTTCTGAAGGCCCTGGCTGAATCCCTGCCTCTGGCATCACATCTCCTCCAGCCTCCTCATTGTTTGACTCGAGTGCCAGCTGCACAGGGTGAACTGCACCACACCAGCCTCCTCGTTGTCAGAATCAGGAGATAAAATCAAAACCCTCGACTGGAAGGTGCAACTGAAGAGGTTTAATGTGGAGGAAATACGCAGCTGCTGTCCAATGGAAGAGGGAGATACGGACACAAACGGTTACTTTTATATCCATATAGCCTCCCACCGACCAGTCCGCTCCCACAGAGAGGGTCTCCTCAGGGTGCCATCGGCCAAGTTATGTCGGCTGGCGACACCCAGGGGGAGGGCCTTCTCTGTGGGAGCCCCAGCCCTGTGGAATGAACTGCCCCCGGAAATACGTAAGATCTCCGACCTCCGGGTGTTTCGCTGCGCTCTGAAGACCCTGTTGTTCCGCCAGGCCGGGCTATTAACATAACGATTTTAAACTGGGGTATTTTAAATTTCTGGGATTTTAATTGGAGCCTAATTATTTAATGATTTTAAATTTTAATTGTTGTTTTGTTCTGTGTTTTTAAATAGGCTGTACACCGCCCTGAGTCCTTCGGGAAAAGGGCGGTATAGAAATAAAATTATTATTATTATTATTATTATTATTATTATTATTATTATTATTATTATTATTATTATTATTATATAAATGAATTTAAGATTCGCAGCAGAAAAGACAGTCAGGAACATCCTGAGGTAAATCTCAAATGGCACCCAGAAGGAAAAGGCGGGAAAAAGGGAAACGCCCCCTTTCCACCCACAGCAACCAATCAGAGCGCAGATCCCCTCAGCCACAACGTGGTCTTCGAGACCATTGTGCACTTAACCTTCTTCAGCCATTAAATTGAATATCTTCACATTTAAAGTGTTCAAAGGAAACAAACGACTTTGCTTTTGTCCATTAGATGGAATCGTCAGGTTGGAATAATTGTTTTTTTTCCTTGCACTGTGCTAAAAAGAAGTCAACTTTCCCCCCCCTTTTTTCTTGTACCTCAAACTTTCTTTTCCCCTCTTTTTCTCCTTTCCTTAATTTCCTATTTCTATTTTTCTTTGTGTTTTGTATAATAAATAAGATCTGGAGACTCTAGAAAGAGTGCAGAGAAAAGCAACAAAGATGGAGGCAAAAACATATTTAAAAAATTTGGTTCCTGGAACTGGGTATTTTCTAGTCTGATGAAAAGAAGGAGGAGGGCAGACATGATGGCACCTTCTGATATCTCAGCGGCTGCCAGAAAGAATATTTATTTTTTCTCTTCCCTTCCCTTCCCTTCCATTCTATTCCATAAATAAGAAGCAGGCCGAATGAAAGAGGTAGAGGTGGAGTTCCATTATATGTATATAAGAAATAATCAACAGCTCTAGAAACGCAACAGAATAAAGGCGAAAACTTCCTTCCATGCATTTGGGTTCATATAAAAGGGGGAAAAGAAGCACAGAGGTCAAAGCCTTTGTCTGGCAGGGAGCCGTTGGGAGGGGCCTTTCCTCCTACTCCCAAGCCCATCCTCCCCGCCCTCTCCCTCCCCCCTCCCATTCACTCCTCTTTCCTGCCCTTTCTACGATCCTGGCACTTTGCACCAAATCCACCAGGGGGCGCCCTCTGCCAAGAGAAGGTGACTCCAGGCACTTCCCCATTGGTCCACTGGAGCCTTGCCTCTCTGGGAGTTTGCACTCGCTCTCCTTAAGCCCTGGAGCCCCGGAGAAGGTGGAGAGGCTTTAGGAGAGTCTAATTCTTGGCGTTTCTTTTTCTTCCCATCTCAGATACCGAAACTGGAAGCCATTTGTGGTCTTTGCAAGGCAAACTTTCCTCTTGGGGGAAGAAGGAATAAAAGAGCGGAATCCCTTGCAGGGATCAGTCCTGCAGCCCCAGAAATGGTCCCGTGAAGGAAAAGGCATCTGGAGACCCACCAGAGTCCTTGGAGCCATTTGCAGTTGCTCTGCAGGACAGAGAAAGGATGGAGACACAACCTTTTGGAAAGGAGGGAAGCGGAAAAGGCCCTTCAGCTGCTCAGCCTGGGAAGGGGGGGAAGCTCTGGACAAGGACTGGGCAGGAGATCCTGAAGGAGGAAACCATCCTCCCTTCACAAGTTCATCCCTGGAATTTCATCCAATACCTGGAGGCTGAGGGTCCACGAGGACTTTGCAGCCGACTCCATGGCTTTTCCAGGCGATGGCTGAGACCAGAAAAGCACACCAAAGCCCAGATGCTGGACCTGGTGGTTCTGGAGCAGCTCCTGTTCCTTCTGCCCCCAGAGATGGAGGGCTGGGTGCGGGAGTGTGGAGCAGAGACCAGCTCCCAGGCGGTGGCCCTGGTGGAAGGCCTCCTCCTGAGCCAGGCGGAGGAGCAGAAGGAGCAGATCCAGTTGCAGGTGAGAGACTTTAGGGAGCTCAGAAGGGAATAGAGAAAGTGCTTGAATACTTCACCCCTCCTTCCCAAACTTCTCTGGCATTCATCATATGTGGCAATTCACCAATTCTTGTAGGACATTGTTCCATTGTTTTCTCACTCAACCTCACGGATGGATATTGGGGGCTTTGAGGTTGTGTTCTGAATATAAGAATCCACTTTACGTCGTGTAATGTACATTAATTCTGCTTCTTTTTTCCTTCCTCCTACTGGAAGTGCTGCACTGTGGAGATCAGAGATCCTGAGGGAAAGAAGAACCCATCAAATCCCCCTCAGGAGCTATTTTTCAGGAGGATCCCTTGGGAAGATCCAAGTCAGGACATCTCAGGAGGTAATGGAAGATCCTCCAATTTCCCATCAGTCTTAACTTCTCTTCTATAGAATATCTCCTATTTTGTTAATGATGCATTTTGAAATTATTTATTCCTTACAGAGAAACAAAGAATGAAGCTTTCTGGTTTTTATGATGGAAATCAAACAGTGGTTGACCCTCCAAATCAGGTAAGAAAGGGAAAAGTGATTAGATTTCTATTTTTCCTTCAGGAAGTGAAGTGGGTGTGCAGAGAGCTCCCTCCTTCTATTTCCCCCCCCCTTGTTTGGCCTAGATTATTTTTGTGTTCTTCCACATGGAGAGCAGAATAGCATTTTCAAGTTCCTGTCAGCGAGCATAGCTTCCTCTGGTTATCTTGCTCTGCTAGGTACTCCTCCAACTTTGAGTTTATAAGAAGCAATTTTTAAAAAGTCCTTCAAGAAATAGGAATAAACGTATCACAGTGGCAGGAACTGCTAGAGACCCTTTTTGGGGGAGAATTCTTTGACTCGGAATTGTGCAAGGCTAATGAAAAATAACTAAATACTCAAATTACCTCATTACCATTTTTAAAAAGCCTTTATAACCAGTAGTTCAAAAATAAGCAAATTGTATTAAAAAATAAAGCCGACTATTGAAATCCAAAGGGAGTGGCCCTGTTGAGCATGTAATCCAGGTACTCTGGGCTACAAAATAATTTCCAATCCTTTTATTTGAGCCTCAATTAGGAGATCAAACATTCCCGCTTTGCAAAGGCTGAGAAATGAATTTCCCAGGGAATTTTCTCTTCTTTGTTTTCTTCCTTTCAGCCAATGGCTCAGACTACTAGATCAATCAATGATAGACAGAGCGATAGATCAGTTAATCCAGAAGTGGGATTACTTTTACTTTTACTTTTACTTTTATTATATTTATATACCGCCCTTCTCCTGAAGGACTCAGGACGGCCCTCTCTGTGGGAGCGTAATGGTCGGTGGGAGGCAATCGGTGGCAGAATGAGGTCCTATAGATAACCAGGTCCTAAGCCATGGGGCGCTTTAAAGGTGGTAACCAACACCTTGAAATGCACCCGGAAGACCACCGGGAGCCATTGCAGCTCGCGCAAGAGGGGTGTTACATGGGAACGACGAGTCGCCCCCATTATTACTCGCGCAGCTGCATTCTGGATCAGTTGGAACCTCCGGGTGCTCCTCAAGGGGAGCCCCATGTAGAGAGCATTACAATAGTCCAGATGGGAAGTGATGAGGGCGTGAGTGACTGTGCGCACGGCGTCCCGATCCAGAAATGGACGCAACTGGGAGATCAGGCGAATCTGATAAAAAGCCCCCCTGGCCACGGCCGTCTTATGATCATCCAAAGACAGCTGTGAATCCAGGAGGATGCCCAAGTTGCGAGCCCTCTCTGAGGGGGGTAAGATCTCATCCCCAATAGCCAGCGATGGTGTTAGCTGACTATATCGGGCTGTTGGAAGCCACAGCCACTCAGTCTTGGAGGGGTTGAGTCTGAGTCTGTTCCTCCCCATCCAGATCCGCACGGCCTCCAGGCAACAGGACATCACGTCAAGGGCATCATTGGGGTGGCCTGAGGTTGAAATGTACAACTGCGTGTCATCAGCATAATGTTAAACAGGAGGGGCGAGAGGACTGACCCTTGTGGCACCCCACAAGTGAGGAACTTCGAGGTCGATCTCTGCCCCCCCCGTCAACACAGACTGCGTGCGGTCAGAGAGGAAGGAGGAGAACCACCGTAGCATGGTGCCCCCCACTCCGACCCCCTCTAGCCGACACAGCATGATACCATGATCGATGGTATCAAAAGCCGCTGAGAGATCTAGGAGGACCAGGACAGAGGAGCAACCCCTGTCCCGAGCCCTCCATAGATCATCAACCAATGCGATCAATGCCGTTTCCGTGCTGTAACCCGTCCTGAAGCCCAACTGGCATGGATCTAGATAGACAGCTTCATCCAGGAATCGAGGAAGTTGTCTCGCCACCGCACTCTCAACAACCTTCGTCGCGAAGCGGAGGTTGGAGACAGGATGATAATTAGCTAATACAGCCGGGTCCAGGGAAGGCTTCTTGAGGAGGGGCCTCACCACCGCCTCTTTCAGGGCGGATGGGAAGACACCCTCACTCAACGAAGGATTGGTAATCTCCTGAAACCAGCCTCGGGTAACCGCCCGGGAGGCCAGCATCAACCAGGAGGGACACGGGTCCAGTAAACATGTGGTAGCGTTAGGTCTCCCCAAAATCCTGTCCACGTCCTCAGGAGTCACATGGTCAAACGCCTCCCAGATAACACTCTCAAGACTCACCTCCGTCATCCGGTCCAAGGCTATCCAATCAGAGTCCAGGCCGCCCCGAATCTGAGCAATTTTGTCATGCAGGTATTGTCCAAAATCCTCAGCTCTACCCTGCAAGGGATCCTCCCTCACTCCCACCTGTAGTAGAGAGCGGGTCACCCTAAACAGGGCGGTTGGGTGGTTCTCTGCAGATGCAATAAGAGTGGAAAAATAGTTAGATTTCGCCATTCTTATTGCCACTAGTTAGGTCTTGATATAAGACCACACCAATGTTCGCTCAGATTCGGTGCGGCTAGATCTCCAATCGCTCTCTAGGCGTCTTTTCCGGCGCTTCATCTCTCTCAGCTCCTCAGAGAACCAAGGAGCCAATTGAGAACGGCACCGAGTCAGAGGCCGCAAAGGCGCGATGCGGTCCAAGTCTCCGGCGGCTGCCCTGTCCCAGGTGGCCGACAGTTCCTCAGCCGAGCCGTGAGTCAGAGCCTCTGGGAATGGCCCAAGCTCCGTCAGGAACCTCTCGGGGTCCATCAGGCGCCTGGGACGGGACCACCTGGTCGGTTCCGTCTCCCTACGGCGAGGGGCAGCAGTCCGAAAGTCCAGCTGAAGGAGCGAATGATCTGTCCATGACAAGGACTTAATGACTAGGTCCCCTATTGTAAGATCATTCAACCACTGACCAGAGACAAAAATCAAGTCCAGCGTGTGTCCCCCAGTGTGGGTGGGGTCATGAACTAACTGGGTCAGGTCCATGGCCGTCATGGAAGCCATGAACTCCCGAGCCGCTTCCGATGTTTCACCGACGGATGGCAGGTTGAAATCCCCCATGACCATAAGCCTGGGGGTATCCACCGCCACCTCGGCTATTACGTCGAGCAGCTCAGGCAGGGCAGCTGCTACGTGGCAGGGAGCCAGGTACGTAGTCAGCAAACCCATCTGCACCCCCTGACCCCACTTCACAAAGAGGGACTCACAGCCAGCTATCTGAGGAACAGTGGCCTCACAGTTCAGATCACTTTACTGAAAGACACTGAAGGTTTTGCAGAATCAATGAACTTGATAAAACTTCCCCAAATATTTCTTCAGTGGAAGTAGTTTTCAGATTTGCTCACTTTCTCACCTAATATTAGGACTTGTGCAGTGGTGGGATTCAATTTTTTTAACAACCGGTTCTATGGGTGTGGCTTAGTTGGGGGTGTGGCTTGGTGGTCATGTGACTGGGTGGTGTGGCTATCTGCTCATGTGACTGGGTAGACGCGGCTATCTGGTCATGTGACCGGGTGGGCGTGGCTATGTGCATAGGGACTACTCAGATGGCTGAAAAAAGTCATTTCTGACTGATCCTCGCACTTTTGACCGGTCCTCGCACTTATGACCATCCTCACATTTATGCCCGTTGCGGCATTCTTAACAACCGTGTCAGTCATTTCACCACTACTTCTCTTCACCACAGTGACAAGATAGGGCGCAAATCGTAAAATGTGAGGACAGTCGTAAGTTCAAGGACTGGTCAAAAGTGCGAGGACCAGTCAAAAATAACTTTTTCAGCCCTCTGAGTAGTCCTTATGCATATAGGGACTACTCAGAGGGCTGAAAAAAAGTAATTTCTGACTGGTCCTCGCAATTTTGGCCGGTCCTCGCACTTAGGACCATCCTCACATTTATGCCCGTTGCGGCATTCTTAACAACCGTGTCAGTCATTTCACCACTACTTCTCTTCACCACGGTGAGAAGATAGGGTGCAAATCATAAAATGTGAGGACAGTCCTAAATTCAAGGACTGGTCAAAAGTGCGAGGACCGGTCAAAAATAACTTTCAGCCCTCTGAGTAGTCCATATGCACATAGGGACTACCCAGAGGGCTGAAAAAAGTGATTTCTGACAGGTCCTCGCACTTTTGACCGGTCATCATTTATGCCATCATTTATCTTCTAGTCCAGAGATCTCCAACCTTGGCAAGTTTAAGCCTGGCAGACTTCAACTCCCAGAAAGCTGGCTAGAGAATTCTGGGAGTTGATGTCCACAAGTCTTAAAGCTGCCAAGTTTGAAGACCTCTGAGCTAGGACTGTGGGGCCAGCCTTTTGGGGAGGGGGTCCCATTCAGAGAGACCCCCTGCCTCTCAGGAAGCATCAGGCCCAGGCAGAGAAAGTTGCCAAGGTTGGAGATCCCTGGACTAGAAGATCTCCAAAGATCCCTTCCAACTCTGTAATTCTGGTATTGGCAAGCAAGCACAGTTAAGCTACTTAAATCCTCAAGAGCAGAGGTCCCCAATCTTTTGGACCTCAGGGACCACCAAGTTCATAATTTTAAATTTCGTGGACCACTAATACGAATCCAGCGCGCCGCTTGCTGAAGCACCTGGACTCCCAGTGACGGGATAGGTCCTTCAGGCACTCTCCCCCCCCCT
Source organism: Pituophis catenifer annectens (assembly GCF_029215685.1). Lineage (NCBI taxonomy): Eukaryota > Metazoa > Chordata > Lepidosauria > Squamata > Colubridae > Pituophis > Pituophis catenifer. Next base: position 5,166,316 of record NW_027256882.1, read on the forward strand.
TTCTCTCTCTCCCCCTCTCTTTCTCTCTCTTTCTTTCTCCCCCCTCTTTCTCTCTCTCTCCCACTCTTTCTCTCATTCTCTTTCTCTCCCCCCTCTCTCTCATTCTCTTTCTCTCCCCCCTCTTTCTCTCTCTCTCTCCCCTCTCTCTCTCTCTCCACCTCTCATTCTCTTTCCCTCCGCTCTTTCTATCTCCCCCTCTTTCTCTCTCTCTCTCCCCCTCTTTCTCTCTCCCACTCTTTCTCTCATTCTCTTTCTCTCTCCCCCTCTCATTCATTCTCTCTCCCCCTCTTTCTCTCTTTCTCCCCCCTCTCCCAATCTTTCCCTCTCATTCTCTCTTTCTCTCCCCCCTCTCATTCTCTTTCTCTCCCCCTTCTTTCTCTCTCTCTCCCCCCCTTTCTCTCTCCCCCTCTTTCTCTCTCCCTCTCCCCCTCTCTCATTCTCTCCCCCCTCTTTTTTTCTCCCTCTCTCCCCCACTCTCATTCTCTTTCTCTCCCCCTTCTCTCTCTCCCCCACTCTTTCTCTCTCTTTCTCTCTCCCCCTCTTTCTCTTTCCCTCCCCCTTTCTCCCATTCTCTTTCTCCCCCTTCTCTCTCTCCCACTCTTTCTCTCTCCCCCCTCTTTCTCTCTCTCTCTCTCTCCTCCACTCTCCCCCACTCTCTCTCTCTCATTCACTTGCAGGGGGCCGATCTAGTGTCTGCAATGGAGAGCAAAATCCAGCTTCTTCTCTCTGCTGTAAGTGCAGCATCAGAATTCCGCCTTGGTATATTTGCGGTGCAAGGCAGCCCTCGTTTCCTGCCGACTCAGAGTGGTAAACAGCGTCTGGTTCGGGGAGCAGCCGGATTTTGCTCTCCATTGCTCTCTCGGCCCCCTGTAAGTTCTCATCTCTCGAGAAGCCCAACCAAAGTTTCCCGCACCACTTCAGGGAGCGCTCCTCGAGAGACGAGAGCTTGCATGGGGCCTAGAGAGCAATGGAGAGCAAAATCCGGATGCTCCCCGAACCAGACGCTGTTTACCGCTCCGAGTCCCAAGCGGCAAGAGATGAGGGCTGCCTTGTGCCGTAAATATACCAAGGTGGAATCCTGATGCCGCACTTAGAGCGGAGAGAAGAAGCCGGATTTTGCTCTCCATTGCAGACACCAGATCGTATTGCACCACCTGCAAAAATGTAAAAATTTCCAAATGTAGCCCTGCCCTCTAACAGCCCTCCTGATGTTCAACTGTTGTCTCTCAAGGAGGATACTTGGCCATCTTCATGCTTGAAAGGATTCTACAGTGTAACAGCAGATGTCTCCCACCTTGGCAGCTTTAAGACTTGTGGACTTCAACTCCCAGAATTCTCCACAATTCCCCAGAATGGGCTAGGCGGGAGTTGAAGTCCACAGGTTGTAAAAGAGCCACAATTGCCCAGCCCTGGGCTAGGGTAGGCTGACGCGACGCGGGTGGGAGGAGGGGCGGGCGAGCTAGCAATTTAACAAAAGGTTCGGTGTGCTGCGAGGCCAATAAATTGCAAAAAAACACCGAAACGTTTGTTAAATTACTGGCTCGCCTGCCCCTCACCCCGCCCCGCCCCCACTATTTATTGGCAAGGGTCGGGGCGAGCCAGTAATTTAACAAACGGTTCAACCGAACCGCCTAGAACCGGCAGAATCCCACCACTGGACTTGTGTGATGCACAGCCATTTAACTTGGTGCACATCTTTACTTTGGGATTTTGGGAACAATGGAACAGAATAACAGAGTTTATAGGGAACTTGGAGGTCTTCTAGTCCAACCCCCTGCTCAGACAGAAAGCCCTATAACATTTCAGATAAATGGCTGTCCAATTTCTTCATAAACACCTCCAGTGTTGGAGCACCCACAATTTCTGGAGGCAAAGTCATTCCACTGATTAATTGTTCTCAATGTCAGGAAATTTCTCTTTACTTGTAGGTTGGTTCTCTCCTTGAATCGTTTCCATCCACTGCTTCTTGGAACACTTCTATCATGTCACCCCATCTAGTCCTTCTTTTCATCAAACCAGACTTACCCAATTCCAGCAACCGTTCTTTATATGTTTTAGCCTCCAGTCCACTAATAATTTTTGTTGCTCTTCTCTGCACTCTTTCTAGAGTCTCAAGATCCTTTTTTACATCTGGCAACCAAACCTGGATGCAATATTCCAAGTGGGGTCTTCCCAAGGCCTTTTAAAGTGGTACTAACACTTCATGTCATCTTGATTCTGTCCCTCTTAATGCAGCCTATGATTCTGTTGGTTTTTTTTCTTTCTTTTTGGCAACTGTAGCCTACTGCTGACTCCTGTTTAAGTGATTGTCCACTAGGACTCCAAGACCCCTGTTGCCCTTACTACTCTTCAGCCAGGTATCACCTCTTCTGTGCCAGTGCATTTGGTTTCTCTTTCCTAAATGTGGAACCTTACATTTCTCACTGTTGATTTCATTTAATGGGGCCTAATCTGTTGATCCTTCTGCATCTTGAGTGTTGCTATTCCTGTAAATTTGGTCTTGTCTGCCAATTTGATGAGTTCCCCTTATTCTATCCCCTTGTCTAAATCATTGATGAAGATGAACAGATCTTGTGAATCCTCCTGGTCTTTTTTTTTTTTCTGTGTTCAGGAGAGTCTTGTGTCCTTTGAGGAGGTGGCTGTGTCGTTCTCTGAGGAGGAATGGTCTCAGATGGATCCTGACCAGAAAGCGCTTTATTCGGAAGTCATGCTTGAAAACCATAGGAACGTGGCCTCTCTGGGTAAGAGTTCTCTAGTCCCCAATCAGAGAGTTCAAGAAGACAGATTATAGTTAGTTTTTTTATTTAAAAACCACTAATCAGATATCATCTCCTGGGAGGAAGAAGGAAAGGATCTTCTCGTACTCCAAGGAAGGAAAGAGTCAATGTCTCTTTGCTTAGATGCTTTCTGTGCCATTTCTTATCTCTATTTTTCCATTTATTTTATTTTTCTATTTATTTATTTATCAAATATCAAATATTTGAACTTATCTGTGGGGGTATTGCAGAAAATCAAAGGACTCAGACTTCGAGATCAAGAGAAGCTTTATTTGGCCAAATATTGCATTCAGTTTTGGTCGCCACGATGTAAAAAAGATGTCGAGACTTTAGAAAAAGTGCAGAGAAGAGCAATGAAGAGGATTAGGGGACTGGAGGCTAAAACAAAGAACAGTTGCAGGAACTGGGTATGTCTAGTTTAATGGAAAGAAGGAGTAGGGGGTGACATGATAGCAGTGTCCCAATATCTCAGGGGCTGCCCCAAAGAAGAGGGAGTCAAGCTATTCTCCAAAGCACCTGAGGGTTGGACCAGAAGCAATGGGTGGAAGCTAAGGAGCCTTGGTGGTGCAGCAGACTAAAGTGCTGTTAAAGTAGCACTTAGCTGCCAGCTGCCTGCAATTACTGCGAGTTCAATTCTCACCAGGCTCAAGGTTGACTCATCCTCCATCCTTCCGAGGTAGGTAAAACGAGGACCCGGATTGTGGGGGCGATAAGCTGACTTTGTATAAACGAGAACACCACTTGGAGGGGGGGGGGGCGAAAGCCCTACTAAGCAGGTATATACAAAAGTATGAAGGCTATTGCTTAAAAAGCATTGTAAGCCGCCCTGAGTCTCTGGAGAAGGGCGGCATATAAATCAAACCAATAAATAAATATTTAAATAAATAATCAAGGAGAGAAGCAATTTAGAACTAAGGAGAAATTTCCTGACAGTTAGAACAATTCATCAGTGGAACAACCTGCCTCCAGAAGTTGTGAATGCTCCAACACTGGAAGTTTTTAAGAAGATGTTGGATAACCATTTGTCTGAAGTGGTGTAGGGTTTCCTGCCTAAGCAGGGGGTTGCACTGGAAGACCTCCAAGGTCCCTTCCAACTCTGTTATTCCATTCTATTCCTTAACTCTAAACTGAGTGAGGTTTGCATATATATACAGTACCATAGATCATTGTAAAGAAAGAGATGTTTTCTAGACATCTTCAAAGCTTTCATGACTTATGAATATAGAAATCATCATGTCTATATCACACCCCTGGAAGCATGCAAACATACAACCTAATGGAATTTTGGAGAAATTCAGAAGGAAATTCACTTGACTTTCTACGCTTTGATCTTTTTCTCTAACCTTGTTATCATTTTCATTTCCCTTTTGCTTCGAAGGTAATAATTTGCAGGAGAATCAAGATTCCTCTGAACTGTTCCAAATGATCAATGCTAAAGATAGAATGGAGAAGTTTGGAATTCAAATGGAATTAGGAAGCCATGAGAGAAATCAGTCAAAGAATTGGAATCAGGAAAACTCATCTTCCACTGATGCTCCGATGCAAGACTTTCTTGCCCAAAAAGAGAGAATAAGGAAAAAATATGTTGGGAAAATTGTGAAGCTAATCAAAGCTAAAGTACTAGTAAATGAACAGGATTTAACCCAAAACAAAGGAGAAGATGCTATAAGAAGACACAACGGACAAAATTACAATGGGACATTCATTCTTTCTCTTGGAAATAACTTCCTTACTTCTCCAAAAGCAATTCACACAAAAGAGAAGCCTTATAAATGTTTGGAATGTGGAAAATGTTTTAGGACAAGCTGGCAACTTACTATCCATAAAAGGATCCACACAGGGGAGAAGCCGTATAAATACACGGAGTGTGGAAAGACCTTTGCTCGAAGAAGTCATTTTATTTCCCATAAGATGATCCACACAGGGGAGAAGCCGTATAAATGCGAGGAGTGTGGAAAGAGTTTTGCTCAGAGAAATGGACTTACAAGACACAAAAAGGTACACACAGGAGAGAAACCATTTAAATGCATGGAATGTGGAAAGATCTTTGCTCAAAAACATAATCTTATTTCCCATAAGATGATCCACACAGGGGAGAAGCCATATAAATGCATGGATTGTGGAAAGAGTTTTGCTCAAAAAGGTAATCTTATTTCCCATAAGATGATCCACACAGGGGAGAAGCCGTATAAATACACGGAGTGTGGAAAAACCTTTGCTCGAAGAAGTCATTTTATTTCCCATAAGATGATCCACACAGGGGAGAAGCCGTATAAATACACGGAGTGTGGAAAAACCTTTGCTCGAAGAAGTCATTTTATTTCCCATAAGATGATCCACACAGGGGAGAAGCCGTATAAATGCGAGGAGTGTGGAAAGAGTTTTGCTCAGAGAAATGGACTTACAAGACACAAAAAGGTACACACAGGAGAGAAACCATTTAAATGCATGGAATGTGGAAAGACCTTTGCTCAAAAACATAATCTTATTTCCCATAAGATGATCCACACAGGGGAGAAGCCATATAAATGCATGGATTGTGGAAAGAGTTTTGCTCGGAGACATGGACTTACAAGACACAAAATGCTCCACTCAGGGGAGAAGCCGTATAAATGCACGGAATGTAGAAAGACCTTTGCTTATAAAAGTAGTCTTATTTCCCATAAAAGATTCCACACAGGGGAGAAGCCATATACATGCATGGAATGTGGAAAGACCTTTGCTCAAAGAAGTCATCTTATTTCCCATAAGAGGATCCACACAGGGGAGAAGCCGTATAAATGCATGGAGTGTGGAAAGAGTTTTGCTCGGAAAAATGGACTTAGAAACCACAAAAAGCTCCATTCAGGAAATGGAGAAACCATTTAAATGCATGGAATGTGGAAAGACCTTTGCTCATAGAAGTAGTCTTATTTCCCATAAAAGAATCCACACAGGGGAGAAACCATATAAATGCACGGAGTATGGAAAGACCTTTGCTCATAGAAGTAGTCTTATTTCCCATAAGAGGATCCACACATACGGAGAAGCCGTATAAATGCACGGAGTGTGGAAAGAGTTTTGCTCACAATAGTCATCTTACTTCTCATAAAAGGATCCATGCTGGGGAGAAACTATATAGCAATAGCAATTCCACTTAGATTTATATGCTACTCCACAATGCTTTACCACTTTATCTCTGAGCAATTTACAAAGTCAGCGTATTGTCCCCAGCAATCTGGGTCCTCATTTTAGCGACCTTAGAAGTATGAAAGGCTGAATCAACTATTAAAAGTAATCTATACGAGTTCAAAATGTTTTCAATAAAATGCCAATTTGAAACTGTTCAATTTCCACTTATTTAAAATGCTCCATCCGTTTTCTTGCTGAAATATTTCTTCTCATCCAGAATTTGCATTTCTTGCTCACTCACGATTTTCACTTTGCAAAGCCGCTGCCTTTTTTTTAGCTATTCCACAAAGATCTTTAATGTTCCCAGATGCAAATGGGATTATGATGAAAAAAACAAGAACAACCCACACCTGAAATGTTGTTCTTTGTCTGGGTGGCAACCAGATTAGAGCTCTGCTTCAAATTAGAAATAACAAATTGAATGTTCTTCAGCATTATAGAATTAACAGTTATTAAAAACAATCCCTCAACAGTGAGAAACACTTAGCAAAGTACTCTGAGCTGGAGTGAACCTTTAAAGGACCATCTTGGGGGGCTCACCAGGGGTGGGGACTAAATTTTTTTACTACTGGTTTTGTGGGTGTGGCTTATTTTTGTGGGTGTGGCTTGGTGGGGGGATTAATGTGACTGGGTAGGCGTTGCCAATTTTTTTTTAACTTTTAAAAGCATTTTTTCTACAACCTTAAGAGATTGGGGTAAGCGAGCAGTAAGCGGGCCGGGGACCGGTTCGGGGACGTGGCCAGCCAATGTTATTACGGGTTCTCTGAAGTACTGCAAATTTTTACTACCGGTTCTTGCGAACCGGTGCAAACCAGGAGCAACCCCCCACTGGGGCTCACCCAGACCCTCCCATTAATCCAACTAAGAATTGTGCCAGTTAGAGGATTTGGTGAAGGAGGAGATCAAGAGGGATCCAGTCGAAGGATGTGTGGCGATCCCTGGATCTTACTGATTCAGCCTCAATCTGCCCCCACCTTCCCTTTCCCCAAGATCCCCCCTCATTCCCTTCCACACTTCTTGCCGCCAGTGGTGGGTTGCCCCCCATTTGCACCAGTTCTATAGAACCAGTAGTAAAACCGGCGGGAGGCTCCACCCACTGACCCCGACGTCACCAAAATGGTTCTGCACCTGTGCAAAAGAGCGTGGGAGCGAAGCGAGAGCGTGCGGCCCCATTGCAAACTGGTAGTAAAGGTAAGTAGAACCCACCCCTGCCACCCGATCCCGGCCAAGCTGCCATCTGGGAGTCGGACCCCTCCCCACCTGGAAGGAGGCCAGCCAGCTGCAGGCAGAGCCAGGTCTGGGGGGTCTCCCTTTGCATTCCCCCAAATCCCCCCCTCAGCAAGGATCTTGGCATGGCTCTGCATGGTCAGTCAGTCCCATGTGGCATCTGAAGTAACCAACTTTGTATTCTATTCTGGGTCCTCCTGTGCCTCTCCTGTGCCTCCTTCTCTTCCTTCCTTCCCTCCAGCCAAGCCCACCGTCACCATCTCCTCCACCACAATGGAACCCGCTTCCCCCAACACCATCCTCCTTGTGCACCACGATGGGCTTTTACCCATTGAGGTCCAGTGGCTGAAGAACAGGTGGCCGCACAAGGAAATTTTGGAGATTTGGGGCAGCTTTTCCTTACAGAGACCTGAAAAAGTATTGCAATGAAAAAGAAAAGCACACACAAACACTAAAATCTTGCCCAGAATTTTTCCATGTTTTGGGAAATTGCAAATGGGAAGGGAAGGAAGGGGACATCCCTTCCCATTCCTCCCTCGGGGAGGGTGCACCCCAACTTTGTGGCCAGTTCTTGACCCCCCTTTTTCCTTGTGACATTTGACTCAATTTCCAGCTAAAGGAGCCCCAGGTTCCCTCCTTTGCTGCCACCCCCCATCCTAGCCCCATTTTCTCTGTTCCTATGAAACGTCTGCAGGGAGGGAGCAGGGGAAGTGGGCCCTCCCCTTCTTGATTAACCCTCTAATTAAGTCATTTAGGGAGAATTCCAGAATCTCCTGCAGATGAAATGGGGAGGAATCCCTGGTCCTTCCCAGCTTTTTCCTCCATGAAATGAGCCTATTCTCCCTCTATCTGTCCCTGCCTATCAACCACCCGCCTGCAGTGTGGGCCTGCCTTGGGGGAGGGGGTTGAAAGGGAATAAAAATATGTTATTCTCCCTGGAGCTGCTTCGAGAGAATCCAGGATAGGATGGGTGTTGCTCTGTTCTGCCTGGAGACGGAGCACGTGATCATAATTTGCACATGTAGTCCCTCCTTTCTCGCCTGGTGCTTCCCCAGTTCGGCTCAGTCTTCAGCGCAGAGAGACGTGTTTGAATGAGCGGCTTCACCTTTCATTCTGTGATCATCTAAGTGTGAGCTTTCGAAGCGATTTATTATTGTAATTGTGAGGATCGCTTTTTTTTTTTTTTTTAAATGATTTATATGCCACCCTTCTCCGGAGACTCAGGGTAGCTTACAATGTGCTAAGCAATAGCCTTCATCCTTTTGTATATTTATACAAAGTCACCTTATTGCCCCCACAACTGGATCCTCAATTTTCCCAGCTTAGAAAGGATGGAAGGCTGAGTCAACCTTGAGCCTGGCAAGATTCGAACCTGCAGTAATTGCAGGCAGCTGGTCTTAATAACAGGGTGCTTTAGACCACTGTGCTACCAAGGCTCTAAGGATCGCTTTTGCGATCAGGCTGCTAGTGGTCCACTGGCTAGCGGCCTTGTGCTGGCTTTTCTACAGCCGAGGTCCCCGCCAGGTTCTGAAGGCCCTGGCTGAATCCCTGCCTCTGGCATCACATCTTCTCCAGCCTCCTCATTGTCTGACTCAAGTGCCAGCTCCACAGGGTGAACTGCACCACACCAGCCTCCTCGTTGTCAGAATCAGGAGATAAAATCAAAACCCTCGACTGGAAGGTGCAACTGAAGAAGTTTAATATGGAGGAAATACGCAGCTGCTGTCCAATGGAAGAGGGAGATACGGACACAAACTTTTAGTTTTATATCCATATAAATGAATTTAAGATTCACAGCAGAGAAGACAGTCAGGAACATCCTGAGGTAAATCTCAAACGGCGCCCAGAAGGAAAAGGCGGGAAAAAGGGAAACGCCCCCTTTCCACCCGCAGCAACCAATCAGAGCACAGATCCCCTCAACCACAACGGGGTCTTTGAGACCATTGTGCATTTAACCTTCTTCAGCCATTAAATTGAATATCTTCACATTTAAAGTGTTCAAAGGAAACAGACCTAAAACGACTTTGCTTTTGTCCATTAGATGGAATTGTCAGGTTGGAATAATTGTTTTTTTTCCTTGCACTGTGCTAAAAAGAAGTCAACTTTTCCCCCTTTTTTCTTGTACCTCAAACTTTCTTTTCCCCTCTTTTTCTCCTTTCCTTAATTTCCTATTTCTATTTTTCTTTGTGTTTTGTATAATAAATAAGATCTTGAGATTCTAGAAAGAGTGCAGAGAAAAGCAACAAAGATGGAGGCAAAAACATATTTAAAAAACTTGGTTCCTGGAACTGGGTATTTTCTAGTCTGATGAAAAGAAGGAGGAGGGCAGACATGATGGCATCTTCTGATATCTCAGCGGCTGCCAGAAAGAATATTTATTTTTTCTCTTCCCTTCTCTTCTCTTCTCTTCTCTTCCCTTCCCTTCTCTTCCTTCCCTTCCCTTCCCTTCCCTTCCATTCCATTCCATTCCATAAATAAGAAGCAGGCCGAATGAAAGAGGTGGAGGTGGAGTTCCATTATACGTATATAAGAAATAATCAACAGCTCTAGAAACGCAACAGAAGAAAGGCGAAAACTTCCTTCCATGCATTTGGGTTCATATAAAAGGGGGAAAAGAAGCACAGGCATCGAAGCCTTTGTCTGACAGGGAGCCATTGGGAGGGGCCTTTCCTCCTACTCCCAAGCCCATCCTCCCCGTCCTCTCCCTCCCCCCTCCCATTCACTCCTCTTTCCTGTCCTTTCTACGATCCTGGCACTTTGCACCAAATCCACCAGGGGGCGCCCTCTGCCAAGAGAAGGTGACTCCAGGCACTTCCCCATTGGTCCACTGGAGCCTTGCCTCTCTAGGACTTACGGAGAGGCTCCGGGTGAGTCTAGCATTTCTTTTTCTTCCCTTCTCAGATACCGAAACTGGAAGCCATTTGTGGTCTTTGCAAGGCAAACTTTCCGCTTGGGGGAAGAAGAAAAAGAGCGGAATCCCTTGCAGGGATCAGTCCTGCAACCCCAGAAATGGTCCCCTGAAGGAAAAGGCATCTGGAGACCCACCAGAGTCCTTGGAGCCATTTGCAGTTGCTCTGCAGGACAGAGAAAGGATGGAGACACAACCTTTTGGAAGGGAGGGAAGCGGAAAAGGCCCTTCAGCTGCTCAGCCTGGGAAGGGGGGGGAAGCTCTGGACAAGGACTGGGCCGGAGATCCTGGAGGAGGAAACCATCCTCCCTTCAGAAGTTCAGCCCTGGAACTCCATCCAATACCTGGAGGCTGAGGGTCCCCGAGGACTTTGCAGCCGACTCCATGACTTTTCCAGGCGATGGCTGAGACCAGAGAAGAACACCAAAGCCCAGATGCTGGACCTGGTGGTTCTGGAGCAGCTCCTGTTTCTTCTGCCCCCAGAGATGGAGGGCTGGGTGAGGGAGTGTGGAGCAGAGACCAGCTCCCAGGCGGTGGCCCTGGTGGAAGGCCTCCTCCTGAGCCAAGCGGAGGAGCAGAAGGAGCAGGTCCACTTGCAGGTAAGAGTTCAAAAGAGAATAGAGAATGTGTTTGAATACTTCACCTTTCCTTCCCAAACTTCTCTGACATTCATAATATGTGGCAATGTCCCACCTATTCTTGTAGGACATTGTTCCCTTGTTTCTCATTCAACCTCACGGATGGATATTGGGGGCTTTGAGGTGGCGTTCTGAATATAGGAATCGACTTTACGTCGCGTGACGTACATTAATTCTGCTTCTTTTTTCCTTCCTCCTACTGGAAGTGCTGCACTGTGGAGATCAGAGATCCTGAGGGAAAGAAGAACCCATCAAATCCCCCTCAGGAGGTATTTTTCAGGAGGATCCCTTGGGAAGATCCAAGTCAGGACATCTCAGGAGGTAATGGAAGATCCTCCAATTTCCCATCTGTCTTAACTTCGCTCTCTCTTCTCTTCTATAGAATATCTCCTATTTTGTTAATTATGGATTTTGAAATTATTTATTCCTTACAGAGAAACAAAGAATGACGCTTTCTGGTTTTTATGATGGAAATCAAACAGTGGTTGACCGTCCAAATCAGGTAAGAAAGGGAAAAGTGATTAGATTTCTATTTTTCCTTCAGGAAGTGAAGTGGGTGTGCAGAGGGCTCCCTCCTTCTATTTCCCCCCCTTGTTTGGCCTGGATTATTTTTGTGTTCTTCCACATGCAGAGCAGAATAGCATTTTCAAGTTCCTGTCAGCCAGCATAGCTTCCTCTTTCTGCTACGTACTCCTCCAACTTTGAGTTTATAAGAAGCAATTTTTAAAAAGTCCTTCAAGAGTAAACGTATCGCAGTGACAGTAACTGCTAGAGACCCTTTTTGGGGGAGAATTCTTTGACTCGGAATTCTGCAAGGCTAATGAAAAATAACTAAATACTCACATTGCCACATTACCATTTTTAAAAAACCTTATTTATAACCAGTAGTTCAAAAATAAGCAAACTGTATTAAAAAATAAAACCGACTATTAAAATCCAAAGGGAGTGGCCGTGTTGAGCATGTAATCCAGGAATACAAAATAATTTCCAATCCTCTGATTTGAGCCTCGATTAGGAGATCAAACATTCCCGCTTTGCAAAGGCTGAGAAATGAATTTCCCAGGGAATTTTCTCTTTTTTGTTTTCTTCCTTTCAGCCAATGGCTCAGACTACTAGATCAATCAGTGATAGATAGAGCGATGGATCAGTTGATCCAGAAGTGGGATTACTTTACTAAAAGGCACTGAAAGTTCTGCAGAGAAGACTCTCCCCCTGGGGGTCGCCAGCCTACATTGTTTGGCCGACGGCACCCTGAGGAGGCCCTCTCTGTGGGAGCGTACTGGTCGGTGGGAGGCAATCGGTGGCAGAATGTGGTCCTGTAGATAACCAAGTCCTAAGCCATGGAGCGCTTTAAAGGTGGTAACCAACACCTTGAAATGTACCTGGAAGACCACCGGGAGCCAGTGCAGCTCGCGCAAGAGGGGTGTTACATGGGAACGACGAGTCGCCCTCATTATTACTCGCGTGGCTGCATTCTGGACCAGTTGGAGCCTCTGGGTGCTCCTCAAGGGGAGCCCCATGTAGAGGGCATTACAATAGTCCAGACGGGAAGTGACGAGGGCATGAGTGACTGTGCGCACGGCGTCCTAATCCAGAAATGGACGCAACTGGGAGATCAGGCGAATCTGATAAAAAGCCCCCCTGGCCACGGCCGTCATATGATCATCCAAAGACAGCCGTGAATCCAGGAGGACGCCCAAGTTGCGAGCCCTCTCTGAGGGGGGTAAGATCTCATCCCCAATAGCCAGCGACGGTGTTAACTGACTATATCGGGCCGTCGGAAGCCACAGCCACTCAGTCTTGGAGGGGTTGAGTCTGAGCCTTTTCCTCCCCATCCAGATCCGCACGGCCTCCAGGCAACGGGACATCACCTCAAGGGCATCATTGGGGAGGCCTGAGGTTGAAATGTACAACTGTGTGTCATCAGCATACAGTTGACACTTCACCCCAAAGCCACAGATGATCTCACCCAGCAGCTTCACATAAATGTTAAACAGGAGGGGCGAGAGGACTGACCCTTGCGGCACCCCACGTGAGGAACCTCGAGGTCCACCTCTGCGGTCAGAGAGGAAGGAGGAGAACCACCGTAGCATGGTGCCCCCCACTCCGACCCCCTCTAGCCGACACAGCATGATACCACGATCGATGGTATCAAAAGCCGCTGAGAGATCTAGGAGGACCAGGACAGAGGAGCAACCCCTGTCCCGAGCCCTCCAGAGATCATCAACCAATGCAATCAATGCCATTTCCGTGCTGTAACCCGTCCTGAAGCCCGACTGGCACAGATCTAGATAGACAGCTTCATCCAGGAATCGAGGAAGTTGTCTTGCCACCACACTCTCAACAACCTTCGCCGCGAAGCGGAGGTTGGAGACAGGATGATAATTAGCTAATGCAGCCGGGTCCAGGGAAGGCTTCTTGAGGAGGGGCCTCACCACCGCCTCTTTCAGGGCAAATGGGAAGACACCCTCACTCAACTATGCTTTTTTAATCTCCTGAAACCAGCCTCGTGTAACCTCCCGGGAGGCCAGCACCAACCAGGAGGGACATGGGTCCAGTAAACATGTAGCGTTAAGCTAAGGTGACCAGACGTCCCGCTTTTGGCGGGACAGTCCCGCTTTTGAGCAATTTGTCCCGCGTCCCGCGGCGTTTTAAAAAAGTCCCGATTTTTCATTCTGCCTCCTGGTTCCCGGCTGCCTCCTGAATCCCCGCTGATGGCTAGAGGGAAAAAACCTGTTTAAACTCTTGCCGCGGGGCTTCAAAGGGCTGCCCTACGTTGATTAGCTCGGCTTCCCCCTCTCAGCTGATTTGCACAGGGCTCTGCTCTTGCTAAATTGCTCAGTTTTTTTTTCCTCTTTGTGCAAACCAAGCTCAAAACGAAAGTGAAAGTAAAACAGGCTGTTGGCTTTGCGGTTTGCTTGCAACGTTGGAAAATTAGGCAGCAGATTTATTTTCCTTTTCCTCACCAAAAAAGGTAGGTGCAAACAATGGGAAATTATTTAGGGCAAAAGAGGAGAGTTCAAGATTTTAAAACACAAAAGAAAAAAAAGCTCTTTTTAACTAGGGAATTGTAATAATTGAGATATTATTAATTGTATACTGTGTTGAAAGCAGAAATGGTTAAGTTGTGGTTTGGAGGAATATATGGGGGAAATTATTTGGTTTATTATTATTGGTAAGTATAATTAATTGATTTGTAAGAAATTGGATTGCATGGAAATAATTGGAATATTCATGTTCATATTGATTAATATACAAAAAAGATAGTTATATAACTAATTGATTTATATTAAAATGTTGAATTTGTATTAAACAACTGTATTACATAATTACATAATTAACCAATGTGAGGATGGATATAAAAATAGATGACAATGGGAAGGGGTATAAAATAGAATAGAAGGGAAAAATTGAATTTGATTAAGATTAGAGATGAGGATGAAGGGTAATATTGGTTTTTTAAAAAAATAGATGAGGAATAAATATGGCAAAAAGGAAATATAGAAATTGTAAATTTAATTGAAATGACTAAACACTGTTTAAATTTGTGAACCAGCCAAATATTCTGTTCAAAGAAAATACATTGTATGTATGTGTGTTTCTAATTATTGCTATTTATTCATATTTGTTCTCTTTTATTCTTTAAAGTTTAACAATTCATTCTTTATCTTAATATCTTTATATTTGTTTGGGGTTGGCTTTCTTCCCTTTCATCTTTTTTATTGTACAGCAATCTTTCTCCTCAAACCTACCACCTCTCTTTTCTTTCCTTCTTACTTTCTCTTCCCCCCCCCTCTTCTTCTCCTCCCTACTTCCTCTTCCTTTCTCCTTCTCCTCCTCTCTTCCTCCCTCTCTTAACCGTCACTCCTACTCTAATTTCCCTTCCCTTCCTTCATCCCTCTCAATTACTGTATCCTTTTATGCATATGGACTACTCAGAGGGCTGAAAAAGTTATTTTTGACTGGTCCTCGCACTTTTGACCAGTCCTCGAACTTACGACTGTCCTCACATTTTACATTTTTGCCCTATCTTGTCATCATGGTGAAGAGAAGCAGTTGTGAAATGAGTGACATGGTTGTTAAGAATGCTGCACGGGCATAAATGTGAGGATGGTCATAAGTGTGAGGACCAGTCAAAAGTGTGAGGACCTGTCAGAAATGACTTTTTTCAGCCCTCTGGTTAGTCCTTTTGTGCATATGGACTACTCAGACGGCTGAAAAAGTTATTTCTGACAGGTCCTCACACTTTTGACCGATCCTCCCACTTATGGCCAGTCATCATTTATGCCCGTTGCAGCATTCTTAAATTAATTTAATTTTTAAACTAACAATAAAATATGTTCATGTAATTATGTACCTACTTACTATGTTTTTAAGCAATATGTATATAATAATTTATAATATAATTTTAAATTAATTTTTTTTAGATTTTTAACATGAGTAAGAAAAGAGGATGCAAATTCAACGATAATCTAAGAAGTGAATTTCCTTTTATTAAAAAAACCAAAAGCGATTACATGGTAAAATGTGAGAAATGTAATGGTGAATTTTCTATTTTGCACGGCGGGAAGAATGATATTTCAAAGCACTTGGAGACACAGAAACATAAAAGATATTTAAATACTGCTGCATCTTCCTCCAAAATACAGGAATTTTTTCGGAAAACAATTTATGGAGACGAAGAAAAGAAATTAGCATTAGCAGAAGGACTTATGTCTTTTCATGCTATTAATCACAATCATTCCTTCAGATCTATGGACTGTACATCACAAGTTGTCAGAAAGTTATTCAACAAAAAATTTGCCTGTGCTAGAACAAAATCTGAGGCAATTGTGTGTAATGTGCTTTCCCCATATGCATTTTCAGAATTAAACAAAAATCTAGAAAAAATTAATTTTATATCCATATATTCTGACGCATCTAATCATAAGGATATAAAGTTATTTCCAACCATTATTAGATTTTTTGATTTGGAAACTGGAATAAAAATTAGAATTTTAGATTTCGTTTCTTTGCCTGGCGAAACTTCTGAAATAATTTTCAATTCCATTATTAATATTTTGGAAAAAAACAATTTAAAACATAAAATGATTGCATATTGTGCAGACAACACGAACGCAAATTTTGGAGGAAAAGCGAGAAGAGGTACAAATAATATTTTTTATAAATTAAACAAAAACCTTAATCAAAACATTATTGGTGTTGGTTGTGCAGCGCACATAATACATAACGCCATTCAAACAGCTGCTGACTTGTTGCCTGTAGATGTGGAAAATATTGTTATTAAAATATATTCTTATTTCTATATATACACTGTGCGCGTTGAAATGCTTAAAGAATTTTGTGAAACTGCGGAAGTCGAATATCAGAAAATACTTGAATACAGTAAAACGCGCTGGTTAGCTCTTTTGCCAGCTGTCGAAAGAATTTTGAAAATATACAATCCTTTGAAATCCTACTTTCTATCACAGGATAAATGTCCTAGAATTTTAGAAGAGTTTTTTGAAAAAGAATCTTCAAAAATTTGGCTAGAGTTTGTACACAATCAAGCAGCTCTTTTTCAAAATGCTATAAAACTTATTGAAGGTGACAAAATTTCGGTAATCGAAGTAGCAAATGAAGTTAATAATTTAAAATTTCAGTATCAAGAGCGGTTAGAAAATAATTTTGTTCCATTAACTATCCGTAATAGTATAAGCCAGCTAGAAGAACAAGGTGCAATAAATCCTGTAGATTTCATGAATCATGTCAAAAACTTCTATAGTAACTGCATAGATTATTTAGAAGAGTGGACGGTACATTACAATGATATTGAACATTTTCATTGGGTTACATTAAAACAAGAACTTAATTGGAATAATGTGCAAAAATCATTCGATTATATTACTCAAAATTTCCCATGTAGTAATATTTCTGAAAATGATCTTTTTGATGAGGTATCATTATTAAAAAAATATATTGATAAGGAAAAGGTTAAATCTTGGGCATCAGCAAAAATCACAATAGAGAACAAATGGTTAGAAATATTTCATCATTTTGAAACAAACCATGTTCCATACAATAATGCACTAAAAATTGTGGAATATGCGCTGTCCTTACCAGGAACTAATGCTGCGACTGAACGCGTTTTGTCTACGGTAAATAAAGTGTGGACATCAGAAAAATCACAATTAAGTGTTGAGACTTTGAAAGCCATTTTATGTGTGAAATATAATTTAACAAATTCTTGTGAAAAATTTCATGACCTTTTAAACAACGACAGCAATCTGCTAAAAAAAATTCACTCAAATGAGAAATATGACAAAGAATAAAATAATACTATACATTTATACAATAATTATTTATTATATTTGTAAATTGTAGTTATGTTGAAATAAAAAAATATATTAGAATACTATTTTTGCGTTGTATGAAAATTTTTGATGCTCCATATAGAAATATTTAATCAAGAACCGAATCCCCCCCCCTGTCAATGGTGTCCCTCTTTGGAGGAATATATGGGGGAAATTATTTGGTTTATTATTATTGGTAAATATAATTAATTGATTTGTAAGAAATTGGATTGCATGGAAATAATTGGAATATTCATGTTCATATTGATTAATATACAAAAAAGATAGTTATATAACTAATTGATTTATATTAAAATGTTGAATTTGTATTAAACAACTTTATTACATAATTACATAATTAACCAATGTGAGGATGGATATAAAAATAGATGACAATGAGAAGGGGTATAATATAGAATAGAAGGGAAAAATTGAATTTGATTAAGATTAGAGATGAGGATAAAGGGTAATATTGTTTTTTTAAAAAAATAGATGAGGAATAAATATGGCAAAAAGGAAATATAGAAATTGTAAATTTAATTGAAATGACTAAACACTGTTTAAATTTTTTTTTTTAATTTTTGATTTATATGCCGCCCTTCTCCGGAGACTCAGGGCGGCTTACAATGCGCTAAGCAATAGCCTTCATACTTTTGTATATTTATACAAAGTCAGTTTATTGCCCCCACAAACTGGGTCCTCAATTTACCTACCTTAGAAAGGATGGAAGGCTGAGTCAACCTTGAGCCTTGGCGAGATTCGAACCTGCAGTAATTGCAGGCAGCTGGTCTTAATAACAGGGTGCTTTAGACCACTGTACTACCAAGGCTCTACCAAAATTTGGGAACCAGCCAAATATTCTGTTCAAAGAAAATACATTGTATGTTTGTATGTGTGTTTCTAATTATTGCTATTTATTTATATTTGTTCTCTTATTCTTTAAAGTTTAACAATTCATTCTTTATCTTAATATCTTTATATTTGTTTGGGGTTGGCTTTCTTCCCTTTCATCTTTTTTATTGTACAGCAATCTTTCTCCTCAAACCTACCACCTCTATCTTTTCTTTCCTTCTTACTTTCTCTCCCCCCCCGCTTCTTCTCCTCCCTACTTCCTCTTCCTTTCTCCTTCTCCTTCTCTCTTCCTCCCTCTCTTACCCTCACTCCTACTCTAATCTCCCTTCCCTTCCTTCATCCCTCTCTATTGCTGTATCCTTTTATGCATATGGACTACTCAGAGGGCTGAAAAAGTTATTTTTGACTGGTCCTCGCATTTTTGACCAGTCCTCGAACTTACGACTGTCCTCACATTTTACGTTTTTGCCCTATCTTGTCACCATGGTGAAGAGAAGCAGTTGTGAAATGAGTGACATGGTTGTTAAGAATGCTGCACGGGCATAAATGTGAGGATGGTCATAAGTGTGAGGACCAGTCAAAAGTGTGAAGACCTGTCAGAAATGACTTTCCAGCCCTCTGAGTAGTCCCTATACACATAGCCATGGCCACCCGGTCACATGACCAGCTAGCCACGCCCACCCAGTCACATGGCCTCCAAGCCACGCCCACACAATAAGCCACGCCCACAATGGTGTCCCTCTTACCAATGTTAAAATCTGTTCACCTTACCCTATACACATAGCCATGGCCACCCGGTCACATGACCAGCTAGCCATGCCCACCCAGTCACATGACCAGCTAGCCACGCCCACAAAATAAGCCACGCCCACAATGTCCCTCTTTACCAATGTTAAAATCTGGTCACCTTACGTTAAGCCTCCCCAAAATCCTGTCCACGTCCTCAGGAGTCACATGGTCAAAACGCCTCCCAGATAACACTCTCAAGATTCACCTCCGTCATCCGGTCCAAGGCTATCCAATCAGAGTCCAGGCCGCCCTGAATCTGAGCAATTTTATCATGCAGGTATTGTCCAAAATCCTCAGCTCTACCCTGCAAGGGATCCTCCCTCGCTCCCACCTGTAGTAGAGAGCGGGTCACCCTGAAGAGGGCGGCTGGGCGGTTCTCTGCAGATGCAATAAGAGTGGAAAAATAGTTAGATTTCGCCACTCTTATTGCCATTAGGTAGGTCTTGATATAAGACCTCACCAGTGTTCGGTCAGATTCGGTGAGGCTAGACCTCCAATCGCTCTCTAGGCGTCTTTTCCGGCGCTTCATCTCTCTCAGCTCCTCAGAGAACCAAGGAGCCAATTGACAACGGCACCGAGTCAGAGGCCGCAAAGGCGCGCCGCGGTCCAAGGCTCCGGCGGCCGTCCTGTCCCAGGCGGCTGCCAGTTCCTCAGCCGAGCCGTGAGTCAGAGCCTCTGGGAATGGCCCAAGCTCTGTCAGGAACCTCTCGGGGTGCATCAGGCGCCTGGGACGGGACCACCTGGTCGGTTCCGTCTCCCTGCGGCGAGGGGCAGCAGTCCGAAAGTCCAGCTGAAGGAGCGAATGATCTGTCCATGACAAGGACTTAATGACTAGGTCCCCTATT
The DNA here is from genome assembly GCF_029215685.1 of Pituophis catenifer annectens. Taxonomy (NCBI): domain Eukaryota; kingdom Metazoa; phylum Chordata; class Lepidosauria; order Squamata; family Colubridae; genus Pituophis; species Pituophis catenifer. The sequence goes on from NW_027256882.1 coordinate 5,185,855, forward strand.
GTAAGATCATTCAACCACTGACCAGAGACAAAAATCAAGTCCAGCGTGTGTCCCCCAGTGTGGGTGGGGTCATGAACTAACTGGGTCAGGTCCATGGCCGTCATGTAAGCCATGAACTCCCGAGCCGCTTCCGACGTTTCACTGACGGATGGCAGGTTGAAATCCAACATGACCATAAGCCTGGGGGTATCCACCGCCACCCCGGCTATTACGTCGAGCAGCTCAGGCAGGGCAGCTGCTACGTGGCAGGGAGCCAGGTACGTAGTCAGCAAACCCATCTGCACCCCCTGACCCCACTTCACAAAGAGGGACTCACAGCCAGCTATCTGAGGAACAGTGGCCTCACTGTTCAGATTACTTTACTGAAAGGCACTGAAGGTTTTGCAGAATCAATGAACTTGATAAAACTTCCCCAAATATTTCTTCAGTGGAAGTAATTTTCAGATTTGTTCACGTTCTCACCTAATATTAGGACTTGTGCAGTGGTGGGGTTCAATTTTTTTAACAACCGGTTCTATGGGTGTGGCTTAGTTGGGGGTGTGGCTTGGTGGTCATGTGACTGGGTGGTGTGGCTAGCTGCACATGTGACTGGGTAGACGTGGCTATCTGGTCATGTGACCGGGGTGGACATGGCTATGTGCATAGGGACTACTCAGAGGGCTGAAAAAAGTCATTTCTGACTGATCCTCACACTTTTGACTGGTCCTCGCACTTATGACCATACTCACATTTATGCCCGTTGCGCCATTCTTAACAACCGTGTCAGTCATTTCACCACTACTTCTCTTCACCACGGTGACAAGATAGGGTGCAAATCGTAAAATGTGAGGACAGTTGTAAGTTCAAGGACTGGTCCTTGCACTTTTGACCGGTCCTCGCACTTATGACCATCCTCACATTTATGCCCGTTGCGGCATTCTTAACAACCGTGTCAGTCATTTCACCACTACTTCTCTTCACCATGGTGACAAGATAGGGCACAAATCGTAAAATGTGAGAACGGTCGTAAGTTCAAGGACTGGTCAAGAGTGCGAGGACCAGTCAAAAATAACTTTCAGCCCTCTGAGTAGTCCATATGCACATAGGGACTACCCAGAGGGCTGAAAAAAGTGATTTCTGACAGGTGCTCGCACTTTTGACCGGTCATCATTTATGCCATCATTTATCTTCTAGTCCAGAGATCTCCAACCTTGGCAACTTTAAGCCTGGCAGACTTCAACTCCCAGAAAGCTGGCTAGAGAATTCTGGGAATTGAAGTCCACAAGTCTTAAAGCTGCCAAGTTTGAAGACCTCTGAGCTAGGGCTTTGTGGCCAGCCTTTTGGGGAGGGGGTCCCATTCGGAGAGACCCCCTGCTTCTCAGGAAGCATCAGGCCCAGGCAGAGAAAGTTGCCAACGTTGGAGATCCCTGGACTAGAAGACCTCCAAAGATCCCTTCCAACTCTGTAATTCTGGTATTGGCAAGCAAGCACAGTTAAGCTACTTAAATCCTCGAGAGCAGGGGTCCCCAACCTTTTGGACCTCAGGGACCACCAAGTTCATACTTTTAAATTTCGCGGACCACTAATACGAATCCAGTGCGCCGCTTGCTGAAGCACCTGGACTCCCAGTGACGGGATAGGGTCCTTCAGGCACTCTCCCCCCCCACTTTCTCTCTCCCCCCCCTCAATCATTCTCTCTTTCTCTCCCCCCTTTCTCTCTCTCCCCCACTCTTTCTCTCTCTTTCTCTCTCCTCCCTCTTTCTCTCTCTCCCCCTCTTTCTCTCATTCTCTTTCTCTCCCCCTTTCTCTCTCCCTCTCTCCCCCACTCTCTCTCTCTCATTCTCTCATTCTCTCTCCCCTCTTTCTCTCTCCCCCACTCTCTCTCTCTCATTCTCTTTTTCTCTTCCCCTCTTTCTCTCTCTCCCCCACTCTCTCTCTCATTCTCTCTTTCTCTCCCCCTTCTCTCTCTCCCCCACTCTTCCTCTCTCTTTCTCTCTCCCCTCTTTCTCTTTCCCTCCCCCTTTCTCCCATTCTTTCTCCCCCCCTTCTCCCTCTCCCACTCTTTCTCTCTCCCCCCTCTTTCTCTCTCCCTCTCCCCCTCTTTCTCTCATTCTCTTTCTCTCTCCCCCCCTCTTTCTATCTCTCTCTCTCGCTCCTCCACTCTCCCCCACTCTCTCTCTCTCATTCACTTGCAGGGGGCTGATCTAGTGTCTGCAATGAAGAGCAAAATCTGGCTTCTTCTCTCTGCTGTAAGTGCAGAATCAGGATTCCGTCTTGGTATATTTGCAGTGCAAGGCAGCCCTCATTTCCTGCCGACTCGGAGCGGTAAACAGCGTCTGGTTCGGGGAGCAGCCGGATTTTGCTCTCCATTGCTCTCTCGGCCCCCTGCAAGTTCTCATCTCTCGAGAAGCCCAACCAAAGTTTCCCGCACCACTTCAGGGAGCGCTCCTCGAGAGACGAGAGCTTCCTAGAGAGCAATGGAGCAATGGAGAGCAAAATCCGGCTGCTCCCCGAACCAGACACTGTTTACCGCTCCAAGTCCCAAGTGGCAGGAGATGAGGGCTGCCTTGTGCCGCAAATATACCAAGGTGGAATCCTGACGCCGCACTTACAGCAGAGAGAAGAAGCCGCATTTTGCTCTCCATTGCAGACACAGATCGTATTGCACCACCTGCAAAAATGCAAAAATTTCCAAATGTAGCCCTGCCCTCTAACAGCCCTCCTGATGTTCAACTGTTGTCTCTCAAGGAGGATACTTGGCCATCTTCATGCTTGAAAGGATTCTACAGTGTAACAGCAGATGTCTCCCACCTTGGCAGCTTTAAGACTTGTGGACTTCAACTCCCAGAATTCTCCACAGTTCCCCAGAATGGGCTAGGCGGGAGTTGAAGTCCACAGGTTGTAAAAGAGCCACAATTGCCCAGCCCTGGGCTAGGGTAGGCTGACGCGACGCGGGTGGGAGGAGGGGCGGGCGAGCTAGCAATTTAACAAAAGGTTCGGTGTGCTGCGAGGCCCATAAATTGCAAAAAAACACCGAAACGTTTGTTAAATTGCAATAAATTGCAAAAAAACACCGAACCATTTGTTAAAGAGCCTTGGTAGTTCAGTGGTCTAAAGCACCCTGTTATTAACACCAACTGCCTGCAATTACTGTAAGTTCGAATCTCGCCAAGGCTCAAGGTTGACTCAGCCTTCCATCCTTTCTAAGGTAGGTAAATTGAGGACCCAGTTGTGGGGGCAATAGGCTGACTTTGTATAAATATAGAAAAGGATGAAGGCTATTGCTTAGCGCATTGTAAGCCGCCCTGAGTTTCCAGAGAAGGGCGGCATATAAATCAAATTAAAAAAAAAAATTACTGGCCAGCAATTTAACAAACAGTTCAGCCGAACCGCCTAGAACCGGCAGAATCACACCACTGGACTTGTGTGATGCACAGCCATTTAACTTGGTGCACATCTTTACTTTGGGAATTTGGGAACAATGGAACACAATAACAGAGTTTATAGGGAACTTGGAGGTCTTCTAGTCCAACCCCCTGCTTAGACAGAAAGCCCTATAAAATTTCAGATAAATGGCTGTCCAATTTCTTCATAAACACCTCCAGTGTTGGAGCACCCACAATTTCTGGAGGCAAGTCATTCCACTGATTAATTGTTCTCAATGTCAGGAAATTCCTCTTTACTTGTAGGTTGGTTCTCTCCTTGAATCGTTTCCATCCATTGCTTCTTGGAACACTTCTATCATGTCACCCCATCTAGTCCTTCTTTTCATGAAACTAGACATACCCAATTCCAGCAACCGTTCTTTATATGTTTTAGCATCCAGTCCACTAATAATTTTTGTTGCTCTTCTCCGCACTGTTTCTAGAGTCTCAAGATCCTTTTTTACATCTGGCAACCAAACCTGGATGCAATATTCCAAGTGGGGTCTTCCCAAGGCCTTTTAAAGTGGTACTAACACTTCATGTCATCTTGATTCTGTCCCTCTTAATGCAGCCTATGATTCTGTTGGTTTTTTTTCTTTCTTTTTGGCAACTGTAGCCTACTGCTGACTCATGTTTAAGTGGATGTCCACTAGGACTCCAAGACCCCTGTTGCCCTTACTACTCTTCAGCCAGGTATCACCTCTTCTGTGCCAGTCCATTTGGCTTCTCTTTCCTAAATGTAGAACCTTACATTTCTCACTGTTGATTTCATTTTGTTTGATGGGGCCCAAATATGTTGATCCTTCTGTATCTTGAGTGTTGCTATTCCTGTCAATTTGGTCTTGTCTGCAAATTTGATGAGTTCCCCTTCTATCCCCTTGTCTAAATCATTCATGAAGATGAACAGATCTTGTGAATCCTCCTGTTCTGTTCTTTTTTCCGTGATCAGGGGAGTCTTGTGTCCTTTGAGGAGGTGGCTGTGTCTTTCTCTGAGGAGGAATTGTCTCTGCTGGATCCTGACCAGAAAGCCCTGCATTCGGAAGTCATGCTTGAAAACCATAGGAACGTGGCCTCTCTGGGTAAGAGTTCTCTAGTCCCCAATCAGAGAGTTCAAGAAGACAGATTATAGTTAGTTTTTTTATTAAAAAACCACTAATCAGATATCGTCTCCTGGGAGGGAGAAGGAAAGGATCTTCTCGTGCTCCAAGGAAGGAAAGAGTCAATGTCTCTGCTTAGATGTTTTCTGTGCCATTTCTTATCTCTATTTTTCCATTTCCATTTATTTATTTATCAAATATCAAATATTTGAACTTATCTGTGGGGGTATTGCAGAAAATCAAAGGACTCAGACTTCGAGATCAAGAGAAGCTTTATTTGGCCAAATATTGCATTCAGTTTTGGTCGCCACGATGTAAAAAAGATGTCGAGACTTTAGAAAAAGTGCAGAGAAGAGCAATGAAGAGGATTAGGGGACTGGAGGCTAAAACAAAGAACAGTTGCAGGAACTGGGTATGTCTAGTTTAATGAAAAGAAGGACTGGGGTGACATGATAGCAGTGTTCCAATATCTCAGGGGCTGCCCCAAAGAAGAGGGAGTCAATCTATTCTCCAAAGCACCTGAGGATTGGACAAGAAGCAATGGGTGGAAGCTAAGGAGCCTTGGTGGTGCAGCAGACTAAAGTGCTGTTAAAGTAGCACTTAGCTGCCAGCTGCCTGCAATTACTGCGAGTTCAATTCTCACCAGGCTCAAGGTTGACTCATCCTCCATCCTTCCGAGGTAGGTAAAACGAGGACCCGGATTGTGGGGGCGATAAGCTGACTTTGTATAAACAAGAACACCACTTGGAGGGGGGGGGGCGAAAGCCCTACTAAGCAGGTATATACAAAAGTATGAAGGCTATTGCTTAAAAAGCATTGTAAGCCGCCCTGAGTCTCTGGAGAAGGGTGGCATATAAATCAAACCAATAAATAAATATTTAAATAAATAATCAAGGAGAGAAGCAATTTAGAACTAAGGAGAAATTTCCTGACAGTGAGAACAATTCATCAGTGGAACAACCTGCCTCCAGAAGTTGTGAATGCTCCAACACTGGAAGTTTTTAAGAAGATGTTGGATAACCATTTGTCTGAAGTGGTGTAGGGTTTCCTGCCTAAGCAGGGGGTTGGACTGGAAGACCTCCAAGGTCCCTTCCAACTCTGTTATTCTATTCTATTCCTTAACTCTAAACTGAGTGAGGTTTGCATATATAGAGATAATTGTAAAGAAAGAGAAGTTTTCTAGACATCTTCAAAGCTTTCATGACTTATGAATATAGAAATCATCATGTCTATATCACACCCCTGGAAGCGTGCAAACATACAACCTAATGTAATTTTGGAGAAATTCAGAAGGAAATTCACTTGACTTTCTACGCTTTGATCTTTTTCTCTAACCTTGTTATGATTTTCATTTCCCTTTTGCTTCGAAGGTAATAATGGGCAGGAGAATCAAGAGTCCTGTGAACTGTTCCAAGTGATCAATGCTAAAGATGGAACGGAGAAGTTTGGAATTCGAATGGAATTAGGAAGCCATGAGAAAAATCAGTCAAAGAATTGGAATCAGGAAAGCTCATCTTCCACTGATGCTCCGATGCAAGACTTTCTTGCCCAACAAGAGAAAATAAGGAAAAAATATGTTGGGAAAAGTGTGAAGCTAATCAAAGCTAAAGTACAAGTAAATGAACAGGATTTAACCCAAAACAAAGGAGAAGATGCTATAAGAAGACACAACGGACAAAATTACAATGGGACATTCATTCTTTCCCTTGGAAATAACTTCCTTACTTCTCCAAAAGCGATTGACACAAAAGAGAAGCCTTATAAATGTTTGGAATGTGGAAAATGTTTTAGGACAAGCAGGCAACTTACTATCCATAAAAGGATCCACACAGGGGAGAAGCCGTATAAATACACGGAGTGTGGAAAGACCTTTGCTCGAAGAAGTCATTTTATTTCCCATAAGATGATCCACACAGGGGAGAAGCCGTATAAATGCGAGGAGTGTGGAAAGAGTTTTGCTCAGAGAAATGGACTTACAAGACACAAAAAGGTACACACAGGAGAGAAACCATTTAAATGCATGGAATGTGGAAAGACCTTTGCTCAAAAACATAATCTTATTTCCCATAAGATGATCCACACAGGGGAGAAGCCATATAAATGCATGGAGTGTGGAAAGAGTTTTGCTCGGAGAACTGGACTTACAAGACACAAAATGCTCCACTCAGGGGAGAAGCCGTATAAATGCACGGAATGTAGAAAGACCTTTGCTTATAGAAGTAGTCTTATTTCCCATAAAAGTATCCACACAGGGGAGAAGCCATATAAATGCACGGAATGTAGAAAGACCTTTACTTATAGAAGTAATCTTATTTCCCATAAAAGGTTCCACACAGGGGAGAAGCCATACAAATGCACGGAATGTGGAAAGACCTTTGCTCAAAGTGGTCATCTTATTTCCCATAAGAGGATCCACACAGGGGAGAAGCCGTATAAATGCATGGAGTGTGGGAAGAGTTTTGTTCTGAAAAATGGACTTAGAAACCACAAAAAGCTCCACTCAGGAGAGAAACCATTTAAATGCATGGAATGTGGAAAGACCTTTGCTAATAGAAGTAGTCTTATTTCCCATAAAAGAATCCACACAGGGGAGAAACCGTATAAATGTACGGAGTGTGGAAAGACGTTTACTCACGGCAGTGGATTTAGAAGGCACAAAAAGCTGCAGTCAGGAGAGAAACCATTTAAATGCATGGAATGTTGAAAGACCTTTGCTCATAGAAGTAGTCTTATTTCCCATAAGAGGATCCACACTGGGGAGAAGCCGTATAAATGCATGGAGTGTGGAAAGAGTTTTGCTCAGAAAAGTCATCTTACTTCTCATAAAAGGATCCACGCTGGGGAGAAACTATATAGCAATAGCGATTCCACTTAGATTTATATGCTACTCCACAATGCTTTACCACTTTATCTCTGAGTAATTTACAAAGTCAGAAAAGTTCCCAGCAATCTGGGTCCTCATTTTAGCGACCTTAGAAGTATGAAAGGCTGAATCAACTATTAAAAGTAATCTATACGAGTTCAAAATGTTTTCAATAAAATGCCAATTTGAAACTGTTCAATTTCCACTTATTTAAAATGCTCCATCCATTTTCTTGCTGAAATATTTCTTCTCATCCAGAATTTGCATTTCTTGCTCACTCACGATTTTCACTTTGCAAAGCCGCTGCCTTTTTTTTAGCTATTCCACAAAGATCTTTAATGTTCCCAGATGCAAATGGGATTATGATGAAAAAAACAAGAACATCCCACACCTGAAATGTTGTTCTTTGTCTGGGTGGCAACCAGATTAGAGCTCTGCTTCAAATTAGAAATAAGAAATTGAGCGGTCTTCAGCATTATAGAATTAACAGTTATTAAAAACAATCCCTCAACAGTGAGAAACACTTAGCAAAGTACTCTGAGCTGGAGTGAACCTTTAAAGGACCTTCTCGCTCACCAGGGGTGGGTACTAAAAATTTTTACTACCAGTTCTGTGGGTGTCGCTTATTTTGTGGGCGTGGCTTGGTGGTAGGTTAATGTAACTGGATGGGCGTGGCCATTTAAAAAAAACTTTTAAACCTTAAGAGGTTGCAGAAAAATGCTTTTAAAAGCCTCTGACGATCCCAGCTGAGCATTTTTTGGCCGAAGAGGTTGTAGAAAAAATGCTTTTAAAAGTAAAAAAAAAAGCTTCTGATGAGGTGGGCGGGGTAAGCGAGCGGTAACCGGGCTGGGGACTGGTTCGGGGGTGTGGCCAGCCAATGTTATTACCGGTTCTCCAAACTACCACAAATTTTTACTACCGGTTCTTGCGAACCGGTGCGAACCAGGAGCAACCCACCACTGGGGCTCACCCAGATCCTCCCATTAATCCAACTAAGAATTGTGCCAGTTAGAGGATTTGGTGAAGGAGGAGATGAAGAGTGATCCAGTCAAAGGATGTGTGGTGATCCCTGGATCTTACTGATTCAGCCTCAATCTGCCCCCACCTTCCCTTTCCCCAAGGTTCCCCCCCCCCCAATCCCTTCCACACTTCTTGCCGCCAGTGGTGGGTTGGCCCCGATTTGCACCAGTTCTATAGACCCGGTAGTAAAACCGACGGGAGGCTCCGCCCACTGACCCCGACATCACCAAAATGCTTCTGCGCCTGTGCAAAAGAGCGCGCGAGCGAAGCGAGTGCATGCAGCCCCGTTGCAAACCGGTAGTAAAGGTAAGTAGAACCCACCCCTGCCTGCCATCCCATCCCGGCCAAGTTGCCATCTGGGACTCGGACCCCTCCCCACCTGGAAGGAGGCTTGCCAGCTGAAGGCAGAGCCTGGTCTGGGGGGTCTCCCTTTGCATTCCCCCAAATCCCCCCCTCAGCAAGGATCTTGGCATGGCTCTGCCAAAGCCTTGGTGCATCCTGGAATCAGGGTTGTCAGGGCTCTGGACATGGTCAGTCAGTCCCATGTGGCATCTGAAGTAACCAACTTGGTGTTCCGTTCTGGGTCCTCCTGTGGCTCTCCTGTGCCTCCTTCTCTCCCTTCCCTCCAGCCAAGCCCACCGTCACCATCTCCTCCACCACAATGGAACCCGCTTCCCCCAACACCATCCTCCTTGTGCACCACGATGGGCTTTTACCCATTGAGGTCCAGTGGCTGAAGAACAGGTGGCCGCACAAGGAAATTTTGGAGATTTGGGGCAGCTTTTCCTTACAGAGACCTGAAAAAGTATTGCAATGAAAAAGAAAAGCATACACAAACACTAAAATCTTGCCCAGAATTTTTCCACGTTTTGGGAAATTGCAAATGGGAAGGGAAGGAGGGGGACATTCCTTCCCATTCCTCCCTCGGGAAGGGAGCACCCCAACTTTGTGGCCAGTTCTTCTTGACACCTCTTTTCATTTTGACATTTGACTCAATTTCCAGCCCAGCGACCCCCAGGCTCCCTCCTTTGCTGCCACCCCCATCCTAGCCCCATCTTCTCTGTTCGTATGAAACTTCTGCAGAGTGGGAGCAGGGGAAGTGGGCCCTCCCTTCTTGATTAATCTTCTAATTAAGTCATTTAGGGAGAATTCCAGAATCCCCTGCAGATGAAATGGGGAGGAATCCCTGGTCCTCTCCAGCCTTTTCCTCCATGAAATGGGTCTATTTTCCCTCTGTCTGTCCCTGCCTATCAACTACACCCCTGCAGTGTGGGCCTGCCTTGGGGGAGGGGGTTGAAAGGGAATAAAAACATGTTATTCTCCCTGGAGCTGCTTCGAGAGAATCCAGGATAGGATGGGTGTTGCTCTGTTCTGCCTGGAGACTGAGCACGTGATCATAATTTGCACATGTAGTCCCTCCTTCCTCGCCTGGTGCTTCCCCAGTTCGGCTCAGTCTTCAGCGCAGAGAGATGTGTTTGAATGAGCGGCTTCACCTTTCATTCTGTGATCATCTAAGCGTGAGCTTTCGAAGGGATTTATTATTGTAATTGTGAGGATCGCTTTTGCGATCAGGCTGCTAGCTGGTCCGCTGGCTAGCGGCTTTTTGCCGGCTTTTCTACAGCCGAGGTCCCCGCCAGGTTCTGAAGGCCCTGGCTGAATCCCTGCCTCTGGCATCAGAGGCAATCTTCTGCGCATGCTCCAAGATGGCGGCGACCAAGTGAGCTCCGTTTCGGGGATGGGAGAGTTGCCGGTCGCCAGGGTCTTCAGGAGCCTTCCTGTCCATCTCCGGCTCCAGTCCCAGTGAGGGGAGCATCCGCCCTGCCTGTTGAGGGCTTTTTCGCCCTCTGGAACGTCTGGGCAGGGCTAGACGACACCGCGAGAGATGGGGCGATGGGCCTGGCCGCGGCAGCTGTTTCCGGTGTCGGAGGGAAGCGGAGGCCAAGGCATCCGGCGGCGGGCGGCGTTCGTGCGGCGGCGGCTTGGAAGTGCCCCCCCCTCGCTCCCTATAGCCCTCTGGATCCCTGGGGCGCCCTTTTCCGGCGTTTTCGGGGCCCCCGGTGCGCCTTGGGAGCTTGGGGTGCTTGGTTGCGAGCTGGCGACGACGGCGGCGACGGCGGCGGTGGCAGTGGCTGACATGGACCGGCCGGCCAGAGAAACAGCCTGGCAGCAGGTTGATGGAGGAGAAGCTAACAGCCTCACCCCTAAGACTACCATCTGTGATTACTGTGATGACTGTGATTACTGTGATGGGGTGTTTTTAGAACTAAGCTGTGACTGGGGGGTTGTGGAAATTGGGCTGGAGAGACAGGAGGCTGACCATGGTTTGGTTGCTTGGTCGCCTCGGGTGGCCTCTCCTCCCCCCCCCCTTTCCCCCCAGGTAAGGGTGGGTGTTGACCTTAATGGCCAACCACCCCTGGATTGGGCTTTCCTGTCTCGCTACTCCTACTCTCACCTTAAGGAAGATCTTGTGCCCGTGGGTCTATTATCATCTTATTAATATCTTTATTATTACCATCGTTATTAACATCTACACTTTGGACACTTTGGACCTTTATTATGCTCCACTCATACCCTCGCTGGTTGGAGAGACTGTGCACCATTTGAGAGAGCTGAGGGATTTTCCACATCCCAACGGAGAGGATAGAACACTGCTCCCGTCAACTTTGTAACGGGACCGGCCATCGTGAGAGGATGGTTGGCCATTAACCTCTGTTGGAGAAAAAGAACATTGGACCCTCTCCCTGTCGTGAGAGGACAGTGGAGTCCAGCCCTATAAATGGATATTTTGTGACCTTTATGCTCAGTTATCCCTTGGACTATGATAGATTCCCGGACTGGCTTTTCTTTTCCCATCTTTGGCTCGGTTGATGCTCCAAAAAACCGACCTTCTTGCGCTGCGAGACTCCCCCCTCTCACAGGCCTGGCCCTCCACGTTATCGAGGGCCTATCTTGATGACGGGCTTTGGGACCCCGAGAGATGGCATGCAGCAAAGAGGGGGCTGAGGGGTTTTTTAGCTAAATTTTTAAGGAAAATTTTAAGGGGACCCGGGAGGATGGGTGGGAGTTGTAAAAGTGGACCTGGGGGGGTCCAGATAGCGACTGTGCGGGATGAGGGGTTGATTAGCTGCAGCAGAGGGGTCGTGACAGGAAATTTAACTGGGGGGCAGGGGGACGATAGAAAGGGCTGTGTAATTGAAATCATGAGTGGGAGGGGCAGGTACGACGGGCGCAGGGGGTCATATCAAGTGTCGGGGGTGCGCACGCGCTGTCTCCGAGCGATTGCGCACTCCGGCCCCCAATGCGTGACTCGTGTCCTGGGTTGTGTAGAGCCTCAGGCCCAGGGTCTGCGGCTGATGTTATGTAATGCCAGGTCGGTGGTTAATAAGGCCCCCCTCATCTGTGATCTTATTTCGGAGGGGGGTGCAGACCTGGCAGGTATTACGGAGACCTGGTTGGGCCAAGAGGGGGGGGTCCCCCTCGTAGAGATGTGCCCGCCAGGTTTCCGTGCATTTCATCAGCCAAGGGCCCAGGGGAGGGGTGGGGGAGTGGCGGTGATCATTAGGGAGAGTCTTTGTCCGAGGGAGACCACTGTTCCTCAGATAGCCGGATGTGAGTCCCTTTGTGTGAAGTGGGGCCGTGCGGTGCAGATGGGTTTGCTGACTACGTACCTGGCTCCCTGCCACGTGGCAGCGACCCTGCCCGAGCTACTCGACGTCATTGCCGGGGTGGCGGTCGATACCCCCAGACTTATTGTCATGGGGGATTTCAACCTCCCATCCGCAGGTGAGGCGTCAGAGGTGGCTCGGGAGTTCATGGCTTCCATGACGGCCTTGGACCTGACCCAGTTAGTTCAAGGCCCCACTCACATAGGGGGACACACTCTGGACCTGATTTTTATCTCTGGTCAGTGGTTGAATGATCTTGGTAGAGGGGAACTAGATATTAAACCCTTGTCATGGACAGATCATTCACTCCTTTAACTAGACTTTCCTACCGCCTCCCCCCACCGCAGGGAGACGGAACCGACCAGATGGTTCCGTCCCAGGCGCCTGATGGATCCCGAAAGGTTCCTGACGGAGCTTGGGCCGTTTCCTGAGACTCTAACACACGACTCGACTGAAGAGCTGGTGGCCGCCTGGGAAAGGGCGGCCGCCGGAGCTTTGGATCGCGTCGTGCCTTTGCGGCCTCTGACCCGATGCCGATCTCAATTAGCTCCTTGGTTCTCTGAGGAGCTGAGAGAGATGAAGCGTCGGAAAAGACGCCTAGAGAGCATTTGGAGGACTAGTCAATCCGATTCCGACCGGACACAGGTGAGGTCCTATATCAAGACCTACCTAGTGGCGATAAAAGCGGCAAAATCTAACCATTTTTCCGCTCTTATCGCATCTGCAGAGAACCGCCCAGCCGCCCTGTTTAGGGTGACCCACTCCCTTCTTCGGGGGGGAGTGCGGGAAGATCCCTTGCAGGGTCGTGCTGAGGATTTTGTGCAATTCCTGCACGATAAAGTCGCTCGGATTCGGGATGGCTTGGACTCCGATTGGATGAGTCCACGGGAGGAGACCGGGGCAGGCCTTGAGAATGTTATCTGGGAGGAGTTTGATCCTGTGACTCCCGAGGATGTGGACAGGGTTCTGGGTAAGATTAGTGCCGCCACGTGTTTATTGGACCCGTGTCCCTCCTGGTTGGTACTGGCCTCCCGGGAGGTTACACGAGGCTGGCTCCAGGGGATTATAGGTGCTTCTTTGGGTGAGGGTGCCTTTCCTGCTGCCTTGAAAGAGGCGGTAGTGAGGCCCCTCCTCAAGAAGCCTTCCCTGGACCCGGCTGAATTAGCCAACTATCGTCCAGTCTCCAACCTTCGTTTTGTGGCGAAGGTTGTTGAGAGCGTGGTGGCACGACAACTTCCCCGGCACCTGGATGAAGCTATCTATCTAGACCCGTACCAGTCGGGCTTCAGGCAGGGGTACAGCACAGAAACGGCATTGGTCGCGTTGGTGGATGATCTCTGGAGGGCTCGGGACAGGGGTTGCTCCTCTGTCCTAGTCCTATTAGATCTCTCAGCGGCTTTTGATACCATCGACCATGGTATCATTCTGCAGCGGTTGAGGGGGTTAGGAATAGGGGGCACCGTTTTGCGGTGGTTCTCCTCCTTCCTCTCCGACCGCTCGCAGTTCGTGTTGGCAGGGGGGCAGAGGTCGACCTCGAGGCGTCTCGCATGGGGAGTGCCGCAAGGGTCGGTCCTCTCGCCCCTCCTGTTCAACATTTATGTGAAGCCGCTGGGTGAGATCATCCGTGGTTTTGGAGTGAAGTGTCATCTGTACGCTGACGATACCCAGCTGTACATCTCCACCCCAGACCACCCCAACGATGCCCTTGATGTGATGTCCCGCTGCCTGGAGGCCGTGCGGGCCTGGATGGGGAGGAACAGGCTCAGACTCAACCCCTCCAAGACCGAGTGGCTGTGGCTCCCGGCGCCCCGATATAGTCAGCAGGTGCCATCGCTGACTATTGGGGGTGAATCTTTGCCCCCCACGGAGAGGGCTCGCAATCTGGGTGTCCTCCTGGATGCACGGCTGTCTTTAGAAGAGCATATGACGGCCGTGGCCAGGGGGGCCTTTTATCAGGTTCGCCTGATTCGCCAGTTGCAGCCCTTTCTGGATCGGGACGCCCTGCGCACGGTCACTCATGCCCTTGTTACTTCCCGGTTGGACTATTGTAATGCTCTCTACATGGGGCTCCCCTTGAAGAGCACTCGGAAGCTCCAACTGGTCCAGAATGCGGCCGCGCGGGTGGTTATGGGCGCAACCCGTTATGCCCATGTGACACCCCTCCTGCGCGAGCTGCACTGGCTCCCGGTGGTCTTCCGGGTGCGATTCAAGGTGTTGGTTACCACCTTTAAAGCGCTCCATGGCATAGGACCCGGGTACCTCCGAGACCGTCTTCTGCCACCAATAGCCTCCCACCGACCAGTTCGTTCCCACAGAGAGGGTCTCCTCAGGGTGCCGTCAGCCAAGTTATGTCGGCTGGCGACGCCCAGGGGGAGGGCCTTCTCTGTGGGAGCCCCAGCCCTGTGGAATGAACTGCCCCCGGAAATTCGTAAGATATCTGACCTCCGGGTGTTTCGCTGCGCATTGAAGACCCTGTTGTTCCGCCAGGCCGGACTATCAATACAATAGTTTTAAATTGGGGTATTTAAATTTATTGGGGTTTTAAATTTGAGCCATTTATTTAATTATTTTAAATTTTATATCATTGTTTTGTTTGTGTTTTTAAATAGGCTGTACACCGCCCTGAGTCCTTCGGGAGAAGGGCGGTATAGAAATAAAATTATTATTATTATTATTATTATTATTATCACATCTTCTCCAGCCTCCTCATTGTTTGACTCGAGTGCCAGCTGCACAGGGTGAACTGCACCACACCAGCCTCCTCGTTGTCAGAATCAGGAGATAAAATCAAAACCCTCGACTGGAAGGTGCAACTGAAGAGGTTTAATGTGGAGGAAATACGCAGCTGCTGTCCAATGGAAGAGGGAGATACGGACACAAACGGTTACTTTTATATCCATATAGCCTCCCACCGACCAGTCCGCTCCCACAGAGAGGGTCTCCTCAGGGTGCCATCGGCCAAGTTATGTCGGCTGGCGACACCCGGGGGAGGGCCTTCTCTGTGGGAGCCCCAGCCCTGTGGAATGAACTGCCCCCGGAAATACGTAAGATCTCCGACCTCCGGGTGTTTCGCTGCGCTCTGAAGACCCTGTTGTTCCGAGGGCCGGGCTATCAACATAACGATTTTAAACTGGGGTATTTTAAATTATGTGTTTTTAAATAGGCTATACACCGCCCTGAGTCCTTCGGGAGAAGGGCGGTATAGAAATAAAATTATTATTATTATTATTATATAAATGAATTTAAGATTCGCAGCAGAGAAGACAGTCAGGAACATCCTGAGGTAAATCTCAAATGGCACCCAGAAGGAAAAGGGGGGAAAAAGGGAAACGCCCCCTTTCCACTCACAGCAACCAATCAGAGCGCAGATCCCCTCAGCCACAACAGGGTCTTTGAGACCATTGTGCATTTAACCTTCTTCAGCCATTAAATTGAATATCTTCACATTTAAAGTGTTCAAAGGAAACAGACCTAAAACGACTTTGCTTTTGTCCATTAGATGGAATTGTCAGGTTGTAATAATTGTTTTTTTTCCTTGCACTGTGCTAAAAAGAAGTCAACGTCTTTTTTTCCTTCTTTTCTTGTACCTCAAACTTTCTTTCCCCCTCTTTTTCTCCTTTCCTTAATTTCCTATTTCTATTTTTCTTTGTGTTTTGTATAATAAATAAGATCTTGAGACTCTAGAAAGAGTGCAGAGAAGAGCAACAAAGATGGAGGCAAAAACATATTTAAAAAACTTGGTTCCTGGAACTGGGTATTTTCTAGTCTGATGAAAAGAAGGAGGAGGGCAGACATGATGGCACCTTCTGATATCTCAGCGGCTGCCAGAAAGAATATTTATTTTTTCCCTTCCCTTCCCTTCCCTTCCCTTCCCTTCCCTTCCCTTCCCTTCCCTTCCCTTCCATTCCATTCCATAAATAAGAAGCAGGCCGAATGAAAGAGGTAGAGGTGGAGTTCCATTATATGTATATAAGAAACAATCAACAGCTCTAGAAACGCAACAGAAGAAAAAGGAAAACTTCCTTCCATGCATTTGGGTTCATATAAAAGGGGGAAAAGAAGCACAGGCATCGAAGCCTTTGTCTGACAGGAAGCCATTGGGAGGGGCCTTTCCTCCTACTCCCTAGCCCATCCTCCCCGCCCTCTCCCTTTCCCCTCCCATTCACTCCTCTTTCCTGCCCTTTCTACGATCCTGGCACTTTGCACCAAATCCACCAGGGGGCGCCCTCTGCCAAGGGAAGGTGACTCCAGGCACTTCCCCATTGGTCTACTGGAGCCTTGCCTCTCTAGGACTTACGGAGAGGCTCCGGGTGAGTCTAGCATTTCTTTTTCTTCCCTTCTCAGATACGGAAGCTGGAAGCCATTTGTGGTCTTTGCAAGGCAAACTTTCCTCTTGGGGGAAGAAGAAAAAGAGCGGAATCCCTTGCAGGGATCAGTCCTGCAGCCCCAGAAATGGACCCGTGAAGGAAAAGGCATCTGGAGACCCACCAGAGTCCTTGGAGCCATTTGCAGTTGCTCTGCAGGACAGAGAAAGGATGGAGACACAACCTTTTGCAAAGGAGGGAAGCGGAAAAGGCCCTTCAGCTGCTCAGCCCGGGAAGTGGGGGAAGCTCTGGACAAGAACCGGGCAGGAGATCCTGGAGGAGGAAACCATCCTCCCTTCACAAGTTCATCCCTGCAATTTCATCCAATACTTGGAGGCTGAGGGTCCCCGAGGACTTTGCAGCCGACTCCATGGCTTTTCCAGGCGATGGCTGAGACCAGAGAAGAACACCAAAGCCCAGATGTTGGACCTGGTGGTTCTGGAGCAGCTCCTCTTCATTCTGCCCCCAGAGATGGAGGGCTGGGTGAGGGAGTGTGGAGCAGAGACCAGTTCCCAGGCAGTGGCCCTGGCGGAAGGCTTCCTCCTGAGCCAGGCGGAGGAGCAGAAGGAGCAGGTCCACTTGCAGGTAAGAGTTCAAAAGAGAATAGAGAATGTGTTTGAATACTTCACCCTTCCTTCCCAAACTTCTGTAACATTCATAATATGTGGCAATGTCCCACCTATTCTTGTAGGACATTGTTCCATTGTTTCTCATTCAACCTCACGGATGGATATTGGGGGCTTTGAGGTGGCATTCTGAATATAGGAATCCACTTTACGTCGCGTGATGTACATTAATTCTGCTTCTTTTTTCCTTCCTACTATTTAAAGTGTTGCACTGTGGAGATCAGAGATCCTGAGGGAAAGAAGAACCCATCAAATCCCCCTCAGGAGCTGTTTTTCAGGAGGATCCCTTGGGAAGATCCAAGTCAGGACATCTCAGGAGGTAATGGAAGATCCTCCAATTTCCCATCTGTCTTAACTTCGTTCTCTCTTCTCTTCTATAGAATATCTCCTATTTTGTTAATGATGCATTTTGAAATTATTTATTCCTTACAGAGAAACAAAGAATGAAGCTTTCTGGTTTTTATGACGGGGATCAAACAGCGATTGAATCTCCAAATCAAGTAAGAAAGGGAAAAGTGATTAGATTTCTATTTTTCCTTCAGGAAGTGAAGTGGGTGTGCAGAGGGCTCCCTCCTTCTATTTCCCCCCCTTGTTTGGCCTGGATTATTTTTGTGTTCTTCCACATGCAGAGCAGAATAGCATTTTCAAATTCCTGTCAGCCAGCATAGCTTCCTCTTTCTGCTCCGTACTCCTCCAACTTTGAGTTTATAAGAAGCAATTTTTAAAAAGTCCTTCAAGAGTAAACGTATCGCAGTGACAGTAACTGCTAGAGACCCTTTTTGGGGGAGAATTCTTTGACTCGGAATTCTGCAAGGCTAATGAAAAATAACTAAATACTCACATTGCCACATTACCATTTTTAAAAAACCTTATTTATAACCAGTAGTTCAAAAATAAGCAAACTGTATTAAAAAATAAAACCGACTATTAAAATCCAAAGGGAGTGGCCGTGTTGAGCATGTAATCCAGGAATACAAAATAATTTCCAATCCTCTGATTTGAGCCTCGATTAGGAGATCAAACATTCCCGCTTTGCAAAGGCTGAGAAATGAATTTCCCAGGGAATTTTCTCTTTTTTGTTTTCTTCCTTTCAGCCAATGGCTCAGACTACTAGATCAATCAGTGATAGATAGAGCGATGGATCAGTTGATCCAGAAATGGGATTACTTTACTGAAAGGCACTGAAAGTTCTGCAGAGAAGACTCTCCCCCTGGGGGTCACCAGCCTACATTGTTTGGCCGACGGCACCCTGAGGAGGCCCTCTCTGTGGGAGCGTACTGGTCGGTGGGAGGCAATCGGTGGCAGAATGCGGTCCTGTAGATAACCAAGTCCTAAGCCATGGAGCGCTTTAAAGGTGGTAACCAACACCTTGAAATGTACCTGGAAGACCACCGGGAGCCAGTGCAGCTCGCACAAGAGGGGTGTTACATGGGAACGACGAGTCGCCCTCATTATTACTCGCGCGGCTGCATTCTGGACCAGTTGGAGCCTCTGGGTGCTCCTCAAGGGGAGCCCCATGTAGAGGGCATTACAATAGTCCAGACGGGAAGTGACGAGGGCATGAGTGACTGTGCGCACGGCGTCCTAATCCAGAAATGGACGTAACTGGGAGATCAGGCGAATCTGATAAAAAGCCCCCCTGGCCACAGCCGTCATATGATCATCCAAAGACAGCCGTGAATCCAGGAGGATGCCCAAGTTGCGAGCCCTCTCTGAGGGGGGTAAGATCTCATCCCCAATAGCCAGCGACGGTGTTAACTGACTATATCGGGCCGTCGGAAGCCACAGCCACTCAGTCTTGGAGGGGTTGAGTCTGAGCCTTTTCCTCCCCATCCAGATCCGCACGGCCTCCAGGAAACGGGACATCACGTCAAGGGCATCATTGGGGAGGCCTGAGGTTGAAATGTACAACTGTGTGTCATCAGCATACAGTTGACACTTCACCCCAAAGCCACGGATGATCTCACCCAGCAGCTTCACATAAATGTTAAACAGGAGGGGCGAGAGGACTGACCCTTGCGGCACCCCACGTGAGGAACCTCGAGGTCGACCTCTGCGGTCAGAGAGGAAGGAGGAGAACCACTGTAGCATGGTGCCCCCCACTCCGACCCCCTCTAGCCGACACAGCATGATACCACGATCGATGGTATCAAAAGCCGCTGAGAGATCTAGGAGGACCAGGACAGAGGAGCAACCCCTGTCCCGAGCCCTCCAGAGATCATCAATCAATGCGATCAATGCCATTTCCGTGCTGTAACCCATCCTGAAGCCCGACTGGCACAGATCTAGATAGACAGCTTCATCCAGGAATCGAGGAAGTTGTCTTGCCACCACACTCTCAACAACCTTCGCCGCGAAGCGGAGGTTGGAGACAGGATGATAATTAGCTAAGGGAAGGCTTCTTGAGGAGGGGCCTCATCACCGCCTCTTTCAGGGCGGATGGGAAGACACCCTCACTCAACGAAGCATTGGTAATCTCCTGAAACCAGCCTCGTATAACCTCCCGGGAGGCCAGCACCAACCAGGAGGGACACGGGTCCAGTAAACATGTAGCGTTAAGCCTCCCCAAAATCCTGTCCACGTCCTCAGGAGTCACATGGTCAAATGCCTCCCAGATAACACTCTCAAGACTCACCTCCGTCATCCGGTCCAAGGCTATCCAATCAGAGTCCAGGCCGCCCCGAATCTGAGCAATTTTATCATGCAGGTATTGTCCAAAATCCTCAGCTCTACCCTGCAAGGGATCCTCCCTCGCTCCCACCTGTAGTAGAGAGCGGGTCACCTTGAAGAGGGTGGCTGGGCGGTTCTCTGCAGATGCAATAAGAGTGGAAAAATAGTTAGATTTCGCCACTCTTATTGCCATTAGGTAGGTCTTGATATAAGACCTCACCAGTGTTCGGTCAGATTCGGTGAGGCTAGACCTCCAATCGCTCTCTAGGCGTCTTTTCCGGCGCTTCATCTCTCTCAGCTCCTCAGGGAACCAAGGAGCCAATTGACAACGGCACCGAGTCAGAGGCCGCAAAGGCGCGCCGCGGTCCAAGGCTCCGGCGGCCACCCTGTCCCAGGCGGCTGCCCGTTCCTCAGCCGAGCTGTGAGTCAGAGCCTCTGGGAATGGCCCAAGCTCCGTCAGGAACCTCTCGGGGTCCATCAGGCACCTGGGACGGGACCACCTGGTCAGTTCCGTCTCCCTGCGGCGAGGGGCAGCAGTCCGAAAGTCCAGCTGAAGGAGCGAATGATCTGTCCATGACAAGGACTTAATGACTAGGTCCCCTATTGTAAGATCATTCAACCACTGACCAGAGACAAAAATCAAGTCCAGCGTGTGTCCCCCAGTGTGGGTGGGGTCATGAACTAACTGGGTCAGGTCCATGGCCGTCATGTAAGCCATGAACTCCCGAGCTGCTTCCGACGTTTCACTGACGGATGGCAGGTTGAAATCCCCCATGACCATAAGCCTGGGGGTATCCACCGCCACCCCGGCTATTACGTCGAGCAGCTCAGGCAGGGCAGCTGCTACGTGGCAGGGAGCCAGGTACGTAGTCAGCAAACCCATCTGCACCCCCTGACCCCACTTCACAAAGAGGGACTCACTATCTGAGGAACAGTGGCCTCACTGTTCAGATTACTTTACTGAAAGGCACTGAAGGTTTTACAGAATCAGTGAACTTGATAAAACTTCCCCAAATATTTCTTCAGTGGAAGTAATTTTCAGATTTGTTCACGTTCTCACCTAATATTAGGACTTGTGCAGTGGTGGGGTTCAATTTTTTTAACAACCGGTTCTATGGGTGTGGCTTAGTTGGGGGTGTGGCTTGGTGGTCATGTGACTGGGTGGTGTGGCTATCTGCTCATGTGACTGGGTAGACGCGGCTATCTGGTCATGTGACCGGGTGGGCGTGGCTATGTGCATAGGGACTACTCAGAGGGCTGAAAAAAGTCATTTCTGATTGATCCTCACACTTTTGACTGGTCCTCGCACTTATGACCATACTCACATTTATGCCCGTTGCGCCATTCTTAACAACCGTGTCAGTCATTTCACCACTACTTCTCTTCACCACGGTGACAAGATAGGGTGCAAATCGTAAAATGTGAGGACAGTCGTAAGTTCAAGGACTGGTCCTTACACTTTTGACCGGTCCTCGCACTTATGACCATCCTCACATTTATGCCCGTTGCAGCATTCTTAACAACCGTGTCAGTCATTTTACCACTACTTCTCTTCCCCATGGTGACAAGATAGGGCGCAAATCGTAAAATGTGAGAACGGTCGTAAGTTCAAGGACTGGTCAAGAGTGCGAGGACCAGTCAAAAATAACTTTCAGCCCTCTGAGTAGTCCATATGCACATAGGGACTACCCAGAGGGCTGAAAAAAGTGATTTCTGACAGGTCCTCGCACTTTTGACCGGTCATCATTTATGCCATCATTTATCTTCTAGTCCAGAGATCTCCAACCTTGGCAACTTTAAGCCTGGCAGACTTCAACTCCCAGAAAGGTGGCTAGAGAATTCTGGGAATTGAAGTCCACAAGTCTTAAAGCTGCCAAGTTTGAAGACCTCTGAGCTAGGGCTTTGTGGCCAGCCTTTTGGGGAGGGGGTCCCATTCGGAGAGACCCCCTGCTTCTCAGGAAGCATCAGGCCCAGGCAGAGAAAGTTGCCAACGTTGGAGATCCCTGGACTAGAAGACCTCCAAAGATCCCTTCCAACTCTGTAATTCTGGTATTGGCAAGCAAGCACAGTTAAGCTACTTAAATCCTCGAGAGCAGGGGTCCCCAACCTTTTGGACCTCAGGGACCACCAAGTTCATACTTTTAAATTTCGCAGACCACTAATACGAATCCAGTGCGCCGCTTGCTGAAGCACCTGGACTCCCAGTGACGGGATAGGGTCCTTCAGGCACTCTCCCCCCTCTTTCTCTCTCCCCCCCTCAATCATTTTCTCTTTCTCTCCCCCCTTTCTCTCTCTCCCCCACTCTTTCTCTCTCTTTCTCTCTCCTCCCTCTTTCTCTCTCTCCCCCTCTTTCTCTCATTCTCTTTCTCTCCCCCCTTTCTCTCTCCCTCTCTCCCCCACTGTCTCTCTCATTCTCTCATTCTCTCTCCCCTCTTTCTCTCTCCCCCACTCTCTCTCTCTCATTCTCTTTTTCTCTCCCCCTCTTTCTCTCTCCCTCTCCCACTCTCTCTCTCATTCTCTCTTTCTCTCCCCCTTCTCTCTCTCCCCCACTCTTTCTCTCTCTTTCTCTCTCCCCTCTTTCTCTTTCCCTCCCCCTTTCTCCCATTCTCTTTCTCCCCCTTCTCCCTCTCCCACTCTTTCTCTCTCCCCCCTCTTTCTCTCTCCCTCTCTCTCGCTCCTCCACTCTCCCCCACTCTCTCTCATTCACTTGCAGGGGGCTGATCTAGTGTCTGCAATGAAGAGCAAAATCTGGCTTCTTCTCTCTGTTGTAAGTGCAGCATCAGGATTCCGTCTTGGTATATTTGCAGTGCAAGGCAGCCCTCATTTCCTGCCGACTCGGAGCGGTAAACAGCGTCTGGTTCGGGGAGCAGCCGGATTTTGCTCTCCATTGCTCTCTCGGCCCCCTGCAAGTTCTCATCTCTCGAGAAGCCCAACCAAAGTTTCCTGCACCACTTCAGGGAGCGCTCCTCGAGAGACAAGAGCTTGCATGGGGCCGAGAGAGCAATGGAGAGCAAAATCCAGCTGCTCCCCGAACAAGACACTGTTTACTGCTCCGAGTCCCAAGCGGCAGGAGATGAGGGCTGCCTTGTGCCGCAAATATACCAAGGTGGAATCCTGACGCCGCACTTACAGCAGAGAGAAGAAGCCACATTTTGCTCTCCATTGCAGACACCAGATCGTATTGCACCACCTGCAAAAATTTCCAAATGTAGCCCTGCCCTCTAACATCCCTCCTGATGTTCAACTGTTGTCTCTCAAGGAGGATACTTGACCATCTTCATGCTTGAAAGGATTCTACAGTGTAACAGCAGATGTCTCCCACCTTGGCAGCTTTAAGACTTGTGGATTTCAACTCCCAGAATTCTCCACAATTCCCCAGAATGGGCTAGGCGGGAGTTGAAGTCCACAGGTTGTAAAAGAGCCACAATTGCCCAGCCCTGGGCTAGGATAGGCTGACGCGACGCAGGTGGGAGGAGGGGCGGGCAAGCTAGCAATTTAACAAAAGGTTCGGTGTGCTGCGAGGCCAATAAATTGCAAAAAAACACCGAAACGTTTGTTAAATTGCAATAAATTGCAAAAAAACACCGAACCGTTTGTTAAAGAGCCTTGGTAGTACAGTGGTCTAAAGCACCCTGTTATTAACACCAACTGTCTGCAATTACTGTAAGTTCAAATCTCACCAAGGCTCAAGGTTGACTCAGCCTTCCATCCTTTCTAAGGTAGGTAAATTGAGGACCCAGTTGTGGGGGCAATAGGTTGACTTTGTATAAACATACAAAAGGATGAAGGCTATTGCTTAGCGCATTGTAAGCCGCCCTGAGTTTCCAGAGAAGGGCGGCATATAAATCAAATTAAAAAAAAAAAAAATTACTAGCCAGCAATTTAACAAACAGTTCAGCCGAACCGCCTAGAACCGGCAGAATCCCCCCACTGGACTTGTGTGATGCACAGCCATTTAACTTGGTGCACATCTTTACTTTGGGATTTTGGGAACAATGGAACAGAATAACAGAGTTAATAGGGAACTTAGAGGTCTTCTAGTCCAACCCCCTGCTTAGACAGAAAGCCCTATAAAATTTCAGATAAATGGCTGCCCAATGTCTTCATAGACACCTCCAGTGTTGGAGCACCCACAATTTCTAGAAACAAGTCATTCCACTGATTGTTCTCAATGTCAGGAAATTCCTCTTTACTTGTAGGTTGGTTCTCTCCTTGAATCGTTTCCATCCACTGCTTCTTGGAACACTTCTATCATGTCACCCCATCTAGTCCTTCTTTTCATCAAACCAGACTCACCCAATTCCTTTATAGGTCTTAGCCTCCAGTCTACTAATAATTTTTGTTGCTCTTCTCTGCACTCTTTCTAGAGTCTCAAGATCCTTTTTTACATCTGGCAACCAAACCTGGATGCAATATTCCAAGTGGGGTCTTCCCAAGGCCTTTTAAAGTGGTACTAACACTTCATGTCATCTTGATTCTGTCCCTCTTAATGCAGCCTATGATTCTGTTGGGTTTTTTTCTTTCTTTTTGGCAACTGTAGCCTACTGCTGACTCATGTTTAAGTGGATGTCCACTAGGACTCCAAGACCCCTGTTGCCCTTACTACTCTTCAGCCAGGTATCACCTCTTCTGTGCCAGTCCATTTGGCTTCTCTTTCCTAAATGTAGAACCTTACATTTCTCACTGTTGATTCCATCTTTTTAGATGGGGCCCAATCTGTTGATCCTTCTGTATCTTGAGTGTTGCTATTCCTGTCAATTTATTTATTTATTTATTTTATTTTATCAAATTTCTATACCGCCCTTCTCCTTTCGGACTCAGGGCGGTGAACAGCCAAGTAAAACACTTTATATACAAAAGTTAAAATAGATTTAAAATAATTAAATAATTTGGCCCATAATTGAGAACATTACAATTTAAAACCAATTTCAAATTTTAAAAACCCATCATAAAATCAGGACAGCCTGGCTAACTGAAAAAGATAGGTTTTAAGGGCCCGACGAAAAGTCCGGAGGTCTGGGATCACTCGTATCTCTGGGGGTAGATTGTTCCAGAGGGTAGGTGCCACCACAGAGAAGACCTGGGGGTCGCGAGCCGACATTGTCTGGCCGACGGCACCCTGAGGAGGCCCTCTCTGTGGGAGCGAACTGGCTGGTGGGAGGCAATTGGTGGCAGAAGACGGTCCCGTAAGTACCCCGGCCCTAAGCCATGGAGCGCTTTAAAGGTGATCACCAACACTTTGAAGCGCACCCGGAAGTCCACTGGAAGCCAATGCAGCTCGCGCAGGAGAGGAGTCACATGGGAGCGCCCCGTTACTCCCATAATCCCCCGCGCGGCCGCATTCTGCACCAGTTGGAGCCTCCGGGTGCACCCCAAGGGGAGCCCTATGTAGAGAGTGTTACAATAGTCCAGACGAGAAGTGACGAGTGCTTGAGTGACTGTGCGTAGGGAGTCCCGATCCAGAAAAGGGCGCAACTGGGTATCAGGTGAACCTGATAGAAAGCCCCCCTGGCCACGGCTGTCATATGCTCTTCTAAAGACAGCTGTGCATCCAGGAGGACGCCCAAGTTGCGAGCCCGTTCTGTGGGGGCCAATGATTCACACCCAATAACCAGCGATGGCGCCAGCTGGCTATACCGGGATGCCGGCAGCCACAGCCACTCGGTCTTGGAAGGGTTGAGTCGAAGCCTGTTTCTCCTCATCCAGACCCTCACGGCCTCCAGGCACTGGGACATCACTTCCAAGGATCGTTGGGATGGTCTGGGGTGGAGATGTACAGCTGAGTATCATCAGCGTACTGATGGAACTCCACTCCAAAACCACGGATGATCTCACCCAGCGGCTTCACATAAATGTTGAACAGAAGGGGCGAGAGGACCGACCCTTGTGGCACCCCACAAACAAGGCGCCTCGAGGTCGACTGCTGGACCCTGTCAACACAGATTGCGACCGGTTGGAGAGATAGGAGGAGAACCACCGCAAAACGGTGCCCCCCACTCCCAATCCCTCCAGCCGGCGCAACATGATACCATGGTTGATGGTATCAAAAGGCGCTGAGAGATCTAACAGGACCAGGATAGAGGAATAACCCCTACCCCGAGCCCTCCAGAGATCATCCACCAACGTGACCAATGCCGTTTCCGTGCTGTGCCCAGGTCTGAAACTGGACTGGAGTGGATCTAAATAGACAGCTTCATCCATGTACTGGGGAAGCTGTCACGCCACCAAACTCTCAACAACCTTCGCAATAAAGCGAAGGTTGGAAACTGGACGATAGTTAGCCAAAACAGCCGGGTCCAGGGAGGGCTTCTTGAGGAGGGGCCTCACAACCGCCTCTTTTAAGGCAGCCGGCAAGACACCCCCACTCAAAGAAGTGTTAATAATCCCCTGGAGCCAGCCTCGTGTAACCTCCCGGGAAGCCAGCATCAACCAGGAGGGACACGGGTCCAATAAACATGTGGTCGCTTTCAGCCATCCCAAGATCCTGTCCACGACCTTGGGAGCCACAGGATAGAACTCCTCCCAGATAACACTCTCAAGGCCTGCCTCAGTCATCTTGTCTGAGCTAACCCAGTCAGCGGCCAAGTCTTCCCGAATCTGAGTAATTTTATCATCCAGATACTGTACAAAATCCTCAGCTCGGCCCTGCAAGGGGTCATCCCGCACTCCCAGATGGAGAAGGGAGCAGATCACCCTAAACAGGGCGGCTGGGCGGTTATCTGATGACGCGATAAGAGCGGCAAAATAGCTAGATTTCGCCACTTTTATCGCCACTAGGTAGGTCTTGATATGAGACCTTACCAGTGTCAAGTCAGATTCGGATCGGCTGGCCCTCCAACCGCTCTCTAGGCGTCTTTTCCGGCGCTTCATCTCCCTCAGCTCCTTGGAGAACCAAGGAGCTAAGTGAGTTCGGCGCTGGGTCAGAGGCCGCAAAGGCACGACTCGATCCAAAGCCCCGGCAGCCACATTATCCCAGGTGGCCCCCATGTCTTCAGCCGAGTCATGAGCCAGAGTCTCAGGAAATGGCCCAAGCTCCATCTGGAACCTATCAGGATCCATCAGGCGCCTGGGGCGAAACCACCTGGTCGGCTCCGCCTCCCTGCGATGGGGTGTGGCAGTCAGAAAGTCAAGTCGAAGGAGCGAGTGGTCTGACTATGGCAAGGGTTCAATGCCTATATCCCCAGTATCAAGGCCACTGAACCACTGACCAGAGACAAAAACTAAATCCAGAGTGTGTCCACCTATGTGAGTAGAGCCATGAATTACTTGGGTCAGGTCCATGGCCGTCATGGAAGCCATGAACTCCCGAGCTACCTCTGACGTTTCACCGATAGATGGCAGATTGAAATCCCCCATGACCACAAGTCTAGGGGTATCAGCCGCCACCTCGGCTATGACGTTGAGGAGTTTGGGCAGGGTCGTTGCCACGTGGCAGGGAGCCAGGTACGTGATCAACAGACCCATCTGGACCCCACGACCCCACTTCACAAAAAGGGACTCACATCCGGCTATCTGAGGTACAGTGGTCTCCCTCGGATCAAGACTTTCCTTTATAATAACCGCCACCCCCCCTGCCCCTGCCCTGAGCTCTCGGCTGATGGAATGCTTGGAAGCCTGGTGGGCACATATCCACGAGGGAAACCCCCCCCTCATGGCCCAACCAGGTCTCCGTAATACCTGCCAGGTCCGCTCCCCCCTCCAGAATAAGGTCACAAATGAGGGGGGCCTTATTTACTACGGACCTGGCATTACACAACAACAGCCGGAGATTCGGGCCCTGAGACTCTGAGCAGCCTGGGAAACGGGAAGAGCTAAGGGGACCGGGGCATGCAATCGCTCAAACGTAGCGAGTGCGTGCCCCCACCACACGATATGGCCCCCTGCTCCCGCCATACCTGCCCCTCCCACTCAGCGTATTAATAGAAAAGCCCTCAGCAGAGGGCATTTTAACAGCCCTCTTTCCCCCAGAGTCCATACCCCCCGTGGCACCATTAACTGCCGGGTCAGTCCCCATTCCCCGTGGGTTTTCCCCCAAACCCACATAACCTTCCCACCCTCTAGAACCCCTTAAAAGTCTATTTAAAAATGTCCTTAAAAAACCCCTCAAACCCCTTTTTGCGACATGCCACCTCTCGGGGTCCCAAGACCCATCATTAAGGTGGGCCCTCGATAACATAGAGGGCCAAGCCTGTGAGAGGGGGGAGTCTCACAGCGCAAGAAGCTTAGCCCTGGAGTACATTCAAACACTGGAATGGTAATACAGGTGTGGCCTAGACATGGCCTACGGGTCTATAATGATGGTCTCAAACGTCCAGGAAGCAAGACTAAATTAACCGGAAGAATCACAACTACCCTCTCACGGTAATGGGCAGGAGTCCTCATGTTCTGTCCAACTGAGGGAGATATTCAAACCACCCTCTCACGGTGGTTAGCCATCTTAATCAAGGCAAGTTGGAAAAGTCCAGAACCACCCTCTCACAGTGGTTTGGCCCTACTGGTCCTGGAAAGATGAGCATCCCATCAGCGGCGAACGTAGTATGGAACCGGCTCCATCAATCCTCCCGTAACTGTCTTGTCTTCCATACAGCCAGGAAACAGGACAAAAAACAGAGCCAGGTCCCAAGCTCCAGGGTAAGAAAGTCCACATTGACCGATGGCCGATAACAGGGCCAGAAAAAAAAAAGGGGGGGGCATTCATAGCGACCCAATGCCTGAGCCGTCCACCAGCCTCTCCAACCCCAATTTGGTCTTGTCTGTAAATTTGATGAGTTCCCCTTCTATCCTCTTGTCTAAATCATTGATGAAGATGAACAGATCTTGCGAATCCTCCTGTTCTGTTCTTTTTTCCGTGTTCAGGAGAGTCTCGTGTCCTTCGAGGAGGTGGCTGTGTCTTTCTCTGAGGAGGAATGGTCTCAGCTGGATCCTGACCAGAAAGCGCTGCATTCGGAAGTCATGCTTGAAAACCATAGGAACGTGGCCTCTCTGGGTAAGAGTTCTCTAGTCCCCAATCAGAGAGTTAAAGAAGACAGATTATAGTTAATTTTTTTATTAAAAAACCACTAATCAGATATCATCTCCTGGGAGGGAGAAGGAAAGGATCTTCTCGTACTCCAAGGAAGGAAAGAGTCAATGTCTCTTTGCTTAGATGCTTTCTCTGCCATTTCTTATCTCTATTTTTCCATTTCCATTTATTTATTTATCAAATATCAAATATTTGAACTTATCTGTGGGGGTATTGCAGAAAATCAAAGGACTCAGACTTCGAGATCAAGAGAAGCTTTATTTGGCCAAATATTGCATTCAGTTTTGGTCGCCACGATGTAAAAAAGATGTCGAGACTTTAGAAAAAGTGCAGAGAAGAGCAATGAAGAGGATTAGGGGACTGGAGGCTAAAACAAAGAACAGTTGCAGGAACTGGGTATGTCTAGTTTAATGGAAAGAAGGACTGGGGTGACATGATAGCAGTGTTCCAATATCTCAGGGGCTGCCCCAAAGAAGAGGAAGTCAATCTATTCTACAAAGCACCTGAGGGTTGGACAAGAAGCAATGGGTGGAAGCTAAGGAGCCTTGGTGGTGCAGCAGACTAAAGTGCTGTTAAAGTAGCACTTAGCTGCCAGCTGCCTGCAATTACTGCGAGTTCAATTCTCACCAGGCTCAAGGTTGACTCATCCTCCATCCTTCCGAGGTAGGTAAAACGAGGACCCGGATTGTGGGGGCGATAAGCTGACTTTGTATAAACAAGAACACCACTTGGAGGGGTGGGCGAAAGCCCTACTAAGCAGGTATATACAAAAGTATGAAGGCTATTGCTTAAAAAGCATTGTAAGCCGCCCTGAGTCTCTGGAGAAGGCAGCATATAAATCAAACCAATAAATAAATATTTAAATAAATAATCAAGGAGAGAAGCAATTTAGAACCAAGGAGAAATTTCCTGACAGTTAGAAGAATTATTCAGTGGAACAACCTGCCTCCAGAAGTTGTGAATGCTCCAACACTGGAAGTTTTTAAGAAGATGTTGGATAACCATTTGTCTGAAGTGGTGTAGGGTTTCCTGCCTAAGCAGGGGGTTGGACTGGAAGACCTCCAAGGTCCCTTCCAACTCTGTTATTCCATTCTATTCCTTAACTCAAAACTGAGTGAGGTTTGCATATATAGAGATAATTGTAAAGAAAGAGATGTTTTCTAGACATCTTCAAAGCTTTCATGACTCATGAATATAGAAATCATCAGGTCTGTATCACACCCTTGAAAGCATGCAAACGTACAACCTAATGGAATTTCGGAGAAATTCAGAAGGAAATTCAGTTAACTTTCTACACTTTGATCTTTTTCTCTAACCTTGTTATCATTTTCATTTCCCTTTTTTTTGAAGGTAATAATGGGCAGGAGAATCAAGATTCCTGTGAACTGTTCCAAGTGATCAATGCTAAAGATGGAAGGGAGAAGTTTGGAATTCGAATGGAATTAGAAAGCCATGAGAGGAACCAGTCAAAGAATTGGAAACATGAAAGCTCATCTTCCACTGATGCACCGATGCAAGACTTTCTTGCCCAACAAGAGAAAAAAAGGAAAAAATATACTGCAAAAAGTGTGAAGCTAATCAAAGCTAAAGTACAAGTAAATGAACACGATTTAACCCAAAACAAAGGAGAAGATGCTATAAGAAGACACAACGGACAAAATTACAATGGGACATTCATTCTTTCCCTTGGAAATAACTTCCTTACTTCTCCAAAAGCGATTGACACAAAAGAGAAGCCTTATAAATGTTTGGAATGTGGAAAATGTTTTAGGACAAGCAGGCAACTTACTATCCATAAAAGGATCCACACAGGGGAGAAGCCATATAAATACACGGAGTGTGGAAAGACCTTTGCTCGAAGAAGTCATTTTATTTCCCATAAGATGATCCACACAGGGGAGAAGCCGTATAAATGCGAGGAGTGTGGAAAGAGTTTTGCTCAGAGAAATGGACTTACAAGACACAAAAAGGTACACACAGGAGAGAAACCATTTAAATGCATGGAATGTGGAAAGACCTTTGCTCAAAAACATAATCTTATTTCCCATAAGATGATCCACACAGGGGAGAAGCCATATAAATGCATGGAGTGTGGAAAGAGTTTTGCTCGGAGAACTGGACTTACAAGACACAAAATGCTCCACTCAGGGGAGAAGCCGTATAAATGCACGGAATGTAGAAAGACCTTTGCTTATAGAAGTAGTCTTATTTCCCATAAAAGTATCCACACAGGGGAGAAGCCATATAAATGCACGGAATGTAGAAAGACCTTTACTTATAGAAGTAATCTTATTTCCCATAAAAGGTTCCACACAGGGGAGAAGCCATACAAATGCACGGAATGTGGAAAGACCTTTGCTCAAAGTGGTCATCTTATTTCCCATAAGAGGATCCACACAGGGGAGAAGCCGTATAAATGCATGGAGTGTGGGAAGAGTTTTGTTCTGAAAAATGGACTTAGAAACCACAAAAAGCTCCACTCAGGAGAGAAACCATTTAAATGCATGGAATGTGGAAAGACCTTTGCTAATAGAAGTAGTCTTATTTCCCATAAAAGAATCCACACAGGGGAGAAACCGTATAAATGTACGGAGTGTGGAAAGACGTTTACTCATGGCAGTGGATTTAGAAGGCACAAAAAGCTGCAGTCAGGAGAGAAACCATTTAAATGCATGGAATGTTGAAAGACCTTTACTCATAGATGTAATCTTATTTCCCATAAAAGAATCCACACAGGGGAGAAGCCGTATAAATGCATGGAGTGTGGAAAGAGCTTTGCTCAGAAAAGTCATCTTACTTCTCATAAAAGGATCCACGCTGGGGAGAAACTATATAGCAATAGCGATTCCACTTAGATTTATATACTACTCCACAATGCTTTACCACTTTATCTCTGAGCAATTTACAAAGTCAGAAAAGTTCCCAGCAATCTGGGTCCTTATTTTAGCGACCTTAGAAGTATGAAAGGCTGAATCAACTATTAAAAGTAATCTATACGAGTTCAAAATGTTTTCAATAAAATGCCAATTTGAAACTGTTCAATTTCCACTTATTTAAAATGCTCCATCCATTTTCTTGCTGAAATATTTCTTCTCATCCAGAATTGGCATTTCTTGCTCACTCACGATTTTCACTTTGTAAAGCCGCTGCCTTTTTTTTAGCTATTCCACAAAGATCTTTAATGTTCCCAGATGCAAATGGGCTTAAGATGAAAAAAACAAGAACCCACACCTGAAATGTTGTTCTTTGTCTGGGTGGCAACCAGATTAGAGCTCTGCTTCAAATTAGAAATAACAAATTGAGCGGTCTTCAGCATTATAGAATTAACAGTTATTAAAAACAATCCCTCAACAGTGAGAAACACTTAGCAAAGTACTCTGAACTGGAGTGAACCTTTAAAGGACCTTCTCGGGGGGCTCACCAGGGGTGGGGACTAAAAATTTTTACTACCAGTTCTGTGGGTGTCGCTTATTTTGTGGGCGTGGCTTGGTGGGAGGTTAATGTAACTGGATGGGCGTGGCCATTTAAAAAAAACTTTTAAACCTTAAGAGGTTGCAGAAAAAATGCTTTTAAAAGCCTCTGACGATCCCAGCTGAGCATTTTTTGGCCGAAGAGGTTGTAGAAAAAATGCTTTTAAAAGTAAAAAAAAAAAAAGCCTCTGATGAGGTGGGCGGGGTAAGCGAGCGGTAACCGGGCCGGGGACTGGTTCGGGGGCGTGGCCAGCCAATGTTATTACGGGTTCTCCGAACTACCACAAATTTTTACTACCGGTTCTTGCGAATCGGTGCAAACCAGGAGCAACCCACCACTGGGGCTCACCCAGACCCTCCCATTAATCCAACTAAGAATTGTGCCAGTTAGAGGATTTGGTGAAGGAGGAGATGAAGAGTGATCCAGTCAAAGGATGTGTGGTGATCCCTGGATCTTACTGATTCAGCCTCAATCTGCCCCCACCTTCCCTTTCCCCAAGGTTCTCCCCCCCCAATCCCTTCCACACTTCTTGCCGCCAGTGGTGGGTTGGCCCCGATTTGCACCAGTTCTATAGACCCAGTAGTAAAACCGACGGGAGGCTCCGCCCACTGACCCCGACGTCACCAAAATGCTTCTGCGCCTGTGCAAAAGAGCGCGCGAGCGAAGCGAGTGCACGCAGCCCCGTTGCAAACCGGTAGTAAAGGTAAGTAGAACCCACCCCTGCCTGCCACCCCATCCCGGCCAAGTTGCCATCTGGGACTCGGACCCCTCCCCACCTGGAAGGAGGCTTGCCAGCTGAAGGCAGAGCCTGGTCTGGGGGGTCTCCCTTTGCATTCCCCCAAATCCCCCCCTCAGCAAGGATCTTGGCATGGCTCTGTCAAAGCCTTGGTGCATCCTGGAATCAGGGTTGTCAGGGCTCTGGACATGGTCAGTCAGTCCCATGTGGCATCTGAAGTAACCAACTTGGTGTTGCGTTCTGGGTCCTCCTGTGCCTCTCCTGTGCCTCCTTCTCTTCCTTCCCTCCAGCCAAGCCCACCGTCACCATCTCCTCCACCACAATGGACCCCGCTTCCCCCAACACCATCCTCCTTGTGCACCACGATGGGCTTTTACCCATTGAGGTCCAGTGGCTGAAGAACAGGTGGCCGCACAAGGAAATTTTGGAGATTTGGGGCAGCTTTTCCTTACAGAGACCTGAAAAAGTATTGCAATGAAAAAGAAAAGCATACACAAACACTAAAATCTTGCCCAGAATTTTTCCACGTTTTGGGAAATTGCAAATGGGAAGGGAAGGAGGGGGACATTCCTTCCCATTCCTCCCTCGGGAAGGGAGCACCCCAACTTTGTGGCCAGTTCTTCTTGACACCCCCTTTTCCTTGTGACATTTGACTCAATTTCCAGCCCAGCGACCCCCAGGCTCCCTCCTTTGCTGCCACCCCCATCCTAGCCCCATCTTCTCTGTTCGTATGAAACTTCTGCAGAGTGGGAGCAGGGGAAGTGGGCCCTCCCTTCTTGATTAATCTTCTAATTAAGTCATTTAGGGAGAATTCCAGAATCTCCTGCAAATGAAATGGGGAGGAATCCCTGGTCCTTCCCAGCCTTTTCCTCCGTGAAATGGGCCTATTCTCCCTCTATCTGTCCCTGCCTATCAACCACCCCCCTGCAGTGTGGGCCTGCCTTGGGGGAGGGGGTTGAAAGGGAATAAACATATGTTATTCTCCCTGGAGCTGCTTCAAGAGAATCCAGGATAGGATGGGTGTTGCTCTCTTCTGCCTGGAGACCGAGCACGTGATCATAATTTGCACATGTAGTCCCTCCTTCCTCGCCTGGTGCTTCCCCAGTTCGGCACAGTCTTCAGCGCAGAGAGATGTGTTTGAATGAGCGGCTTCACCTTTCATTCTGTGATCATCTAAGCGTGAGCTTTCGAAGGGATTTATTATTGTAATTGTGAGGATCGCTTTTGCGATCAGGCTGCTAGCTGGTCCGCTGGCTAGCGGCTTTGTGCCGGCTTTTCTACAGCCGAGGTCCCCACCAGGTTCTGAAGGCCCTGGCTGAATCCCTGCCTCTGGCATCACATCTTCTCCAGCCTCCTCATTGTCTGACTCGAGTGCCAGCTGCACAGGGTGAACTGCACCACACCAGCCTCCTCGTTGTCAGAATCAGGAGATAAAATCAAAACCTTCGACTGGAAGGTGCAACTGAAGAGGTTTAATGTGGAGGAAATACGCAGCTGCTGTCCAATGGAAGAGGGAGATACGGACACAAACGGTTACTTTTATATCCATATAGCCTCCCACCGACCAGTCCGCTCCCACAGAGAGGGTCTCCTCAGGGTGCCATCGGCCAAGTTATGTCGGCTGGCGACACCCAGGGGGAGGGCCTTCTCTGTGGGAGCCCCAGCCCTGTGGAATGAACTGCCCCCGGAAATACGTAAGATCTCCGACCTCCGGGTGTTTCGCTGTGCTCTGAAGACCCTGTTGTTCCGCCAGGCCGGGCTATTAACATAACGATTTTAAACTGGGGTACTTTAAATTTCTGGGATTTTAATTGGAGCCTAATTATTTAATGATTTTAAATTTTAATTGTTGTTTTGTTATGTGTTTTTAAATAGGCTATACACCGCCCTGAGTCCTTCGGGAGAAGGGCGGTATAGAAATAAAATTATTATTATTATTATTATATAAATGAATTTAAGATTCGCAGCAGAGAAGACAGTCAGGAACATCCTGAGGTAAATCTCAAATGGCACCCAGAAGGAAAAGGCGGGAAAAAGGGAAACGCCCCCTTTCCACTCACAGCAACCAATCAGAGCGCAGATCCCCTCAGCCACAACAGGGTCTTTGAGACCATTGTGCATTTAACCTTCTTCAGCCATTAAATTGAATATCTTCACATTTAAAGTGTTCAAAGGAAACAGACCTAAAACGACTTTGCTTTTGTCCATTAGATGGAATTGTCAGGTTGGAATAATTGTTTTTTTTCCTTGCACTGTGCTAAAAAGAAGTCAACGTCTTTTTTTCCTTCTTTTCTTGTACCTCAAACTTTCCTTCCCCCTCTTTTTCTCCTTTCCTTAATTTCCTATTTCTATTTTTCTTTGTGTTTTGTATAATAAATAAGATCTTGAGACTCTAGAAAGAGTGCAGAGAAAAGCAACAAAGATGGAGGCAAAAACATATTTAAAAAACTTGGTTCCTGGAACTGGGTATTTTCTAGTCTGATGAAAAGAAGGAGGAGGGCAGACATGATGGCACCTTCTGATATCTCAGCGGCTGCCAGAAAGAATATTTATTTTTTCTCTTCTCTTCCCTTCCCTTCCCTTCCCTTCCCTTCCCTTCCCTTCCCTTCCCTTCCCTTCCATTCCATTCCATTCCATAAATAAGAAGCAGGCCGAATGAAAGAGGTAGAGGTGGAGTTCCATTATATGTATATAAGAAATAATCAACAGCTCTAGAAACGCAACAGAAGAAAGAGGAAAACCTCCTTCCATGCATTTGGGTTCATATAAAAGGGGGAAAAGAAGCACAGACATCGAAGCCTTTGTCTGACAGGGAGCCATTGGGAGGGGCCTTTCCTCCTACTCCCTAGCCCATCCTCCCCGCCCTCTCCCTTTCACCTCCCATTCACTCCTCTTTCCTGCCCTTTCTACGATCCTGGCACTTTGCACCAAATCCACCAGGGGACGCCCTCTGCCAAGGGAAGGTGACTCCAGGCACTTCCCCATTGGTCTACTGGAGCCTTGCCTCTCTAGGACTTACGGAGAGGCTCCGGGTGAGTCTAGCATTTCTTTTTCTTCCCTTCTCAGATACGGAAGCTGGAAGCCATTTGTGGTCTTTGCAAGGCAAACTTTCCTCTTGGGGGAAGAAGAAAAAGAGCGGAATCCCTTGCAGGGATCAGTCCTGCAGCACCAGAAATGGTCCCCTGAAGGAAAAGGCATCTGGAGACCCATCAGAGTCCTTGGAGCCATTTGCAGTTGCTCTGCAGGACAGAGAAAGGATGGAGACACAACCTTTTGCAAAGGAGGGAAGCGGAAAAGGCCCTTCAGCTGCTCAGCCCAGGAAGTGGGGGAAGCTCTGGACAAGAACCGGGCAGGAGATCCTGGAGGAGGAAACCATCCTCCCTTCACAAGTTCATCCCTGCAATTTCATCCAATACCTGGAGGCTGAGGGTCCCCGAGGACTTTGCAGCCGACTCCATGGCTTTTCCAGGCGATGGCTGAGACCAGAGAAGAACACCAAAGCCCAGATGTTGGACCTGGTGGTTCTGGAGCAGCTCCTCTTCATTCTGCCCCCAGAGATGGAGGGCTGGGTGAGGGAGTGTGGAGCAGAGACCAGTTCCCAGGCGGTGGCCCTGGCGGAAGGCTTCCTCCTGAGCCAGGCGGAGGAGCAGAAGGAGCAGGTCCACTTGCAGGTAAGAGTTCAAAAGACAATAGAGAATGTGTTTGAATACTTCACCCTTCCTTCCCAAACTTCTGTAACATTCATAATATGTGGCAATGTCCCACCTATTCTTGTAGGACATTGTTCCATTGTTTCTCATTCAACCTCACGGATGGATATTGGGGGCTTTGAGGTGGCATTCTGAATATAGGAATCCACTTTACGTCGCGTGATGTACATTAATTCTGCTTCTTTTTTCCTTCCTACTATTTAAAGTGTTGCACTGTGGAGATCAGAGATCCTGAGGGAAAGAAGAACCCATCAAATCCCCCTCAGGAGGTATTTTTCAGGAGGATCCCTTGGGAAGATCCAAGTCCGGACACCTCAGGAGGTAATGGAAGATCCTCCAATTTCCCATCTGTCTTAACTTCGTTCTCTCTTCTCTTCTATAGAATATCTCCTATTTTGTTAATGATGCATTTTGAAATTATTTATTCCTTACAGAGAAACAAAGAATGAAGCTTTCTGTTTTTTATGATGGAAATCAAACAGTGGTTGACCCTCCAAATCAGGTAAGAAAGGGAAAAGTGATTAGATTTCTATTTTTCCTTCAGGAAGTGAAGTGGGTGTGCAGAGGGCTCCCTCCTTCTATTTCCCCCCCTTGTTTGGCCTGGATTATTTTTGTGTTCTTCCACATGCAGAGCAGAATAGCATTTTCAAGTTCCTGTCAGCCAGCATAGCTTCCTCTTTCTGCTCCGTACTCCTCCAACTTTGAGTTTATAAGAAGCAATTTTTAAAAAGTCCTTCAAGAGTAAACGTATCGCAGTGACAGTAACTGCTAGAGACCCTTTTTGGGGGAGAATTCTTTGACTCGGAATTCTGCAAGGCTAATGAAAAATAACTAAATACTCACATTGCCACATTACCATTTTTAAAAAACCTTATTTATAACCAGTAGTTCAAAAATAAGCAAACTGTATTAAAAAATAAAACCGACTATTAAAATCCAAAGGGAGTGGCCGTGTTGAGCATGTAATCCAGGAATACAAAATAATTTCCAATCCTCTGATTTGAGCCTCGATTAGGAGATCAAACATTCCCGCTTTGCAAAGGCTGAGAAATGAATTTCCCAGGGAATTTTCTCTTTTTTGTTTTCTTCCTTTCAGCCAATGGCTCAGACTACTAGATCAATCAGTGATAGATAGAGCGATGGATCAGTTGATCCAGAAATGGGATTACTTTACTGAAAGGCACTGAAAGTTCTGCAGAGAAGACTCTCCCCCTGGGGGTCACCAGCCTACATTGTTTGGCCGACGGCACCCTGAGGAGGCCCTCTCTGTGGGAGCGTACTGGTCGGTGGGAGGCAATCGGTGGCAGAATGCGGTCCTGTAGATAACCAAGTCCTAAGCCATGGAGCGCTTTAAAGGTGGTAACCAACACCTTGAAATGTACCTGGAAGACCACCGGGAGCCAGTGCAGCTCGCGCAAGAGGGGTGTTACATGGGAACGACGAGTCGCCCTCATTATTACTCGCGCGGCTGCATTCTGGACCAGTTGGAGCCTCTGGGTGCTCCTCAAGGGGAGCCCCATGTAGAGGGCATTACAATAATCCAGACGGGAAGTGACGAGGGCATGAGTGACTGTGCGCACGGCGTCCTAATCCAGAAATGGACGCAACTGGGAGATCAGGCGAATCTGATAAAAAGCCCCCCTGGCCACGGCCGTCATATGATCATCCAAAGACAGCCGTGAATCCAGGAGGATGCCCAAGTTGCGAGCCCTCTCTGAGGGGGGTAAGATCTCATCCCCAATAGCCAGCGACGGTGTTAACTGACTATATTGGGCCATCGGAAGCCACAGCCACTCAGTCTTGGAGGGGTTGAGTCTGAGCCTTTTCCTCCCCATCCAGATCCGCACGGCCTCCAGGAAACGGGACATCACGTCAAGGGCATCATTGGGGAGGCCTGAGGTTGAAATGTACAACTGTGTGTCATCAGCATACAGTTGACACTTCACCCCAAAGCCACGGATGATCTCACCCAGCAGCTTCACATAAATGTTAAACAGGAGGGGCGAGAGGACTGACCCTTGCGGCACCCCACGTGAGGAACCTCGAGGTCGACCTCTGCGGTCAGAGAGGAAGGAGGAGAACCACTGTAGCATGGTGCCCCCCACTCCGACCCCCTCTAGCCGACACAGCATGATACCATGATCGATGGTATCAAAAGTCGCTGAGAGATCTAGGAGGACCAGGACAGAGGAGCAACCCTTGTCCCGAGCCCTCCAGAGATCATCAATCAATGCGATCAATGCCATTTCCGTGCTGTAACCCGTCCTGAAGCCCGACTGGCACAGATCTAGATAGACAGCTTCATCCAGGAATCGAGGAAGTTGTCTTGCCACCACACTCTCAACAACCTTCGCCGCAAAGCGGAGGTTGGAGACAGGATGATAATTAGCTAATACAGCCGGGTCCAGGGAAGGCTTCTTGAGGAGGGGCCTCATCACCGCCTCTTTCAGGGCGGATGGGAAGACACCCTCACTCAACGAAGCGTTGGTAATCTCCTGAAACCGGCCTCGGGTAACCTCCCGGGAGGCCAGCACCAACCAGGAGGGCCACGGGTCCAGTAAACATGTAGCGTTAAGCCTCCCCAAAATCCTGTCCACGTCCTCAGGAGTCACATGGTCAAAACGCCTCCCAGATAACACTCTCAAGACTCACCTCCGTCATCCCATCCAAGGCTATCCAATCAGAGTTCAGGCCACCCCGAATCTGAGCAATTTTATCATGCAGGTATTGTCCAAAATCCTCAGCTCTACCCTGCAAGGGATCCTCCCTCGCTCCCACCTGTAGTAGAGAGCGGGTCACCCTGAAGAGGGCGGCTGGGCGGTTCTCTGCAGATGCAATAAGAGTGGAAAAATAGTTAGATTTCGCCACTCTTATTGCCATTAGGTAGGTCTTGATATAAGACCTCACCAGTGTTCGGTCAGATTCGGTGAGGCTAGACCTCCAATCGCTCTCTAGGCGTCTTTTCCGGCGCTTCATCTCTCTCAGCTCCTCAGGGAACCAAGGAGCCAATTGACAACGGCACCGAGTCAGAGGCCGCAAAGGCGCGCCGCGGTCCAAGGCTCCGGCGGCCACCCTGTCCCAGGCGGCTGCCAGTTCCTCAGCCGAGCTGTGAGTCAGAGCCTCTGGGAATGGCCCAAGCTCCGTCAGGAACCTCTCGGGGTCCATCAGGCGCCTGGGACGGGACCACCTGGTCAGTTCCGTCTCCCTGCGGCGAGGGGCAGCAGTCCGAAAGTCCAGCTGAAGGAGCGAATGATCTGTCCATGACAAGGACTTAATGACTAGGTCCCCTATTGTAAGATCATTCAACCACTGACCAGAGACAAAAATCAAGTCCAGCGTGTGTCCCCCAGTGTGGGTGGGGTCATGAACTAACTGGGTCAGGTCCATGGCCGTCATGTAAGCCATGAACTCCCGAGCCGCTTCCGACGTTTC
This sequence comes from Pituophis catenifer annectens, assembly GCF_029215685.1. Taxonomy (NCBI): domain Eukaryota; kingdom Metazoa; phylum Chordata; class Lepidosauria; order Squamata; family Colubridae; genus Pituophis; species Pituophis catenifer. The sequence goes on from NW_027256882.1 coordinate 5,225,935, forward strand.
ACTGACGGATGGCAGGTTGAAATCCCCCATGACCATAAGCCTGGGGGTATCCACCGCCACCCCGGCTATTACGTCGAGCAGCTCAGGCAGGGCAGCTGCTACGTGGCAGGGATCCAGGTACGTAGTCAGCAAACCCATCTGCACCCCCTGACCCCACTTCACAAAGAGAGACTCACAGCCAGCTATCTGAGGAACAGTGGCCTCACTGTTCAGATTACTTTACTGAAAGGCACTGAAGGTTTTGCAGAATCAGTGAACTTGATAAAACTTCCCCAAATATTTCTTCAGTGGAAGTAATTTTCAGATTTGTTCACGTTCTCACCTAATATTAGGACTTGTGCAGTGGTGGGGTTCAATTTTTTTAACAACCGGTTCTATGGGTGTGGCTTAGTTGGGGGTGTGGCTTGGTGGTCATGTGACTGGGTGGTGTGGCTAGCTGCACATGTGACTGGGTAGACGTGGCTATCTGGTCATGTGACCGGGTGGACATGGCTATGTGCATAGGGACTACTCAGAGGGCTGAAAAAAGTCATTTCTGACTGATCCTCACACTTTTGACTGGTCCTCGCACTTATGACCATCCTCACATTTATGCCCGTTGCGCCATTCTTAACAACCGTGTCAGTCATTTCACCACTACTTCTCTTCACCACGGTGACAAGATAGGGTGCAAATCGTAAAATGTGAGGACAGTCGTAAGTTCAAGGACTGGTCCTTGCACTTTTGACCGGTCCTCGCACTTATGACCATCCTCACATTTATGCCCGTTGCGGCATTCTTAACAACCGTGTCAGTCATTTCACCACTACTTCTCTTCACCATGGTGACAAGATAGGGCGCAAATCGTAAAATGTGAGAACGGTCGTAAGTTCAAGGACTGGTCAAGAGTGCGAGGACCAGTCAAAAATAACTTTCAGCCCTCTGAGTAGTCCATATGCACATAGGGACTACCCAGAGGGCTGAAAAAAGTGATTTCTGACAGGTCCTCGCACTTTTGACTGGTCATCATTTATGCCATCATTTATCTTCTAGTCCAGAGATCTCCAACCTTGGCAAGTTTAAGCCTGGCAGACTTCAACTCCCAGAAAGCTGGCTAGAGAATTCTGGGAGTTGATGTCCACAAGTCTTAAAGCTGCCAAGTTTGAAGACCTCTGAGCTAGGACTGTGGGGCCAGCCTTTTGGGGAGGGGGTCCCATTCGGAGAGACCCCCTGCCTCTCAGGAAGCATCAGGCCCAGGCAGAGAAAGTTGCCAAGGTTGGAGATCCCTGGACTAGAAGATCTCCAAAGATCCCTTCCAACTCTGTAATTCTGGTATTGGCAAGCAAGCACAGTTAAGCTACTTAAATCCTCCAGAGCAGGGATCCCCAATCTTTTGGACCTCAGGGACCACTAAGTTCATAATTTTAAATTTCACGGACCACTAATACGAATCCAGTGCGCCACTTGCTGAAGCACCTGGACTCCCAGTGACGGGATAGGGTCCTTCAGGCACTCTCCCCCCTCTTTCTCTCTCGCCCCCTCTATCATTCTCTCTTTCTCTCCCCCCTTTCTCTCTCTCCCCCACTCTTTCTCTCTCTTTCTCTTTCCCCCCTCTTTCTCTCTCTCCCCCCTCTATCATTCTCTCTTTCTCTCCCCCCTTTCTCTCTCCCTCTCTCCCCCACTCTCTCTCTCTCATTCTCTCATTCTCTCTCCCTCTCTCCCCCACTGTCTCTCTCTCATTCTCTCATTCTCTCTCCCCTCTTTCTCTCTCCCCCACTCTCTCTCTCTCATTCTCTTTTTCTCTCCCCCTTTCTCTCTCCCTCCCCCACTCTCTCTCTCATTCTCTCTTTCTCTCCCCCTTCTCTCTCTCCCCCACTCTTTCTCTCTCTTTCTCTCTCCCCTCTTTCTCTTTCCCTCCCCCTTTCTCCCATTCTCTTTCTCCCCCTTCTCCCTCTCCCACTCTTTCTCTCTCCCCCCTCTTTCTCTCTCCCTCTCCCCCTCTTTCTCTCATTCTCTTTCCCTCTCCCCACCTCTTTCTCTCTATCTCTCTCGCTCCTCCACTCTCCCCCACACTCTCTCATTCACTTGCAGGGGGCTGATCTAGTGTCTGCAATGAAGAGCAAAATCTGGCTTCTTCTCTCTGTTGTAAGTGCAGCATCAGGATTCCGTCTTGGTATATTTGCAGTGCAAGGCAGCCCTCATTTCCTGCCGACTCGGAGCGGTAAACAGCGTCTGGTTCGGGGAGCAGCCGGATTTTGCTCTCCATGCCATGAACTCCCGAGCTACCTCTGACGTTTCACTGATAGATGGCAGGTTGAAATCCCCCATGACCACAAGTCTAGGGGTATCAGCCGCCACCTCGGCTATGACGTTGAGGAGTTTGGGCAGGGTCGTTGCCACGTGGCAGGGAGCCAAGTACATGATCAACAGACCCATCTGGACCCCACGACCCCACTTCACAAAAAGGGACTCACATCCGGCTATCTGAGGTACAGTGGTCTCCCTCGGATCAAGACTTTCCTTTATAATAACTGCCACCCCCCCTGCCCCTGCCCTGAGCTCTTGGCTGATGGAATGCTTGGAAGCCTGGTGGGCACATATCCACGAGGGGAACCCCCCCCCTCATGGCCCAACCAGGTCTCCGTAATACCTGCCAAGTCCGCTCCCCCCTCCTGAATAAGGTCACAAATGAGGGGGGCCTTATTTACTACGGACCTGGCATTACACAACAACAGCCGGAGATTCGGGCCCTGAGACTCTGAGCAGCCTGGGAAACGGGGCATGGAATCGCTCAAATGTAGCGAGTGCGTGCCCCCACCACACGATATGGCCCCCTGCTCCCGCCATACCTGCCCCTCCCACTCAGCGTATTAATAGAAAAGCCCTCAGCAGAGGGCATTTTAACAGCCCTCTTTCCCCCAGAGTCCATACCCCCCGTGGCACCATTAATTGCCGGGTCAGTCCCCATTCCCCGTGGGTTTTCCCCCAAACCCACATAACCTTCCCACCCTCTAGAACCCCTTAAAAGTCTATTTAAAAATGTCCTTAAAAAACCCCTCAAACCCCTTTTTGCGACATGCCACCTCTCGGGGTCCCAAGACCCATCATTAAGGTGGGCCCTCGATAACATAGAGGGCCAAGCCTGTGAGAGGGGGGAGTCTCACAGCGCAAGAAGCTTAGCCCTGGAGTACATTCAAACACTGGAATGGTAATACAGGTGTGGCCTAGACATGGCCTACGGGTCTATAATGATGGTCTCAAACGTCCAGGAAGCAAGACTAAATTAACCGGAAGAATCACAACTACCCTCTCACGGTAATGGGCAGGAGTCCTCATGTTCTGTCCAACTGAGGGAGATATTCAAACCACCCTCTCACGGTGGTTAGCCATCTTAATCAAGGCAAGTTGGAAAAGTCCAGAACCACCCTCTCACAGTGGTTTGGCCCTACTGGTCCTGGAAAGATGAGCATCCCATCAGCGGCGAACGTAGTATGGAACCGGCTCCATCAATCCTCCCGTAACTGTCTTGTCTTCCATACAGCCAGGAAACAGGACAAAAAACAGAGCCAGGTCCCAAGCTCCAGGGTAAGAAAGTCCACATTGACCGATGGCCGATAACAGGGCCAGAAAAAAAAAAGGGGGGGGCATTCATAGCGACCCAATGCCTGAGCCGTCCACCAGCCTCTCCAACCCCAATTTGGTCTTGTCTGTAAATTTGATGAGTTCCCCTTCTATCCTCTTGTCTAAATCATTGATGAAGATGAACAGATCTTGCGAATCCTCCTGTTCTGTTCTTTTTTCCGTGTTCAGGAGAGTCTCGTGTCCTTCGAGGAGGTGGCTGTGTCTTTCTCTGAGGAGGAATGGTCTCAGCTGGATCCTGACCAGAAAGCGCTGCATTCGGAAGTCATGCTTGAAAACCATAGGAACGTGGCCTCTCTGGGTAAGAGTTCTCTAGTCCCCAATCAGAGAGTTAAAGAAGACAGATGATAGTTAATTTTTTTATTAAAAAACCACTAATCAGATATCATCTCCTGGGAGGGAGAAGGAAAGGATCTTCTCGTACTCCAAGGAAGGAAAGAGTCAATGTCTCTTTGCTTAGATGCTTTCTCTGCCATTTCTTATCTCTATTTTTCCATTTCCATTTATTTATTTATCAAATATCAAATATTTGAACTTATCTGTGGGGGTATTGCAGAAAATCAAAGGACTCAGACTTCGAGATCAAGAGAAGCTTTATTTGGCCAAATATTGCATTCAGTTTTGGTCGCCACGATGTAAAAAAGATGTCGAGACTTTAGAAAAAGTGCAGAGAAGAGCAATGAAGAGGATTAGGGGACTGGAGGCTAAAACAAAGAACAGTTGCAGGAACTGGGTATGTCTAGTTAAATGGAAAGAAGGAGTAGGGGGTGACATGATAGCAGTGTTCCAATATCTCAGGGGCTGCCCCAAAGAAGACGAAGTCAAGCTATTCTTCAATGGGTGGAAGCTAAGGAGCCTTGGTGGTGCAGCAGACTAAAGTGCTGTTAAAGTAGCACTTAGCTGCCAGCTGCCTGCAATTACTGCGAGTTCAATTCTCACCAGGCTCAAGGTTGACTCATCCTCCATCCTTCCGAGGTAGGTAAAACGAGGACCCGGATTGTGGGGGCGATAAGCTGACTTTGTATAAACAAGAACACCACTTGGAGGGGGGGGGGCGAAAGCCCTACTAAGCAGGTATATACAAAAGTATGAAGGCTATTTCTTAAAAAGCATTGTAAGCCGCCCTGAGTCTCTGGAGAAGGGCGGCATATAAATCAAACCAATAAATAAATATTTAAATAAATAATCAAGGAGAGAAGCAATTTAGAACTAAGGAGAAATTTCCTGACAGTTAGAAGAATTAATCAGTGGAACAACCTGCCTCCAGAAGTTGTGAATGCTCCAACACTGGAAGTTTTTAAGAAGATGTTGGGTAACCATTTGTCTGAAGTGGTGTAGGGTTTCCTGCCTAAGCAGGGGGTTGGACTAGAAGACCTCCAAGGTCCCTTCCCACTGTGTTATTCCATTCTATTCCTTAACTCTAAACTGAGTGAGGTTTGCATATATATACAGTACCATAGATCATTGTAAAGAAAGAGATGTTTTCTAGACATCTTCAAAGCTTTCATGACTTATGAATATAGAAATCATCATGTCTATATCACACCCCTGTAAGCATGCAAACATACAACCTAATGGAATTTTGGAGAAATTCAGAAGGAAATTCACTTGACTTTCTACGCTTTGATCTTTTTCTCTAACCTTGTTATTATTTTCATTTCCCTTTTGCTTCGAAGGTAATAATGGGCAGGAGAATCATGATTCCTATGAATTGTTCCAAGTGATCAATGCTAAAGATGGAACGGAGAAGTTTGGAATTCGAATGGAATTAGGAAGCCATGAGAAAAATCAGTCAAAGAATTGGAATCAGGAAAGCTCATCTTCCACTGATGCTCTGATGCAAGACTTTCTTGCTCAACAAGAGAAAATAAGAGAAAAATATGTTGAGAAAAGTGTGAAGGTAATCAAAGCTAAAGTACAAGTAAATGAACAGGATTTAACCCAAAACAAAGAAGAAGATGCTATAAGAAGCCACAACGGACAAAATTACAATGGGACATTCATTCTTTCTCTTGGAAATAACTTCCTTACTTCTCCAAAAGCGATTGACACAAAAGAGAAGCCGTTTAAATGCATGGAGTGTGGAAAGACCTTTACTCGAAAACATCATTTTATTTCCCATAAGAGGACCCACACAGGGGAGAAGCCGTATAAATGCATGGAGTGTGGAAAGACGTTTACTCAGAGCACTGGACTTACAAGACACAAAAATATCCACTCAGGAGAGAAACCATTTAAATGCATGGAATGTGGAAAGACCTTTGCTCAAAGAGGTAATCTTACTTCCCATAAGAAAATCCACACAGGGGAGAAGCCATATAAATGCATGGATTGTGGGAAGATGTTTGCTCAAAGAGGTAGTCTTACTTCCCATAAGATCATCCACACAGGGGAGAAGCCGTTTAAATGCATGGAATGTGGAAAGACCTTTGCTCAAAGAAGTCAGTTTATTTCCCATAAAAGAATCCACACAGGGGAGAAGCCATATAAATGCACGGAATGTAGAAAGACCTTTGCTCATAGATGTAATCTTATTTCCCATAAAAGAATCCACACAGGGGAGAAGCCGTTTAAATGCATGGAGTGTGGAAAGACCTTTGCTCAAAGTAGTCATTTTATTTCCCATAAAAGAATCCACACAGGGGAGAAGCCATATAAATGCACGGAATGTAGAAAGACCTTTGCTCATAGATGTAATCTTATTTCCCATAAAAGAATCCACACAGGGGAGAAGCCGTATAAATGCATGGAGTGTGGAAAAACGTTTACTGATAGCACTAGACTTACAAGACACAAAAAGCTCCACTCAGGAGAGAAACCATTTAAATGCATGGAATGTGGAAAGACCTTTGCTCGAAGAAATAATCTTATTTTGCATAATGTGATCCACACAGGGGAGAAGCCGTATAAATGCATGGAGTGTGGAAAGAGTTTTGCTCAGAAATATCGACTTACAAGACACAAAAAGCTCCACTCAGGAGAGAAACCATTTAAATGCATGGAATGTGGAAAGAGCTTTGCTAAAAGAGATAATCTTATTTCCCATAAAAGAATACACACAGGGGAGAAGCCGTATAAATGCATGGAGTGTGGAAAGACGTTTACTCAGAGCAGTGGACTTATAAGCCACAAAAAGATCCACACAGGGGAGAAGCCATATAAATGCATGGAGTGTGGAAAGACCTTTGCTCAAAGAAGTCATTTTATTTCCCATAAAAGAATCCACACAGGGGAGAAGCCATATAAATGCATGGAATGTAGAAAGACCTTTGCTCATAGATGTAATCTTATTTCCCATAAAAGAATCCACACAGGGGAGAAGCCGTATAAATGCATGGAGTGTGGAAAGTCGTTTACTGAGAGCACTAGACTTACAAGACACAAAAAGCTCCACTCAGGAGAGAAACCATTTAAATGCATGGAATGTGGAAAGACCTTTGCTGAAAGAAGTATTCTTATTTTGCATAATGTGATCCACACAGGGGAGAATCCGTATAAATGCATGGAGTGTGGAAAGACGTTTACTCAGAGCAGTGGACTTATAAGCCACAAAAAGATCCACACAGGGGAGAAGCCATAGAAATGCATGGATTGTGGAACGATGTTTGCTCAAAGAGGTAATCTTACTTCCCATAAGATGATCCACACAGGGGAGAAGCCGTTTAAATGCATGGAATGTGGAAAGACCTTTGCTAATAGACGTAGTCTTATTTCCCATAAAAGAATCCACACAGGGGAGAAGCCGTATAAATGCATGGAGTGCGGAAAGACGTTTATTCAGAGCAGTGGACTTATAACCTCAGATAGCTGGATGTGAGTCCCTTTTTGTGAAATGGGGTCGTGGGGTGCAGATGGGTCTGTTGATCACGTACCTGGTCCCTGCCACGTGGCAATGACCCTGCCCGAACTCCTCAATGTTATAGCCGAGGTGGCGGCTGATACCCCCAGACTTGTGGTCATGGGGGATTTCAACCTGCCATCCATCGGTGAAACATCTGAGGTAGCTCGGGAGTTCATGGCTTCCATGACGGCCATGGACCTGACCCAAGTAATTCACAGCCCTACTCATATGGGGGGACACACTCTGGACTTAGTTTTTATCTCTGGTCAGTGGTTGAGTGGCCTTGATATAGGGGATGTAGATATTGAACCCTTGTCATGGTCTAACCACTCGCTCCTTCGACTTGACTTTCTGACCACCGTACCCTGTCGCAGGGAGGCGGAGCCGACCAGGTGGTTCCGCCCCAGGCGCCTGATGGACCCTAATAGGTTCCAGATGGAGCTTGGGCCATTTCCTGAGACTCTAGCTCATGACTCGGCTGATGACCTGGTGGCTGCCTGGGATAGGGCAGCTGCCGGAAAAGACGCCTAGAGAGCGGTTGGAGGGCCAGTCGTTCCGAGTCTGACTTGACACTGGTAAGGTCTCATATTAAGACCTACCTAGTGGCGATAAAAGCGGCGAAATCTAGCTATTTTGCCGCTCTTATCGCGTCATCAGATAACTGCCCAGCCGCCCTGTTTAGGGTGACCCACTCCCTCCTCCATCTGGGAGCACGGGAGGACCCCTTGCAGGGCTGAGCTGAGGATTTTGTACAGTATCTGGATGATAAAATAACTCAGATTCGGGAAGACTTGGCCGCCGACTGGGTTAGTTCAGACGAGATGACTGAGGCAGGCCTTGAGAGTGTTATCTGGGAGGAGTTTGATACGTGGACAGGATCTTGGGACGGCTGAACGCAACCACATGTTTATTGGACCCGTGTCCCTCCTGGTTGGTGCTGGCCTCCCGGGAGGTTACATGAGGCTGGCTCCAGGGGATTATCAACGCTTCTTTGAGTGAGGGTGTCCTGCTGGCCGCCTTGAAAGAGGCAGTGGTGAGGCCTCTCCTCAAGAAGCCATCCCTGGATCCGGCTGTTTTTGCTAACTATCGTCCAGTCTCCAACCTTCGCTTTATTGCGAAGGTTGTTGAGAGTGTGGTGGCGCGACAGCTTCCCAGTACCTGGATGAAGCTGTCTATCTGGATCCGCTCCAGTCCGGCTTCAGACCTGGGTACAGCACGGAAACGGCATTGGTCGCGTTGGTAGATGATCTCTGGAGGGCCCGGGATAGGGGTTATTCCTCTATCCTGGTCCTATTAGACCTCTCAGCGGCTTTTGATACCATCGACCATGGTATCATGTTGCGCCGGCTGGAGGGACTGGGAGTGGGGGGCACCGTTTTGCGGTGGTTCTCCTCTTATCTCTCCGACCGGTCGCAACCGTGTTGACAGGGGGGCAGCGGTCGACCCCAAGGCGCCTTGTTTGTGGGGTGCCGCAAGGGTCGGTCCTCTCGCCCCTTCTGCTCAACATTTATGTGAAGCCGCTGGGTGAGATCATCCGTGGTTTTGGGGTGGAGTTCCATCAGTACGCTGATGATACTCAGCTGTACATTTCCACCCCAGACCATCCCAATGATGCCTTGGAAGTGATGTCCCAGTGCCTGGAGGCCGTGCGGGTCTGGATGGGGAGAAACAGGCTTCGACTCAACTCTTCCAAGACCGAGTGGCTGTGGCTGCCGGCGTCCCGGTATAGCCAGCTGACGCCATCGCTGGTTATTGGGGGCGAATCATTGGCCCCCACCAAGAGGGCCCGCAACTTGGGTGTCCTCCTGGATGCGCAGCTGTCTTTAGAAGGGCATATGACAGCCGTGGCCAGGGGGGCTTTTTGTCAGGTTAGCCTGATACGCCAGTTGCGCCCCTTTCTGGATCGGGACTCCCTACGCACGGTCACTCAAGCACTCGTCACTTCTCGTCTGGACTATTGTAACGCTCTCTACATGGGGCTCCCCTTGGGGTACACCCGGAGGCTCCAACTGGTGCAGAATGCGGCCGCGCGGGGGATTATTGGAGTGACGGGGCGCTCCCGTGTGACTCCTCTCCTGCGCGAGCTGCATTGGTTTCCGGTGGACTTCCGGGTGCGCTTCAAGGTGTTGGTGATCACCTTTAAAGCGCTCCATGGCTTAGGGCCAGGGTACTTACGGGACCGCCTTCTGCCACCAATAGCCTCCCACTGGCCGGTTCGCTCCCACAGAGAGGGCCTCCTCAGGGTGCCGTCGGCCAGACAATGCCAGCTGGCGACCCCCAGGAGGAGAGCCTTCTCTGTGGTGGCACCTACCCTATGGAACAATCTACCCCCAGAGATACGAGTGATCTCCGACCTCCGGACTTTTCGTCAGGCCCTAAAAACTTATTTTTTTCAGTTAGCCGGTCTGTCTTGATTTTAGGGTTAGTTTTAAAATTTTAATATTGATTTTAAATTGACAAATTTTAAATTATGGGCCAAATTTATAAATTATTTTAACTTTATTTTTAACTGTGATGTTATGTATAGATGTTTTTATTTTGGCTGTTCACCGCCCTGAGTCCGAAAGGAGAAGGGTGCTATAGAAATTTGAATAATAAAATAAATAAGCCACAAAAAGATCCACACAGGGGAGAAGCCATAGAAATGCATGGATTGTGGAAAGAGCTTTGCTCAGAATGGTCCTCTTATTTCTCATAGAAGGATCCATGCTCAGGAGAAACTATATAGCAATAGCGATTCCACTTAGATTTATATGCTACTCCACAATGCTTTACCACTTTATCTCTGAGCAATTTACAAAGTCAGCGTATTGTCCCCAGCAATCTGGGTCCTCATTTTAGCGTCCTTAGAAGTATGAAAGGCTGAATCAACTATTAAAAGTAATCTATATGAGTTCAAGATGTTTTCAATAAAATGCCAATTTGAAACTGTTCAATTTCCACTTATTTAAAATGCGCCATCCGTTTTCTTGCTGAAATATTTCTTCTCATCCAGAATTTGCATTTCTTATCGCCACTAAGTAATTCCTAATGTGGGATCTTACTAGTGTCCGGTCAGATTCAAGAAGACTGGCCCTCCAACTACTCTCTAGGCGTCTTTTCCGGCGCTTCAACTCCCTCAGCTCCTCGGTAAACCAAGGAGCCAATTGAGATCGGCGCCGGGTCAGAGGCCGCAAAGGCACGACCTGATCCAGAGCACCAGCAGCCGCCCTATCCCAGGCGGCCACCAGGTCTCCAGTCGAGGCGTGTGCCAGAATCTCAGGAAATGGCCCAAGCTCCGTCTGGAATCTGTCAGGTTCCATCAGGTGCCTGGGGCGGAACCATCTTACCGGCTCTGCCTCCCTGCAGCGGGGTGCAGCGGTTCGAAAGTCGAGACGAAGGAGAGAGTGATCTGACCATGACAAGGGTTCAGTAACTATATCCCCTATCTCAAGATCCCTCAACCACTGTCCAGAGACAAAAACCAGATCCAGCGTGTTTCCCCCTGTGTGGGTAGGGCCATGAATTAACTGGGTCAGGTCCATAGCTGTCATGGAAGCCGTGAACTCCCGAGCCATCTCTGACATCTCACCCACGGACGGCAGGTTGAAATCCCCCATGACCATAAGCTTAGGGGTATCAACCACCACCGCGGCGATGACGTTGAGTAGCTCGGGCAGGGCTGTTGCCACGTGGCAGGGGGCCAGGTACGTGATCAGCAAACCCATCTGAACCCCATGACCCCATTTCACAAAAAGTGATTCACAGCCGGCCGTCTGAGGAACAGTGGCCTCCCTCGGTCTCAGACCTTCTTTAATGATAACCGCTACCCCCCCCCGCCCCTCCCCTGTGACCTCGGCTGATGGAATGCTTGGAGACCTGGCGGGCACATTTCAACAAGGGGAACCCCCCCCTCCTGGCCCAACCAGGTCTCCGTAATACCTGCCAGGTCCGCACCCCCCTCCTGAACAAGATCACAGATGAGGGGGGCTTTATTTACTACGGACCTGGCATTGCACAGCATCAGCCGAAGGCCTGGGTCCTGAGGGTCTATGCAACCTGAGGAGCGAGTAGAGCCTTGGGGGCCGGAGCACGCCACCGCTCGTAGACAGCGAGTGCGCACTCCCCTAACACGATATGGCCCCCTGCTCCCGCCATATCTACCCCTCCCACCTACAGTACTGATGTTCAAAAAACTATCCGGACAAGCTCTAACCCCCCCCCCTCGATCCCGGGTCCCCCATCCCCCACTATGATACTATGTATCATAGTATTAAGCATAATCTGACTGTCTCAGAAATAATTTTTTTTTTTATTTTAATTTGATTTATATGCCGCCCTTCTCCGAAGACTCAGGGCGGCTTACAATGTGCTCAGCAATAGCCTTCATCCTTTTGTATATTTATACAAAGTCAGCTTATTGCCCCCACAAACTGGGTCCTCATTTCACCTACCTTAGAAAGGATGGAAGGCTGAGTCAACCTTGAGCTTTGGTGAGATTCGAACCCTGCAGTAATTGCAGGCAGCTGGTCTTAAGCAGCTTAATAACAGGGTGCCTCAAACCCTTGTACTACCAAGGCTCTTGGTAATTCATTGCATGTTTAAATTGTTTCATAGTGAAAGCGTAGCAACCACAACAAGAATGTCTAAAGATTTCTTCTCAGCCAGGATAAAACCTGGGACTACTGTAAGTGAACATTTAATATCATTAAACAAAATCAGAGCAGAACTACATTTAAGGGGAGAAATAATATCAGACCAAACAATGAAAAGTGTTATCATTAACTCATTAGACTCATCATGGGATAACTACATATCACATTTAGACACAATTAATTTGGGATATCTATCCATAGAAAACTTATCAAATAAACTAATAGCTGAAGATAATCTAAGAAGAAGCCGCTGTAGTACACACATGGAACATAGACAGACTAAGAGAGTAGTATTTCAAGAAAAACATAGAGAATCAATTGAATGTTATAATTGTGGATCCAAAGAACGTTGTAGAAGGGATTGTCCTAAATTTCTTAGAGAAAGACAAAAACATGACTATAGAAGCAGATACCATAACAGACAATCATCTATTGATAGATATAGGTATAGAAACTCACCAAATTTTAGAGAACGTAGAGGGGGTAGAGATAATTCAAGAGATAGAAAATCTGGATCATTAAATGGACTAGATAAACATAACATAACTAACATACAAAATTCAAGGGATAATGCTTGGCTTATTGATTCTGGGGCAACTAATCACACAACACATGACAAGAAAATACTATCTTCCTTTATAGAAGATAAATTTGTAATTAAGGTAGCCAATCAAGAAAAGGTCCAAGTTATTGGAAGAGGAAGTGTAAATTTACCCGGTCTAGGGAAAATAGAAGGGGTATTATTAATACCCGAAATACCTCATAACATACTTAGTGCAATAAAGCTAAGCAGAGATTCTGACATAAATATAGTATTCTCAAAAGGAAAAGCAATCCTAGAGAAAAACAAAACAAATTTGGGTAGTGTAGTTATCAAAGGGGGCCTACCATATTTAATCACAGAAGAAAAATGGCTACACAATATTGATTCAAACATGGAAGATGACACTAGTGTAGAAAATGAAGACAATAGCAATAGTGATAATGAGGAACATGAAACAAATCATAATCACGAAAACACATCTATTGGTGATACACTCATTAACAAAAAACCTACGATTGGAAAACCAATTCATGATGAATGTGCACATATATTACATAGAAAATTAGGACATGCTAGTTTTCCTGTAATACAAAAAATGATTGAACATGCTGAAGGTGTTAAAATAAAAAATTGTAAAAATTATTTGGAATGTTCAGTATGTAAGTCCTCAAAATTCAGAACTAATCCCAGGCCAAAAAAGGCAACAAGATCAACTAATCACATTTTTGATCTGGTACATATGGATCTAGTTGGTCCATTAACCCCATCAATCACATATAAAAAACGATATTTTCTAACTATTGTAGACGACTATAGTCGTTATGGGTTTGTCTATACCTTGAAACACAAAGATGAAACTTTTCAAAAATTTAAAGAGTTTTATAAACGTGTAGAAACACAACACAATATTAAAATAAAACAAATCATGACAGACAGGGGATCTGAATTCATGTCAAAAGAATTCTCCCAATGGCTAAAAGACAAAGGAATGTTACACTTCACATCTAGCCCTTTCTCTGCATTCCAAAATGGAGTGGTAGAACGAAAGAACTCAACACTACAAACCATGATTAGATGTACATTAGAAGATGCTGGCTTAGGAAAACAATTCTGGTCAGAAGCCTTATTATATTCTAATTATACTCAAAACAGAACTTGGTCCAGCATCATAAATAAAACACCATATGAACTAATGTATAATAGAAAACCTAAGATAACACACATGCACATATTTGGAGTTACAGCGGATGTACACATACCAAAACAATTGAGACGTAAAGGAGATAACGTATCCAGAAGACTTAGATTTATGGGATACGAAACAGGTACAAAAGGGTACAGATTTATTGATAATAACAACAAATTCATAATTTCTAGAACAGCTGTATTTCATGAACAGGCCAATTGGTCTAAGATACATCTTAATGAGATATTTCCAATTACAAAAACTGACATTAAATATCAAGACAAAATAGAAAGAAAAGAACATAACCACAACATACATGAAAACAAAAATAAAACATGGACAAATAGTCAACCCAGAATAAAAACAGATTCATTAACCAAAAAGGAAGCAAGATACTTACACGATAACGATAGCAAACCAGAAAAAACAACTAGATGTAACAGAAATCAAATGCCAAGTAAATATAAGGATTACATAATGTACATGAACAATGAAACACAAACACCCAACACATACGAGGAAGTATTAAGGTTCCCCATTGAAGAAAGAAAAAAGTGGGAATTAGCCATGGCCAAAGAAATGGACAGTTTGCGAGAATTAAATGTATTCACACCAACTCCTGCACCTAAGGACAAAACAATTATAGGCACCAGATGGATATTCAAAATTAAAAATCTGGAAGAAGGCAACACATTATACAAAGCTAGATCAGTTGTACAAGGCTACGCTCAAAAGTATCCTGAGGATTACACAGACACATACTCTCCCACTGTAAGAACTGAGAGTGTTAAGACAGCTTTAGTTATAGCATCTGCACTTAATCTTGATGTTTTTCAATATGATATACAAACTGCATATTTACATGCAAAGCTTGATAAAGAGATATATGTAAGAGCACCTCACAGCCAATACACAAACAAAAATGAAACTTGGTTATTGAACAAAAGTTTGTACGGACTAAAGCAATCCGGCAAACGTTGGTATGAATGTTTGGTCAATGTACTCAAAACTATGAATTTCAATGCCACAACTGCAGACAATTGTTTCTTTGTTAAAAAAGAAGGTGATTCATTAGAATTTGTGTTAATTTATGTGGATGACATTCTATATATTGGTAAACATAAAGAGAAAAGAGATACATTTGTAACAAAACTAAGTGAACATTTTTCTTTAAAATCACTGGGAAAAGTAAATAAATATCTTGGAGTTCAAATCAGTAAGACAAAAAAAGGATTTAAATTATCTCAAAAAGATAAAATTATAGAACTCCTGAATAAATGTAATTTAAATGATGCTAAGCCTTGTGATACTCCAATGCAAGCTGATTTTCTAAGAAACATGGATGAATCATCCCCTGAATTCAGCGATAATACACTTTACAGATCAGTTATTGGTTCCCTTTTGTATATATCTAATTGGACTAGACCAGATATTGCTTTACCCCTTAATCTGTTATCCAGATATGTTAGTAAACCCTTAATGTATCATTGGGAAGCCATTAAACGAGTATTAAGGTATTTAAAACACAGTTTAGACTTCTGCCTACTATTGGAACCCAATAATGTTAAAGATCCCATTCTCACTTGTTATGCTGATGCGGACTGGGCAGGTGATACTAAGTGCAGAAAAAGCACCTCAGGTTATGTATTCTTTCTTAACGATTGTCCAGTCTACTGGTATACTGGGAAACAAGATTTAGTAGCCACATCAACAACTGAGGCAGAATATGTTTGTTTGTCTAAAGCCTCCAATAATCTTGTATGGTTTAATGATTTATTATCAGATGCTTGGAAAAATCCTTCATTACCATTTATTATACATGAAGATAACAAAGCTGCTATAGAGATATCTAGATCTGATGCTATTGGTCAAAGGTCCAGACATATAGATATCAAATTTAAACACGTAAGACAATTATCTCAAGATGGATTCATTAAAGCCATTCACTGCGATACCTCAGAACAAATAGCTGACATATTGACTAAGCCTTTGCAATCTAAACAACATAAATATTTAACTTCAAAACTACAGGTCTTATATTGTTCTGAATCTGAATGTAATTATTGTTATATATCGAATCGGCATTTAGAGGGGGATTTGTTACGAGTAAATGCCTTATTCTCAAATGGGGAAAATATATATTCACAGGGTATCAGGGGTTAATTTATTCTCCCTTCCTTAATGTATTCATATGTAACCACTCCCATCTTTTACTCCGCCTCATTGATATAAAAGGGGATGTATGCACCTCCTGCTTCGCTTCTATCTACAATCACTCAGAGAATATAGAATGCCTACTGTAAATAAATAGTACTTTGTTTAAATACTTTGTTCCTGAATCATTTATTGAGTCTGATCCTCAAATTTATGTAACACATCTCCTCCATCAACATGGACCCCGCTTCCCCCAACACCATCCTCCTTATGCACCACGATGGGCTTTTACCCGTTGAGGTCCAGTGGCTGAAGAACAGGTGGCTGGACAAGGAAATTTTGGAGATTTTGGGCAGCTTTTCCTTACACAGACCTGAAAAAGTATTGCAATGAAAAAGAAAAGCACACACAAACACTAAAATCTTGCCCAGAATTTTTCCACGTTTTGGGAAATTGCAAATGGGAAGGGGACATTCCTTCCCATTCCTCCCTCGGGGAGGGAGCACCCCAACTTTGTGCCCAGTTCTTCTTGACCCCCCCTTTTCCTTGTGACATTTGACTCAATTTCCAGCCAAGCGACCCCTAGGCTCCCTCCTTTGCTGCCACCCCCATCCTAGCCCCAACTTCTCTGTTCCTATGAAACGTCTGCAGGGAGGGAGCAGGGGAAGTGGGCCCTCCCTTCTTGATTAACCCTCTAATTAAGTCATTTAGGGAGAATTCCAGAATCCCCTGCAGAAGAAATGAGGAGGAATCCCTGGTCCTTCCCAGCCTTTTCCTCCGTGAAATGAGCCTATTCTCCCCCTATCTGTCCCTGCCTATCAACAAACCCCCTGCAGTGTGGGCCTGCCTTGGGGGAGGGGGTTGAAAAGGAATAAAAATATGTTATTCTCCCTGGAGCTGCATCGAGAGAATTCAGGATAGGATGGGTGTTGCTCTCTTCTGCCTGGAGACGGAGCACGTGATCATAATTTGCACATGTAGTCCCTCCTTCCTCGCCTGGTGCTTCCCCAGTTCGGCTCAGTCTTCAGCACAGAGAGACGTGTTTGAATGAGCAGCTTCACCTTTCATTCTGTGATCATCTAAGCGTGAGCTTTCGAAGGGATTTATTATTGTAATTGTGAGGATCGCTTTTGCGATCAGGCTGCTAGCTGGTCCGCTGGCTAGCGGCCTTGTGCCGACTTTTCTACAGACAAGATCCTCACCAGCTATGGTTAGTCATAGGGTCTTTGTAGGCCGGCTTCTGTTTGAGATGGGGCCCAGGCATTCCCACCGGAGGGCAGAGGGAACCAGTCCCTGCCCACTTCGTCTGGGCACACTGAAACAGCTAGAGCGCATGGGAGTGCGATTTAGAGTCACGGCACCTTCAGCCCTTCATGGGCCGGCTTGCCTTCATCGCGGTAGAAAATGGCATTTCGCGCGCCTTGTACCAGCTAAGAGGCCCAGAAAGGGGACAAGAGGCCTTGCCTTACAGCCTCCCAGGGTCAGAGGTATGGGGCCTCCAACCAGAGGGCTGCAGCAAAGGGAGCAACAACTAGGAGCCAGGCAGCCACTTCGAGTGGCAAGAGGGACTCCAAATTGGCCGAAAAAAACACAGAACGGCGTCAAAAGGCCTTGGAGAAAGAGCTAGCCAAGCTCCAGAAGGCTAAAAAGAGCCAGGAGCGAAGTGACCCCCCCCCACCCAGAGAAGGAGCGGAACTTTCCCGCCCTGAAGGAGATGAGTCATTGGAGCCTATTAATGATCCAGCTCCTTTGCAAACAGCCTCTTACAGTGCCTGGTCACCAGATGGCACCAGGGAGCCGTCTTCTCCAACCTTAGGAGAGGTTCTGGATAGAGTGGAAGCCTTTGTATTTGCAAACCCCGGTTCGCCTGCAGCAAGTTTTGCAGAGCTACGCCTGCATTCTGTTAGGTTGGGTGAATGAGGACGCAGCAAGCCAGGGTAGTGAGTGACAACAGCTCTTTATTGTATGGTGAGAACCCAGCAACTGACTCAGGGAGCCAGCTCCCTTTATATACCTTGCAGCTGTGGTGGTCAGCCAATCAGCTGATGGTCAGTTAATTCAAACTTCCCGCCTAGAAAACCTATTTACATAACACATACCACTTCAGGGCCTGCAGCTCCCTTTACTCCGAGGGCAGCGGGGATCCGCCCACAGGAGGAAAATGGGTCAGCAGTTCCTGATCATTTGCAGCAACTGATTTCTCAGGTACAGGCATAGGCTTGCAGCAAAGGAACCAACCTTCTCCAGGGGTTCCTTCCCATCAGCCTCCATTATTGCACCCTGTACGTCAGGAGACTTGGATGGGTCCTCAGAGTCTCCCATCTGTGGCCCATTCTATCAGAAGTGGTGACTCCTTGGTTGAGGAGGAGGATTTTAAAGGCCTTTTCTGAAGATGAGGGGATGGATACAGAACCCTTCCCCTTGACAGGCCTTTTCAAACACTGACCTGTTCAAACCATTGCTTCGTAAGGCCAAATCCACTACAAATTTGGAATCTGAGGCTGTTCCTGACCCTGACCCTATCCCGTGGGGTTCTGGTCATGTGCTCCTTAAGAGCCTGCAGTTGAGGCTAAGGTTAGCCTCAACCCATTAGCCTAATTATTTTTGGACATTGTCCAACATCAATGGAACAACCCTGGAGCAGGGCTTCCTCCGTCCAGAGCAGAAAAGAAGCTCTATAATGTGGCTCCAGATCTGGCTGAAATTCTATCAGGCGCTCCCTGGGCAGTGAAGGCTGGCACCTTCGCTTCCTTTTTCAATTGTGCTTCACTGCTCTGGCTTCGCCAAATGCAGGAATGCATTCCACCGGAAGATGTGACTGTACACCAAGATATTAATAAATTAATAGCTGCTGCTAAGTTTTCAGTGGATGCGATTGTCGAGTGTCAAATAACTCTCAATACCACACACATCTTAACAGCATGGAAGACCATGAGGGGGGGAATACCATCGGAGGATCCGGAACATCTGAACAAACTCTAGCAACAGATCACGGTGAAAGGGGGTGTTGCGTTAATAAGCCCTAATAGTGGGTAATGGATGGGACGCAAGAAGAGGTGGGGGGGTGGACTGATGAAACAAGTGGTAGATTTGAGTGTAACAGCTGAGAAAGATTGCCTGGGGATAGGTAATGAGTTAATGAGTTAATGAGGCCCTATAAAACCAACCAAGCGGGAAGCTTGGGCGTCTCTGTCTTTAACTTTTGCTAAGCAGCTCAGTGTCTACTGTTCGTTGCTGTAGTCGCTTTCATTAAACCAGATTTTGAACCACAGCTTATATCGTGGGTGTGTATGTGTGTGTGTGTGTTCCTTCACGCCTGGCGAAGCACCAGCGGCTCCAGAGGGGCTGAGAAGGACATTGAATGCGGCCAAATTTGCCTCACCGGCCATAGCATCTTTAATTACTACCTATTGCCTGTTTTGACTTAAGCACTGGCAGGCTGACAACAAAAACAAATGGAAATTGGCTTCAGCTCCCTTTACAGGCAACAAATTATTTGGAGAAGTTCTGGACCGTATCCTGGTTGAGACCAGAGGCAAAGGTAATGTCGAAGCGTAAATCAGCCTCGTTCCCCCTCGGGGGTAATTGAAATTAATTAGAGGTGGATGGACCTTGTTTTCCAATGCTGTATACTTATAAAAGAAAAAACCGAAGTATATATTCTAATAAGTATTTTATTTATAAAAACAAACAAAACTAGATAACTACATTTTTACTGGACAGCTCATCTCAGGGACGAACAAAGGAAGTGTAAGTCAGGAAGTTAGAAAAGAAAGAATGTGGACATGCGCGGTAGCCCAATGTTTCACAAGACCAGTCTTATCTCAGTTGCTATAGGTACGTGATAAGGTTCTCAGGCAGGCTACCGTAAATCTCAGAATGGATGCTCAGCTGACAAATACATAACGCAGTGACAACCCCTTCTTTGTCAGTTGAACGAACATCAGGTATAGCCATCAAATAAGGCACACCTTCTTACGCAGATACTCGTGCTGAGCTGCTGGAAGCGGTTTGTTGAGCATGTCAGCAATCTGATCATGTGTAGGCACATACTGCAATTTAACAAAACCTTGTTTCACTAATTGTTTTATGTTTTTGTAACGGATTTCAATGTGTCTGGACCTAGAACCCGTGAAACGTGATTCAGAAATATAAATGTGGAAATTGGGATCGTAGAAAACACCCAGGAGCATAGAAGAGTCCAAAGGCAGATGCATGAATAAATGTGATAAATGTATTTATTCATATAACAAAACATATTAACTATATACAAAGGCTGTCTTAATATCCATTAGGGTAGGGGGCACACAGCGTGTGTGACTACCCCTATCAAAGATCATGTCTCATGGAAAACAAACGTAAAAGAGAGCAAGGTGGAAAGGTTAGAGGGGGTTTTATACTCAGTGTAAGCCCCTCCTCTCCACATAGGGGTGGGGGCACTTTCTGCCTCCACTAGTGTCTGTATGATATATGTGCCAATGGCTTGCAAATATTTGACAGTTCCCCTCCTTGCGAGCCAATGGCATGCAAACATACGAATGCAATGCACAACAGATTTTACCCTGTGAGACATAACTTTTTACACAGATCTTTGTGCCTATCTGCTGGTAGAGGTTTTGTGAAAATATCAGCTGTTTGATATTTGGTCTGACAATGTGATAAAGATATAAACCCCATCTCTACTAGTTGCCTAACATTTTGATAGCGGATATCAATATGTCTGGACCTTTTTCCCACCGCATATGCTTTGGCAATGCCTATGGCCCCGGTGTTGTCTTCTATAATTTGGATGGGCAAAGTCGGTGGTGTCCAGATGCTAGAAATTAAGGCATCAAACCATATCAGATCGTTCCCTGCCTCTGATAAGCATGCATATTCGGCCTCAGCGGTGGAGCACGAAACAAATTTCTGTTGCCCCACATGCCAATGGATGGGTGCCTCATTTAATAGTACCAAGAAGCCCGAAGTACTCCTACGTGTCTTGGTATCTCCGGCCCAGTCCGCATCTGTGAAGCATTTTAATTGGGCCTTGTCTCTATTCTCAGGTTCCAAGCGAAGCACGTAATCTGCTGTGGTCTTGAGATACCTTAATAGCTTTTTAATGGCTAACCAGTGGAACTGGGTAGGATGTTCCACTTGTCTAGATAGCAGGTTTACGGCCAGGGCAATATCTGGACGGCTCCAGTTACTTATATATAGTAATGAGCCAATCACTGACCTAAATAGAGTATTATTTTGGAACTCTGGGCTATCCTTGTGTGCCAACCCATAATAGTCGGTCTGCATTGGGATAGCCGTTGGCTTGCTATCTTCCATTTTACATTTCACCAAGAGTTCCTCTATCTTTTCCTTTTGGGAGAGAGCAAAACCTTTTGGTGTAGTGATGATTTGTACGCCTAGGTACTTGTCCACATATCCTAAAGACTTTAGAGTGAACTTTTTTTGTAGGGTCCTGGCAAATATAATACTTCCCCCCTTGTCAGGCCCTATATATAAAAGATCATCGACATACACTAAGACTTTCTCCAGCCCCCCTTTGGTATCCCTTGTGAAGGTACATTTATCAGCTGGAGATGGATGGAAACCCAGTGATTTGAGAGTTTTAGTCAGGCATTTGTACCACAGTCTGCCTGATTGTTTGAGGCCGTACAAACTTTTCTTCAGAAGCCAGGTGTGGCCTTCCTGCCGTTGAAATCCGGGGGCACCTCTGACGTAAATTTCTTGTTTTAGATGTGCGTGTAAATAAGCAGTTTGCACATCAAATTGAAAAATGTGTTCCCCATGTGCTGCTGCGGTGACCAAAACAGCCCTCACACTTTCCGCTCTCACGGTGGGGGAGTATGTTTCATCAAAGTCCTGCAAGTAGCGCTGTGCGTAGCCTTGTGCTACCAGCCGGGCCTTATAGAGGAGTTTGTTGTTGGGCATTGGCTTGACCTTGTAGACCCAACGGGTGCCAATTGCTTTCCTCTTTTTGGAGACTTCCATGGGGATGAAGACTTTCAATTTTTTTTTTTTTGAGACTGTCCATTTCCCGCTCCATTGCCACCCTCCACCTGCGCTGTTCTTCCTCGGGAAGCTGAAGGACATCTGAGTACGTTTTAGGGGCCATGGTAACGCTGTTGACCGAGGCAACACAGCCAATGTCCAATCTTTTGGGTGGCACCCCTTTATTGGAGCGTTTTGATCGTCTGGGAAATTGCCACTCACCATCATCATTGTCATCCGGAGCATCGGTGTCAGAATTGGAGCTGCCGGAGGTATCTTTCCAATCAAAATGGGGCGGGCCTCTGTCCCAGGCGCTGCGAAGATATGGTCGTTTAGGTGAGGCAGGAGGTGTGAAGTCACCCAGGGATTCCTTGTCTGAATCGTCAGAGTCAGGTAGGGATTCATCACCATCTGGATCTTCGCTGGTCAGTTGCTTGGAGTTTGTTGGTTCATCCTCTTCAGATGGTGCTGCTTGTTCAGTGTCGCTTCTAATAGGGGAATAACGGGGTTCATTGGAATGAATTTTTGACCAATTTGACCCCTCCTCAAAGGAAGCTGATCTAGAGACAATGACAAGGTTATTTTTATCTACAAACCTAGAGGCCTTGCTGCCGGTTGCATAACCTATAAATCTGAGCCTCCTTGATGCCTTGCCCCCCTTTCTTCTGAGGTGCTTGGGAATATGGACCCAGGCATAGGAACCAAAAATTCTCAAGTGTGAGAGACTAGGTTTCCTTCCATGGACCAGGAAGTATGGGGTTTGGTTAATGGCACTACTCCACGTCCTGTTGACTAGATAATTAGCCATTTTGACCGCTTCTGCCCAAAAAACTTGGCTCATGTCAGCATCTGCAAGTAGGCAGTTCATGACATTCTGCAGCACTCCATTTCTCCTTTCTGAAATACCATTCTCGGACGGAGTTCGAGGGGATGATTTAAAATGGAGGATACCTCTCTCCTTCATCCACTTTTCAAAAATCTTGGATGTAAACTCAGTCCCCCTATCACTCTGCACCTGAGCGATGCACACCTTGTGTTGCGTTTGGATCTGGTTGTAAAGATATTTGAAGTTGGTAAAGACTTCAGTTTTGTCCTTTAAAATAAATACATGGCCATAACGAGAGTAATCATCTACTACCGTTAAAAAATAACGCCCCCTACCAAGGGAGGGTCTAAAAGGACCAACCAAATCCATGTGTACCAGCTGATAAGGGTACCTTGCACGACGGGAAGAGACCTTAGGTATAGCAGCAGTTTTAGATTTTGCTGCCTTACAGATGGCACATTCCAAATAGGTATTACAATTCTTTATCTTAAGCCCATCAGAAAAATCTTGCATTTTCTTAATAACCGGGAAGCTGGCATGGCCAAGCCTGCGGTGTAATATATGAGCACAATCCAAATGTAAAGGTTTACCCATGCATACTTTGTCAACCTTATGTATCTTACCATTACAAGCTTTGGTCTGTTCAGTAATGAGAGTAGGCACTGGATTAATGGTCACCTTAGAGTTCCTCAGGATTGGCTGAGGAGTTGTGACCTTAATGGGCTCAGCCTTAATGGCTTTGGATGTCCTAGGAGCTGGTTTAAAAGCTTCATTGGTTTTAGGTCCAGGGTCCTTGAGTTTCGACAACCTGGGGGCTGGCACAGAAGCTTTCTGCTCTATCTGGGCGTTAGCTCCCTGAGCCCTCTTGTTAGGTTTCTTGTGCCTTTTGACCTGTGCTTTTGGGGAAAAATAAGGCAAATTGTTGATTTTTACAATATCGCCAACAACACCCCCATTTTCGAAAACATAACCTCCACCCTTCTCAAAAACCAGTTTTACATTTTTATCCTCAGTCAATTTTAAGATGCTTAAAAGGTTGTTCTTGATTGAGGGAACATACAGTGCCTCTGTGACATCTCCTATACCAGGCACATTGATCACGCCTTCCCCAGTTACCTCTGCCTTGTCCCCAGTGGCAACTTTTACTGAGGACTTGAGTGGGTGTAAAACCTTAAATCGTTGCTTCGTGTT
Source organism: Pituophis catenifer annectens (assembly GCF_029215685.1). Lineage (NCBI taxonomy): Eukaryota > Metazoa > Chordata > Lepidosauria > Squamata > Colubridae > Pituophis > Pituophis catenifer. The sequence continues at coordinate 5,249,914 of NW_027256882.1, forward strand.
GGCTATATGCGTTGATGCACCTGAATCAAGAAGCCACAGCCCCTCAGCATCCTTTACCTGGGAGGTGTGATTGTCACTAGTGACACTAAAGTATTGGTATCCTTTATGACCACCTCCCCCTCTTCCACGGCCTCTTTTATTTTTACTGTGCTTAAGTCCAGCCGTGTTGGCCCTAGAGCGAGGGCACTCCCTTTTAAAGTGACCTTGTATGCCACAGTCAAAGCAGGTGGGAAGGGTATTAATCCTTTCACTTGTGTCCTGGCGCCTCCTCTGAGGCCTAGGCCTGTGATATGCCTCCTTCATTTCTTGTTGTTCCTCATCTCTGCATCTTAAATCTTCCTCAATAAAGCGGCCAGAAAAGTATTCTATATTTCTTTGTTCCCTAGAAACCCCTTCTAGAGAAATAATAAAGGGACTCCAGGATTTGTCTAGGGAATTCAACATCACACTAATTAAAGTGGATTCAGAAACAGGCTCCCCCCTCTGTATAAGTTCATCCCTCATGGCTTTAAGCGTTGCCAAATGTTCCCCCATTTTGACACCAGGTTTGAGTTTATAGTTGTGGAAAATTCTTGACAATCTGCTGGTTGCAGCCATATTGTCACTATGGAACAAATTATATAGGGCAGTCCAAACTTCCTGAGCTGTGAGGCCGTCTGAAAGACTGGCATACAGAGCTGTGTCTATAGAACTTAACAGAGTTGTGTAAGCTCTTTTATGCAGGAACTCAATTTCAGGGCTCCAAGGTAAAGGGGGTGGTCTTTTGATCATGTCCAGAGTATTTTCTCTTAAGAGAATTATCTGAATCTCTTTACACCATTTTTTAAAATTCTGACCACTTAAATGTAATTTTTCAAAATTATTTGGCAAAGTTACAAAATTATTGCCATTAAACTGCATGGGGAGTTGTTCAAATGGCTGAAAAGATCCTGATGTGAATGGCATTGGGATCCCTAAGCCTGGGATCGATTGCTTAGGTCTGGCTCCTTTTTGTAGTCCTTCTGTAGTTTGAAGCAACTGGGCACGTGCAGGAAATGGAGCATGCTCCAAAGCCTTTTCTTGTTGGAGCTCCGATCTCCCTCTCTGAGCTCTGAAGTCAGGTCTGGCTGGAGCCTCAGAATAGGCCCGGACATCATCGATGTGGTGGGGAAGCCTTGGAGGAGTGGGAAGAAGGCCTGGAGATCTTTCTGGAGACTGGAGGCCCATCAGATGAGGTCCATGGGCTGGGTAGGCCTGGAAATGTCTCTGGATCTCCTCTTCTCCATCAGAGGAGCAGGATTGCAGCTCCGGGTCATCCCAGCAGGGCCGGAAAGGTGCGGAGGCCTCAGCCTGGGCCTCCCTGGAGCATTCAGTGAATGGTGAGCGCCTCTGCAGTGGGGGGTGGGAGGCTGCAGGTCCATCTGGGTTCCTCCGGGGGTGGGAGGTTGGATTTGGGGCCCTCCTTGAGTGGGCAGCTGGGTCTGGGGCCTCGGGGGGGCCAGTGGGTGGTTTCTCCATTAGTTGCAGGGCAGCGACCAGGGCCTCTATGGCCTCTTTGATGTTTGCCATGGCAGGCGGGGCCTGGCAAGGGCCTTGTGGGCTCGGAGTGGTCCTCTGGGCCGCTGGAAGGCTGAACTGACTGGCTGGCGTTGTAGGCCTGGGCTGTGGAGCTGGGGAGGGCCTGGCTCGTGGTTCTGGCAAAGTGCCCAGGGGAGCAGCCATCTTGGAGGAAGTTGCCTCCGGAAGTGGCCTGGCGGCCATTTTGTTTGGCGGGAAACTGGGTGGGGGGGCAGTCTCTCTGGGTAAGGACAGGGTAAGACTCCCCTTACAGGTGCAGCACTCCTTTCGTTGGTGGACATTGCCAGCTCTCCGCAAGGGCTGCCTGTTCAAACAACCAGCCCGTACCACCATTACGACAGACACCGGCCTCTACAGTTGGGGAGCTCACAGTCAAACTTTGATAGCCCAGGGCAAGTGGACCCTGGGAAACTGATCCCACAAGATCAACTGTCTGGAGTTCCAAGGAGTCTATCTGGCTCTCCAAAGCTTCAAGGGCTCCATCTCCTGGCATCACGTTTTGATCTTATCCGACAACGAGATGGCCAAAGCACACATCAACCAACAGGGAGGGACACATTCCAGGTCCCTCATGAAGGAGGCAGGCCATCTGGGTCGCTGGGCAGAGCGACACCTATAGTTACAGACAGAACATACATCAAGGGCCCTGAATGTGCAGGCAGACAGTCTTAGCAGGGTGATGGTAGACCATGCAGAATGGCGCCTGCATCCCTCACTGTTTCAACAGCTGACTCACAGATACGGAACCCCGGTCCTGGATCTTTTCGCATCCCCATAAAACTCCCAGTTACCATGGTTTTTCAGCAGGTACCAGGCTCATGGCGCAGAGGGGATAGATGCCCTTCGCATACCGTGGCCTCTGGGTCTTCTATACGTCTTTCCTCTACTTCCTCTAATTCCAGGAGTCATCGCGAAGATGCTGGAGGAAAAGGCAGAGGTGATATTGATAGCGCCTCACTGGCCCAGGACGCCATGGTTTGCGGACCTGGTGACCCTGTCTGTGGTTCACCCTTGGCGAATACCACACAACAAGATCTCACTCAGTCAGGAAGTATTGATACGCCCGGAGCCTCAGTGGCTCTAACTGACTGCCTGGCGATTGAGTGGCGGGCCCTGAGGCAAAGATATTTCTCACCAAAAGTGATCCAAACTATTCAGGCATCCAGACGGAAGTCTACTACCAGAGTTTACAATGCTACTTGGCGGGCCTTCTGTACCTGGTGTTCTAGGTTGCAGGCTGACCCAGCTATGGCCTCAGTGGTTGTGCAACGCCAGGTCCGTGGTAAATAAAGCCCCTCCTCATTTACGATCTTATTCAGGAGGGGGGTGCGGACCTGGTGGGTATTACGGAGACCTGGCTGGGTCTGGAAGGGGGGGTGCCCCTTGTTGAAATATGCCCACCAGGTTTCCGGGCATCTCACTGGCCGAGGGCTCAGGGTAGGGGCGGGGGTGGTGGCGGTGATTATTATTAATGAAAGTCTCTGTCCGAGGGAGGCCACTGTTCCTCAGATAGCCGGATGTGAATCCCTCCTTGTGAAGTGGGGTCAAGGGGTGCAGATGGGCCTGCTGATTGCGTATCTAGCTCCCTGCTATGCAACAGCAGCCCTACCCGAGCTGCCTGACGTGATAGCAGGGGTGGCAGTTGATACCCCCAGGCTTATGGTTCTGGGGGATTTCAACTTGCCATCGGTCGGTGAAATGTCTATGGCAGCTTGGGAGTTCATGGCTTCCATGACGGCCTTGGACCTGACCCAGTTAGTTTATGGCCCCACACACATGGGAGGACACACTCTGCATCTGATTTTTGTCTCTGGTCAGTGGCAGAATGATCTAGAAATAGGGGATTTAGTCATCAAGCCCTTGTCATGGTCTGATCATTCACTCCTCCAACTGGACTTTCAAACCGCTAACCCTCGCCGCAGGGAGACGGAACCGGTTAGATGGTTCCGTCCCAGACGCCTGATGGACCCGGATCGGTTCCTGATGGAGCTTGGGCCATTCCCTGAGGCTCTGGCTCACGGCTCAACTGAAGAACTAGTGGCGGACTGGGAGAGGGTGGCCGCTGGGGCTTTGGATCGCGTCGTGCCTTTGCGGCCTCTGACCCGGCGCTATTCTCAATTGGCTCCTTGGTTCTCTGACGAGCTGAGAGAGATGAAGCGCTGGAAAAGACGCCTAGAGAGCGATTGGAGGGCCAGCCGTTCTGAATCCGAATGAACACTGGTGAGGTCCTATATTAAGACCTACCTAGTGGCGATAAAAGTGGCCAAATGTAACTAGCAAGTTACATTTTGCAAGTTGTGGGAACCCAGCCTGGCTTTATTAAGTCCGAAACTGATGAATGCGTGTTTACAAAAAGATCTGACAATATGTATGAGATAGTTCTTGTTTATGTTGATGATATTGTTTACATTGGCCCAAATAAGCAGATGAGTGAGAATTTTGCTAAAGCTTTGCAGAAATATTTCACATTGAAATCTTTAGGTCATGTTAACACTTATTTAGGTGTTCAGATTGACAAAACACAGAAGAGGTTTAGTCTTTCACAAGAGGATAAAATTGAACAAATTTTAGATGCTAATACAGGAAGCATACCCATGCAAACAGATTTTCACAACCTGGCACATGAACCAAGTCCTGAGTTCGAGGATCAAACACTTTATCGTTCAGTTATTGGGTCACTGTTGTATATTAGTAGTTGGACTAGACCCGACATTGCACTTAGTGTTAATCTCTTGTCTCGACACGTAGGTAAGGCAAAACAGTTTCATTGGACATGGGTTAAGAAAATATTGAAATACCTAAAACACACTAAACATATGAGGTTATTGTTAGAACCGACACATACTGATTATGCAGAATTATGTTGTTATGCAGATTCTTTTTTTTTTTTTTTTTTTTTTATTGAAAAAGTTTTCAAATACAAATTTTTTCCCCCTTTTTCCCCCCCCTCCCCCCCCTAACCCCCCCTCCCCACCCTTCCCCCCCTGTGACTTCTTCGTAACAAAAAAAAAACCCTAATTCATAACAGATTACTTGCTCCCTCCTCAAAATACTGACCTTTACTTACTAAAAGTATTATAAATCCCCCTTTATCCATACATCTCAGAAAAGAAGAAGAGAAAAAAACAAAACAAAAAACAAACACATTATACTATAACTATTATAAAATAACTTCTAATTTAGCATAATAGTGTTTTATATCTATACATTATTGCAACAATTCAAAACCACCTTCCACTTTAAAACTATACGATAAGTCCTACTTTAATAACATTTCAAAGCGGGCTCACCATAAAATCTAATTTAACATTTATTCCACTCTATCCATTTCCTCCACTCCCCTAAATGTATCACTTAAAAATCCCTTTTCTTAAACTAATCAATCTGTAGCTAGCTTATTCACCCACTGTCTTACAAATTTACCATACACAACAATTCTTGATATCTTTAATTCACTGCCCACACTACTTAAAAATATATATATATATATATTCCATTATATCTAAATAAAAAAAGAAAAGACAATAACTTTAAATTTATAGTCCATATAATATCTTCTTGAAGTCTTTCCACTGGATTGTTAGAACCAACATCCATAATGGGGTAACATAGCTTGCTGATGCAACAGTTTATTCAAGGTCTCCAATCATATCTGCCCCCATCAGTAGTAAACATCTTCTTATATATATAAAAGTAAAAACAACCACCCGAGTGACATTATAATTATATTCCATATAATAATAATTGTGGGTTTCATCAGGATTATTAATTTCCATCATCGTATTGGGTAACAACCCGATCTTCTGCATGTCCCAATGTGATTCTCTTGCCTTATAATTCAAAATAATTATAATATCTTTATCAACACAAAAAGAAGTTTCAAAGTAGATAATTCAAAACCATCAATTTGAGGCTCTTTCCATGTCCCAAAATTACGGCAATGCAGAGATCTGCCACTATCCTCAGGATGATATTGACCAATGTGTCGCCTCCTCTATGTTTTCACATAATCATTCATATTTTAAAATCACTGGCTTCACTGTTGCTTGGATTAGAAATTTCTATTTTTGCACAACCTATTTCTTTTTTGTTTTCTTTTTGTGGGTTTGACTTCCATCCTAATTTTTTGTGTCTCGCGTTTCTTTTTTATCCCTTGTATATCCTCTAATTGGTTTCCATGCTTGTCCTTGCCTTGATAAGTCATCACATTAAAATCAGATGGCACTTCTCTCGAATTTGTAGATAATCCAGCTGGGGTATCCGATAAATCCAAAGGCAATTTATCTGGTACAGTCTCTGTCTTTAGTTCCAGCTCCTTCTGCTTATCCTGTATTATATCTGAAGACGTTAAATTCATTTTCAACCTATTTTGATAAAATTCTTCCGCTCTTTCAACAGTATTTAACTGGTATCTTTCTCCTTGATATCTCAATATAATACCAACTGGGACGTCCCACCGGAATTGAATATTTCTCCTTTTTAACTCAGACACCAGAAAGCCAAATTTCTTCCTTTCCATTAATATCTTAGGTGGGAGTTCCTTGTAAATCCAAATCTTTCTTCCATACAATTGCAAATTAGAATTGAAGGAATTTTGCACAATTTTATTCCTAATTTCTTTATCTGAAAAATAGATTACCACATCTCTAGGCAATTGCCTTTGCTTGGCAGTCCAGGAGTTTATTCGATAAGCTCTGTCAATCCTACAAAACACTTCCTCAGGTTGAATCTTTAAAATCCCAGCTAGAAATTCAGAAGATATTTTCCTTAAGTCATCTCTGTTATTTTCCTGCAAACCTCTAAGTCTTATTGCATATTCTGTAAAATTATATTGTATCTTTAGAACCTCTTTTTCAATCCTCTGTTGCAGAGTTTCTACATTACCAGACTTTTGATCAGCATCCATTTTAAATTTTTCTTCTGAACTATAATCCTGAATATTTAACAAATCATTTTCAATTTTTTGAATTCTATTGTCCAATTTGTCTTGAATTTCATCCATTTTTGACTCTAGTAAATTAGCATTTATTTCCAACCGAATCATGAATTCTGACATTTTTAAAATTTTTTGCTGCAAAAAGTCAAACTTGGATTTCACCAATTCCTTAGTTTCCTGCTTAAATTTTTCAAGTTGCTGATTCACAATCTCATCCCTTCTTTCAATCTCCTCTAAGAGAAATTCTATTATATTAAAATCAGGTTTCTGGGACTGAAGAGTTAAAACTTGTTCCTTTAAATTCTTAGTGGGGGAATCCCCCCCACCTATTTTTTTGTCTGACTTCACAAGCCTCAGTGCCATGTTTCCGCCTAAGCAGGCTTTGTTAGAAGAAAAAAAAAAAACAAGACAAAAGACTTCCAGCCAGCAACAATCAGGCCTCCAGGGGAAAAAGAGAAAAACAAAAACAGGAGCGGAGTTTTGTCTACAAATGTAGCCAGTGGTATTTATTCCGCTACATTGTAAGAATAAAAAACGGAAGAACTTTCCCTCTCAAACTCTTCTCCAGCCGCGGCAGACGCCATTTTAAAAAAAACCTTTTTTCCTCTTTCTCTTCCTCTATTCTCTTAAGTAATTTTTAAAAGATAAGTAAAATACTTGCGCTTCAGTATTACAGGTCCAGCTCACATTTTCTTTGAGTAATCTGTCAAATTCGCAGGCTTGCTTTTGACGCCTAGCTCTGCATTAGCAGAGGTCTCCCAAAGCCCGGAGCAGCGGCTGGGGATATGGGGCATCTCATCCGCTCCATCCCAAAAGTAAAAGAAAAACTTTTGGGACTCTGCAGAGAGTTCTACCCACCCCTGCCGGCTCTATCTCCGTTTCCTCATGGGAACGGAGTTTTTTCGAGCCGCCGTTCCGTTGTGAAGGCGGCTCTGACAGGCTATGGAAGCTGACGATCCCAAAGGAACGTCTGGCGGCGGCCAGCAGCAAACCGTTGTTATGCAGATTCTGATTGGGCGAGTGATAAGAAATCACGTAAAAGTACTTCAGGTTATATGATGTTCTTAAATGGATGTCCTGCTTACTGGCAAGTGCATAAACAGAATTTTGTTTCTTGTTCATCTGTGGGCTGTGGGCCAAATTGTTCATCTGTTAACTGTGAGCCAAATTAATTTAATTGGTTTTTAATACTGTTTTAAATTTTTTGTATTTTCTGTATTTTATCTGTTGGCTGTTCACCGCCTCGAGTCCTTCGGGAGAAGGGCGGTATACAAAATAAATCATCATCATCATCATCATCATCATCATCATCATCATCATCGTCGTCGTCGTCTACTGAGGCTGAATATGCTTGTGTTTCACATGTATGTAATTCTCTAACGTGGTTTGATGCATTGGTCACAGATATCTGGGCACACCCGATCCGACCGATCACTGTGATGGAAGACAATGAATCTGTGGTTTAGGCCGGCTTCTGTTTGAGATGGGGCCCAGGCATTCCCACCGGAGGGCAGAGGGAACCAGTCCCTGCCCACTTCGTCTGGGCACACTGAAACAGCTAGAGCGCATGGGAGTGCGATTTAGAGTCACGGCACCTTCAGCCCTTCATGGGCCGGCTTGCCTTCATCGCGGTAGAAAATGGCATTTCGCGCGCCTTGTACCAGCTAAGAGGCCCAGAAAGGGGACAAGAGGCCTTGCCTTACAGCCTCCCAGGGTCAGAGGTATGGGGCCTCCAACCAGAGGGCTGCAGCAAAGGGAGCAACAACTAGGAGCCAGGCAGCCACTTCGAGTGGCAAGAGGGACTCCAAATTGGCCGAAAAAAACACAGAACGGCGTCAAAAGGCCTTGGAGAAAGAGCTAGCCAAGCTCCAGAAGGCTAAAAAGAGCCAGGAGCGAAGTGACCCCCCCCCCACCCAGAGAAGGAGCGGAACTTTCCCGCCCTGAAGGAGATGAGTCATTGGAGCCTATTAATGATCCAGCTCCTTTGCAAACAGCCTCTTACAGTGCCTGGTCACCAGATGGCACCAGGGAGCCGTCTTCTCCAACCTTAGGAGAGGTTCTGGATAGAGTGGAAGCCTTTGTATTTGCAAACCCCGGTTCGCCTGCAGCAAGTTTTGCAGAGCTACGCCTGCATTCTGTTAGGTTGGGTGAATGAGGACGCAGCAAGCCAGGGTAGTGAGTGACAACAGCTCTTTATTGTATGGTGAGAACCCAGCAACTGACTCAGGGAGCCAGCTCCCTTTATATACCTTGCAGCTGTGGTGGTCAGCCAATCAGCTGATGGTCAGTTAATTCAAACTTCCCGCCTAGAAAACCTATTTACATAACACATACCACTTCAGGGCCTGCAGCTCCCTTTACTCCGAGGGCAGCGGGGATCCGCCCACAGGAGGAAAATGGGTCAGCAGTTCCTGATCATTTGCAGCAACTGATTTCTCAGGTACAGGCATAGGCTTGCAGCAAAGGAACCAACCTTCTCCAGGGGTTCCTTCCCATCAGCCTCCATTATTGCACCCTGTACGTCAGGAGACTTGGATGGGTCCTCAGAGTCTCCCATCTGTGGCCCATTCTATCAGAAGTGGTGACTCCTTGGTTGAGGAGGAGGATTTTAAAGGCCTTTTCTGAAGATGAGGGGATGGATACAGAACCCTTCCCCTTGACAGGCCTTTTCAAACACTGACCTGTTCAAACCATTGCTTCGTAAGGCCAAATCCACTACAAATTTGGAATCTGAGGCTGTTCCTGACCCTGACCCTATCCCGTGGGGTTCTGGTCATGTGCTCCTTAAGAGCCTGCAGTTGAGGCTAAGGTTAGCCTCAACCCATTAGCCTAATTATTTTTGGACATTGTCCAACATCAATGGAACAACCCTGGAGCAGGGCTTCCTCCGTCCAGAGCAGAAAAGAAGCTCTATAATGTGGCTCCAGATCTGGCTGAAATTCTATCAGGCGCTCCCTGGGCAGTGAAGGCTGGCACCTTCGCTTCCTTTTTCAATTGTGCTTCACTGCTCTGGCTTCGCCAAATGCAGGAATGCATTCCACCGGAAGATGTGACTGTACACCAAGATATTAATAAATTAATAGCTGCTGCTAAGTTTTCAGTGGATGCGATTGTCGAGTGTCAAATAACTCTCAATACCACACACATCTTAACAGCATGGAAGACCATGAGGGGGGGAATACCATCGGAGGATCCGGAACATCTGAACAAACTCTAGCAACAGATCACGGTGAAAGGGGGTGTTGCGTTAATAAGCCCTAATAGTGGGTAATGGATGGGACGCAAGAAGAGGTGGGGGGGTGGACTGATGAAACAAGTGGTAGATTTGAGTGTAACAGCTGAGAAAGATTGCCTGGGGATAGGTAATGAGTTAATGAGTTAATGAGGCCCTATAAAACCAACCAAGCGGGAAGCTTGGGCGTCTCTGTCTTTAACTTTTGCTAAGCAGCTCAGTGTCTACTGTTCGTTGCTGTAGTCGCTTTCATTAAACCAGATTTTGAACCACAGCTTATATCGTGGGTGTGTATGTGTGTGTGTGTGTTCCTTCACGCCTGGCGAAGCACCAGCGGCTCCAGAGGGGCTGAGAAGGACATTGAATGCGGCCAAATTTGCCTCACCGGCCATAGCATCTTTAATTACTACCTATTGCCTGTTTTGACTTAAGCACTGGCAGGCTGACAACAAAAACAAATGGAAATTGGCTTCAGCTCCCTTTACAGGCAACAAATTATTTGGAGAAGTTCTGGACCGTATCCTGGTTGAGACCAGAGGCAAAGGTAATGTCGAAGCGTAAATCAGCCTCGTTCCCCCTCGGGGGTAATTGAAATTAATTAGAGGTGGATGGACCTTGTTTTCCAATGCTGTATACTTATAAAAGAAAAAACCGAAGTATATATTCTAATAAGTATTTTATTTATAAAAACAAACAAAACTAGATAACTACATTTTTACTGGACAGCTCATCTCAGGGACGAACAAAGGAAGTGTAAGTCAGGAAGTTAGAAAAGAAAGAATGTGGACATGCGCGGTAGCCCAATGTTTCACAAGACCAGTCTTATCTCAGTTGCTATAGGTACGTGATAAGGTTCTCAGGCAGGCTACCGTAAATCTCAGAATGGATGCTCAGCTGACAAATACATAACGCAGTGACAACCCCTTCTTTGTCAGTTGAACGAACATCAGGTATAGCCATCAAATAAGGCACACCTTCTTACGCAGATACTCGTGCTGAGCTGCTGGAAGCGGTTTGTTGAGCATGTCAGCAATCTGATCATGTGTAGGCACATACTGCAATTTAACAAAACCTTGTTTCACTAATTGTTTTATGTTTTTGTAACGGATTTCAATGTGTCTGGACCTAGAACCCGTGAAACGTGATTCAGAAATATAAATGTGGAAATTGGGATCGTAGAAAACACCCAGGAGCATAGAAGAGTCCAAAGGCAGATGCATGAATAAATGTGATAAATGTATTTATTCATATAACAAAACATATTAACTATATACAAAGGCTGTCTTAATATCCATTAGGGTAGGGGGCACACAGCGTGTGTGACTACCCCTATCAAAGATCATGTCTCATGGAAAACAAACGTAAAAGAGAGCAAGGTGGAAAGGTTAGAGGGGGTTTTATACTCAGTGTAAGCCCCTCCTCTCCACATAGGGGTGGGGGCACTTTCTGCCTCCACTAGTGTCTGTATGATATATGTGCCAATGGCTTGCAAATATTTGACAGTTCCCCTCCTTGCGAGCCAATGGCATGCAAACATACGAATGCAATGCACAACAGATTTTACCCTGTGAGACATAACTTTTTACACAGATCTTTGTGCCTATCTGCTGGTAGAGGTTTTGTGAAAATATCAGCTGTTTGATATTTGGTCTGACAATGTGATAAAGATATAAACCCCATCTCTACTAGTTGCCTAACATTTTGATAGCGGATATCAATATGTCTGGACCTTTTTCCCACCGCATATGCTTTGGCAATGCCTATGGCCCCGGTGTTGTCTTCTATAATTTGGATGGGCAAAGTCGGTGGTGTCCAGATGCTAGAAATTAAGGCATCAAACCATATCAGATCGTTCCCTGCCTCTGATAAGCATGCATATTCGGCCTCAGCGGTGGAGCACGAAACAAATTTCTGTTGCCCCACATGCCAATGGATGGGTGCCTCATTTAATAGTACCAAGAAGCCCGAAGTACTCCTACGTGTCTTGGTATCTCCGGCCCAGTCCGCATCTGTGAAGCATTTTAATTGGGCCTTGTCTCTATTCTCAGGTTCCAAGCGAAGCACGTAATCTGCTGTGGTCTTGAGATACCTTAATAGCTTTTTAATGGCTAACCAGTGGAACTGGGTAGGATGTTCCACTTGTCTAGATAGCAGGTTTACGGCCAGGGCAATATCTGGACGGCTCCAGTTACTTATATATAGTAATGAGCCAATCACTGACCTAAATAGAGTATTATTTTGGAACTCTGGGCTATCCTTGTGTGCCAACCCATAATAGTCGGTCTGCATTGGGATAGCCGTTGGCTTGCTATCTTCCATTTTACATTTCACCAAGAGTTCCTCTATCTTTTCCTTTTGGGAGAGAGCAAAACCTTTTGGTGTAGTGATGATTTGTACGCCTAGGTACTTGTCCACATATCCTAAAGACTTTAGAGTGAACTTTTTTTGTAGGGTCCTGGCAAATATAATACTTCCCCCCTTGTCAGGCCCTATATATAAAAGATCATCGACATACACTAAGACTTTCTCCAGCCCCCCTTTGGTATCCCTTGTGAAGGTACATTTATCAGCTGGAGATGGATGGAAACCCAGTGATTTGAGAGTTTTAGTCAGGCATTTGTACCACAGTCTGCCTGATTGTTTGAGGCCGTACAAACTTTTCTTCAGAAGCCAGGTGTGGCCTTCCTGCCGTTGAAATCCGGGGGCACCTCTGACGTAAATTTCTTGTTTTAGATGTGCGTGTAAATAAGCAGTTTGCACATCAAATTGAAAAATGTGTTCCCCATGTGCTGCTGCGGTGACCAAAACAGCCCTCACACTTTCCGCTCTCACGGTGGGGGAGTATGTTTCATCAAAGTCCTGCAAGTAGCGCTGTGCGTAGCCTTGTGCTACCAGCCGGGCCTTATAGAGGAGTTTGTTGTTGGGCATTGGCTTGACCTTGTAGACCCAACGGGTGCCAATTGCTTTCCTCTTTTTGGAGACTTCCATGGGGATGAAGACTTTCAATTTTTTTTTTTTTGAGACTGTCCATTTCCCGCTCCATTGCCACCCTCCACCTGCGCTGTTCTTCCTCGGGAAGCTGAAGGACATCTGAGTACGTTTTAGGGGCCATGGTAACGCTGTTGACCGAGGCAACACAGCCAATGTCCAATCTTTTGGGTGGCACCCCTTTATTGGAGCGTTTTGATCGTCTGGGAAATTGCCACTCACCATCATCATTGTCATCCGGAGCATCGGTGTCAGAATTGGAGCTGCCGGAGGTATCTTTCCAATCAAAATGGGGCGGGCCTCTGTCCCAGGCGCTGCGAAGATATGGTCGTTTAGGTGAGGCAGGAGGTGTGAAGTCACCCAGGGATTCCTTGTCTGAATCGTCAGAGTCAGGTAGGGATTCATCACCATCTGGATCTTCGCTGGTCAGTTGCTTGGAGTTTGTTGGTTCATCCTCTTCAGATGGTGCTGCTTGTTCAGTGTCGCTTCTAATAGGGGAATAACGGGGTTCATTGGAATGAATTTTTGACCAATTTGACCCCTCCTCAAAGGAAGCTGATCTAGAGACAATGACAAGGTTATTTTTATCTACAAACCTAGAGGCCTTGCTGCCGGTTGCATAACCTATAAATCTGAGCCTCCTTGATGCCTTGCCCCCCTTTCTTCTGAGGTGCTTGGGAATATGGACCCAGGCATAGGAACCAAAAATTCTCAAGTGTGAGAGACTAGGTTTCCTTCCATGGACCAGGAAGTATGGGGTTTGGTTAATGGCACTACTCCACGTCCTGTTGACTAGATAATTAGCCATTTTGACCGCTTCTGCCCAAAAAACTTGGCTCATGTCAGCATCTGCAAGTAGGCAGTTCATGACATTCTGCAGCACTCCATTTCTCCTTTCTGAAATACCATTCTCGGACGGAGTTCGAGGGGATGATTTAAAATGGAGGATACCTCTCTCCTTCATCCACTTTTCAAAAATCTTGGATGTAAACTCAGTCCCCCTATCACTCTGCACCTGAGCGATGCACACCTTGTGTTGCGTTTGGATCTGGTTGTAAAGATATTTGAAGTTGGTAAAGACTTCAGTTTTGTCCTTTAAAATAAATACATGGCCATAACGAGAGTAATCATCTACTACCGTTAAAAAATAACGCCCCCTACCAAGGGAGGGTCTAAAAGGACCAACCAAATCCATGTGTACCAGCTGATAAGGGTACCTTGCACGACGGGAAGAGACCTTAGGTATAGCAGCAGTTTTAGATTTTGCTGCCTTACAGATGGCACATTCCAAATAGGTATTACAATTCTTTATCTTAAGCCCATCAGAAAAATCTTGCATTTTCTTAATAACCGGGAAGCTGGCATGGCCAAGCCTGCGGTGTAATATATGAGCACAATCCAAATGTAAAGGTTTACCCATGCATACTTTGTCAACCTTATGTATCTTACCATTACAAGCTTTGGTCTGTTCAGTAATGAGAGTAGGCACTGGATTAATGGTCACCTTAGAGTTCCTCAGGATTGGCTGAGGAGTTGTGACCTTAATGGGCTCAGCCTTAATGGCTTTGGATGTCCTAGGAGCTGGTTTAAAAGCTTCATTGGTTTTAGGTCCAGGGTCCTTGAGTTTCGACAACCTGGGGGCTGGCACAGAAGCTTTCTGCTCTATCTGGGCGTTAGCTCCCTGAGCCCTCTTGTTAGGTTTCTTGTGCCTTTTGACCTGTGCTTTTGGGGAAAAATAAGGCAAATTGTTGATTTTTACAATATCGCCAACAACACCCCCATTTTCGAAAACATAACCTCCACCCTTCTCAAAAACCAGTTTTACATTTTTATCCTCAGTCAATTTTAAGATGCTTAAAAGGTTGTTCTTGATTGAGGGAACATACAGTGCCTCTGTGACATCTCCTATACCAGGCACATTGATCACGCCTTCCCCAGTTACCTCTGCCTTGTCCCCAGTGGCAACTTTTACTGAGGACTTGAGTGGGTGTAAAACCTTAAATCGTTGCTTCGTGTTGGCTATATGCGTTGATGCACCTGAATCAAGAAGCCACAGCCCCTCAGCATCCTTTACCTGGGAGGTGTGATTGTCACTAGTGACACTAAAGTATTGGTATCCTTTATGACCACCTCCCCCTCTTCCACGGCCTCTTTTATTTTTACTGTGCTTAAGTCCAGCCGTGTTGGCCCTAGAGCGAGGGCACTCCCTTTTAAAGTGACCTTGTATGCCACAGTCAAAGCAGGTGGGAAGGGTATTAATCCTTTCACTTGTGTCCTGGCGCCTCCTCTGAGGCCTAGGCCTGTGATATGCCTCCTTCATTTCTTGTTGTTCCTCATCTCTGCATCTTAAATCTTCCTCAATAAAGCGGCCAGAAAAGTATTCTATATTTCTTTGTTCCCTAGAAACCCCTTCTAGAGAAATAATAAAGGGACTCCAGGATTTGTCTAGGGAATTCAACATCACACTAATTAAAGTGGATTCAGAAACAGGCTCCCCCCTCTGTATAAGTTCATCCCTCATGGCTTTAAGCGTTGCCAAATGTTCCCCCATTTTGACACCAGGTTTGAGTTTATAGTTGTGGAAAATTCTTGACAATCTGCTGGTTGCAGCCATATTGTCACTATGGAACAAATTATATAGGGCAGTCCAAACTTCCTGAGCTGTGAGGCCGTCTGAAAGACTGGCATACAGAGCTGTGTCTATAGAACTTAACAGAGTTGTGTAAGCTCTTTTATGCAGGAACTCAATTTCAGGGCTCCAAGGTAAAGGGGGTGGTCTTTTGATCATGTCCAGAGTATTTTCTCTTAAGAGAATTATCTGAATCTCTTTACACCATTTTTTAAAATTCTGACCACTTAAATGTAATTTTTCAAAATTATTTGGCAAAGTTACAAAATTATTGCCATTAAACTGCATGGGGAGTTGTTCAAATGGCTGAAAAGATCCTGATGTGAATGGCATTGGGATCCCTAAGCCTGGGATCGATTGCTTAGGTCTGGCTCCTTTTTGTAGTCCTTCTGTAGTTTGAAGCAACTGGGCACGTGCAGGAAATGGAGCATGCTCCAAAGCCTTTTCTTGTTGGAGCTCCGATCTCCCTCTCTGAGCTCTGAAGTCAGGTCTGGCTGGAGCCTCAGAATAGGCCCGGACATCATCGATGTGGTGGGGAAGCCTTGGAGGAGTGGGAAGAAGGCCTGGAGATCTTTCTGGAGACTGGAGGCCCATCAGATGAGGTCCATGGGCTGGGTAGGCCTGGAAATGTCTCTGGATCTCCTCTTCTCCATCAGAGGAGCAGGATTGCAGCTCCGGGTCATCCCAGCAGGGCCGGAAAGGTGCGGAGGCCTCAGCCTGGGCCTCCCTGGAGCATTCAGTGAATGGTGAGCGCCTCTGCAGTGGGGGGTGGGAGGCTGCAGGTCCATCTGGGTTCCTCCGGGGGTGGGAGGTTGGATTTGGGGCCCTCCTTGAGTGGGCAGCTGGGTCTGGGGCCTCGGGGGGGCCAGTGGGTGGTTTCTCCATTAGTTGCAGGGCAGCGACCAGGGCCTCTATGGCCTCTTTGATGTTTGCCATGGCAGGCGGGGCCTGGCAAGGGCCTTGTGGGCTCGGAGTGGTCCTCTGGGCCGCTGGAAGGCTGAACTGACTGGCTGGCGTTGTAGGCCTGGGCTGTGGAGCTGGGGAGGGCCTGGCTCGTGGTTCTGGCAAAGTGCCCAGGGGAGCAGCCATCTTGGAGGAAGTTGCCTCCGGAAGTGGCCTGGCGGCCATTTTGTTTGGCGGGAAACTGGGTGGGGGGGCAGTCTCTCTGGCGGCAGGCGCCATCTTGGAGAGATCAGGCAGGGGAGTCCTTACCGGGATGGCAGGCATCTCTGGTGCTGCCTCCTCAGGCCTCTTTCTGGCTGCTGCCCTTGTCTTCAGGAGGCAGGCGAGCGCTGCTCTGCACTCCTCTTCTGACATCTCAGCCACTTGCCTGTCCAGGCTTTCATCTGGTCCTTCTGCCCCCTCTTCGTCAGTGCTGAAGAAGCCTTCTCCAGCATCGCTTGGCTCGGCCCCTGGGATCTCTTGCTGCATCTGGGTGGCCTCTGGCTGCCAGGGTGTAGCAGGATGGAAACCCCCTTCAATGTTTTCCATCGTTGATTCAGTCTGGGGCTGCTGTGAAGTTCTCCTCCGTTGAAGGCCTCTGGTCACAACAGGGGAGCTTCTCTCACAGGTTATTTTGGAGGGCATCTTGCCTTTTCAACAGCTCCTGGAGTGGAGTTCTGCTACCATTCCCTCTGCTACCATTCTGTGGAAATTGGGATCGTAGAAAACACCCAGGAGCATAGAAGAGTCCAAAGGCAGATGCATGAATAAATGTGATAAATGTATTTATTCATATAACAAAACATATTAACTATATACAAAGGCTGTCTTAATATCCATTAGGGTAGGGGGCACACAGCGTGTGTGACTACCCCTATCAAAGATCATGTCTCATGGAAAACAAACGTAAAAGAGAGCAAGGTGGAAAGGTTAGAGGGGGTTTTATACTCAGTGTAAGCCCCTCCTCTCCACATAGGGGTGGGGGCACTTTCTGCCTCCACTAGTGTCTGTATGATATATGTGCCAATGGCTTGCAAATATTTGACAATAAACCACAGATTCATTGTCTTCCATCACAGTGATCGGTCGGATCGGGTGTGCCCAGATATCTGTGACCAATGCATCAAACCACGTTAGAGAATTACATACATGTGAAACACAAGCATATTCAGCCTCAGTAGACGACGACGACGATGATGATGATGATGATGATGATGATGATGATGATGATTTATTTTGTATACCGCCCTTCTCCCGAAGGACTCGAGGCGGTGAACAGCCAACAAATAAAATACAGAAAATACAAAAAATTTAAAACAGTATTAAAAACCAATTAAATTAATTTGGCTCACAGTTAACAGATGAACAATTTGGCCCACAGCCCACAGATGAACAAGAAACAAAATTCTGTTTATGCACTTGCCAGTAAGCAGGACATCCATTTAAGAACATCATATAACCTGAAGTACTTTTACGTGATTTCTTATCACTCGCCCAATCAGAATCTGCATAACAACATAATTCTGCATAATCAGTATGTGTCGGTTCTAACAATAACCTCATATGTTTAGTGTGTTTTAGGTATTTCAATATTTTCTTAACCCATGTCCAATGAAACTGTTTTGCCTTACCTACGTGTCGAGACAAGAGATTAACACTAAGTGCAATGTCGGGTCTAGTCCAACTACTAATATACAACAGTGACCCAATAACTGAACGATAAAGTGTTTGATCCTCGAACTCAGGACTTGGTTCATGTGCCAGGTTGTGAAAATCTGTTTGCATGGGTATGCTTCCTGTATTAGCATCTAAAATTTGTTCAATTTTATCCTCTTGTGAAAGACTAAACCTCTTCTGTGTTTTGTCAATCTGAACACCTAAATAAGTGTTAACATGACCTAAAGATTTCAATGTGAAATATTTCTGCAAAGCTTTAGCAAAATTCTCACTCATCTGCTTATTTGGGCCAATGTAAACAATATCATCAACATAAACAAGAACTATCTCATACATATTGTCAGATCTTTTTGTAAACACGCATTCATCAGTTTCGGACTTAATAAAGCCAGGCTGGGTTCCCACAACTTGCAAAATGTAACTTGCTAGTTACATTTGGCCACTTTTATCGCCACTAGGTAGGTCTTAATATAGGACCTCACCAGTGTTCATTCGGATTCAGAACGGCTGGCCCTCCAATCGCTCTCTAGGCGTCTTTTCCAGCGCTTCATCTCTCTCAGCTCGTCAGAGAACCAAGGAGCCAATTGAGAATAGCGCCGGGTCAGAGGCCGCAAAGGCACGACGCGATCCAAAGCCCCAGCGGCCACCCTCTCCCAGTCCGCCACTAGTTCTTCAGTTGAGCCGTGAGCCAGAGCCTCAGGGAATGGCCCAAGCTCCATCAGGAACCGATCCGGGTCCATCAGGCGTCTGGGACGGAACCATCTAACCGGTTCCGTCTCCCTGCGGCGAGGGTTAGCGGTTTGAAAGTCCAGTTGGAGGAGTGAATGATCAGACCATGACAAGGGCTTGATGACTAAATCCCCTATTTCTAGATCATTCTGCCACTGACCAGAGACAAAAATCAGATGCAGAGTGTGTCCTCCCATGTGTGTGGGGCCATAAACTAACTGGGTCAGGTCCAAGGCCGTCATGGAAGCCATGAACTCCCAAGCTGCCATAGACATTTCACCGACCGATGGCAAGTTGAAATCCCCCAGAACCATAAGCCTGGGGGTATCAACTGCCACCCCTGCTATCACGTCAGGCAGCTCGGGTAGGGCTGCTGTTGCATAGCAGGGAGCTAGATACGCAATCAGCAGGCCCATCTGCACCCCTTGACCCCACTTCACAAGGAGGGATTCACATCCGGCTATCTGAGGAACAGTGGCCTCCCTCGGACAGAGACTTTCATTAATAATAATCACCGCCACCACCCCCGCCCCTACCCTGAGCCCTCGGCCAGTGAGATGCCCGGAAACCTGGTGGGCATATTTCAACAAGGGGCACCCCCCCTTCCAGACCCAGCCAGGTCTCCGTAATACCCACCAGGTCCGCACCCCCCTCCTGAATAAGATCGTAAATGAGGAGGGGCTTTATTTACCACGGACCTGGCGTTGCACAACCACTGAGGCCATAGCTGGGTCAGCCTGCAACCTAGAACACCAGGTACAGAAGGCCCGCCAAGTAGCATTGTAAACTCTGGTAGTAGACTTCCGTCTGGATGCCTGAATAGTTTGGATCACTTTTGGTGAGAAATATCTTTGCCTCAGGGCCCGCCACTCAATCGCCAGGCAGTCAGTTAGAGCCACTGAGGCTCCGGGCGTATCAATACTTCCTGACTGAGTGAGATCTTGTTGTGTGGTATTCGCCAAGGGTGAACCACAGACAGGGTCACCAGGTCCGCAAACCATGGCGTCCTGGGCCAGTGAGGCGCTATCAATATCACCTCTGCCTTTTCCTCCAGCATCTTCGCGATGACTCCTGGAATTAGAGGAAGTAGAGGAAAGACGTATAGAAGACCCAGAGGCCACGGTATGCGAAGGGCATCTATCCCCTCTGCGCCATGAGCCTGGTACCTGCTGAAAAACCATGGTAACTGGGAGTTTTATGGGGATGCGAAAAGATCCAGGACCGGGGTTCCGTATCTGTGAGTCAGCTGTTGAAACAGTGAGGGATGCAGGCGCCATTCTGCATGGTCTACCATCACCCTGCTAAGACTGTCTGCCTGCACATTCAGGGCCCTTGATGTATGTTCTGTCTGTAACTATAGGTGTCGCTCTGCCCAGCGACCCAGATGGCCTGCCTCCTTCATGAGGGACCTGGAATGTGTCCCTCCCTGTTGGTTGATGTGTGCTTTGGCCATCTCGTTGTCGGATAAGATCAAAACGTGATGCCAGGAGATGGAGCCCTTGAAGCTTTGGAGAGCCAGATAGACTCCTTGGAACTCCAGACAGTTGATCTTGTGGGATCAGTTTCCCAGGGTCCACTTGCCCTGGGCTATCAAAGTTTGACTGTGAGCTCCCCAACTGTAGAGGCCGGTGTCTGTCGTAATGGTGGTACGGGCTGGTTGTTTGAACAGGCAGCCCTTGCGGAGAGCTGGCAATGTCCACCAACGAAAGGAGTGCTGCACCTGTAAGGGGAGTCTTACCCTGTCCTTCGAGGTGCTCCTGCCAGATCTTTGGTGGGGCAGGAGGAACCATTGAAGCATCCTGGCGTGTAGTCGCGCCCACGGCACTATGGAGATGCACGACATCATCTTCCCCAGGAGCTGCGACAGGAGTGATAAAGGAACCTCCCTCATAGCCATGATGTCCTTGGCTAGTTGTTGAAGGCCGACCTGTCTCTCCAGAGAGAGAAAGACTTGGCAGGTTACTGCATCTATTATGGTGCCAAAATAGAGGAAATTGGTAGTTGGAAAAAAACAGCTTTTCTTGTCATGTACTTTGACTTTGAGAGTGCCTGGATCGGGACCCTTAGAGCCTCCCTTGCCTGAAGAGCTGTTGAGGACTGGATCAAAATGTCATCCAGATAGCACTGGACTCTGATTGGGATTGATCTCAGGGGGGCTGCCAGAGCCGCCAAAATCTTAGCGAAGGCTCTCGGTGCTGATGAGAGGCCGAATGGCATGGCTCTGTATTGGTAATGATTGTCCGAATAGGCAAAGCGAAGGAACTGCCTGTGCGCAGCCCTGATTGGGACATGAAGGTAAGCTTCTGTTAAGTCTATTGAGGTGAGGAAGTCGCCCTTGCATGTACTGTCCAGTATTGATTTGAGTGACTGCATTTTGAACTTCTTGAACTCTAGACACTGGTTGAGACGTTTCAAATCCAGAATTGCCCTGCACCTACCTGAAGACTTTTGGATCACAAATAGGATCAAATAGAATCCTTGCCCCTGTTGATCCAGGGGAACTGGTTCAATAGCCTGGATATCCAGCAAATCCTGGATGGCTGTCTCCATCAGGCTTCTTTTGGATGTGTCCCTGGACCTGGGTCACCTTATAAAGAATTTGGGGGGGGGGCATAGAGGAACTCCAGAGCCAAACTTGAACTCACTGTGGTGAGTACCCACTTGTCTGAAGTCGTGGCCGCCCACTGATGGGAATGGAGGCTGAGCCTTCCACCAATAGGTGGTGGGGCCCTGCACTTCGAACGTCGGTAAGGACGACTTCCTGCTCCTCGAAAGGGCCGTTTGCCCTGAGACATTTGGCAACTCCTGAAGTCTGACCTATCAGGCTGTCTGTCCTGGTGACTAGGGTACGGCTGTTGAAACTGCTGATAGTCGGAACCCTGGACAGGGGTTCAAAAGGACTGCCTCCTATAATATGGAGATGGCCGGCAGTCCCCCCCTCCTGTAGAGTGAAGGCAAGGCCTTACCTTTGCCTCTGGTCTCAACCAGGATAGGGTCCAGAACTTCTCCAAATAATTTGTTGCCCGTAAAGGGAGCTGAAGCCAATTTCCATTCGTTTTTGTTGTCAGCCTGCCAGTGCTTAAGCCAAAACAGGCAACCGGTAGTAATTAAAGATGCTATGGCCGGTGAGGCAAATTTGGCCGCATTCAATGTCGCATCCGCTGAAAACTCAGCAGCAGCTATTAATTTATTAATATCTTGGTATGCAGTCACATCTTCCGGTGGAATGCTTTCCTGCATTTGGCGAAGCCAGAGTAGTGAAGCACGATTGAAAAAGGAAGCTGAGGTGGCTGCCTTCACTGCAGCCGCCTGATAGGCCTTACGTCATGACAATTCAGTTTTCTTGTCATCAGGTCTCAAGCAATCTATTGCATCAGTTGGAATAAGGGCAACTGATGTCAACGCTGCCACCGGCTTATCCACCGTGGGTACCTGTAGAATTTCAGCCAGATCTAGAGCCACATTATAGAGCTTCTTTTCTGCTCTGGACGGAGGAAGCCCTGCTCCAGGGTTGTTCCATTGATGTTGGACAATGTCCAAAAATAATTAGGTTAATGGGTTGAGGCTAACCTTAGCCTCAACTGCAGGCTCTTAAGGAGCACATGACCAGAACCCCACGGGATAGGGTCAGGGTCAGGAACAGCCTCAGATTCCAAATTTGTAGTGGATTTGGCCTTACGAAGCAATGGTTTGAACAGGTCAGTGTTTGAAAAGGCCTGTCAAGGGGAAGGGTTCTGTATCCATCCCCTCATCTTCAGAAAAGGCCTTTAAAATCCTCCTCCTCAACCAAGGAGTCACCACTTCTGATAGAATGGGCCACAGATGAGACACTCTGAGGACCCATCCAAGTCTCCTGATGTACAGGGTGCAATAATGGAGGCTGATGGGAAGGAACCCCTGGAGAAGGTTGGTTCCTTTGCTGCAAGCCTATGCCTGTACCTTGGGTAATAGCCTGAGAAATCAGTTGCTGCAAATGATCAGGAACTGCTGACCCATTTTCCTCCTGTGGGCGGATCCCCGCTGCCCTCAGAGTAAAGGGAGCTGCAGGCCCTGAAGTGGTATGTGTTATGTAAATAGGTTTTCTAGGCGGGAAGTTTGAATTAACTGACCATCAGCTGATTGGCTGACCACCACAGCTGCAAGGTATATAAAGGGAGCTGGCTCCCTGGGTCAGTTGCTGGGTTCTCACCATACAATAAAGAGCTGTTGTCACTCACTACCCTGGCTTGCTGCGTCCTCATTCACCCAACCTAACAGAATGCAGGCGTAGCTCTGCAAAACTTGCTGCAGGCGAACTGCTTCCACTCTATCCAGAACCTCTCCTAAGGTTGGAGAAGACGGCTCTCTGGTGCCATCTGGTGACCAGGCACTGTAAGAGGCTGTTTGCAAAGGAGCTGGATCATTAATAGGCTCCAATGACTCATCTCCTTCAGGGCGGGAAAGTTCCGCTCCTTCTCTGGGTGGGTGGGGGGGGGTCACTTTGCTCCTGGCTCTTTTTAGCCTTCTGGAGCTTGGCTAGCTCTTTCTCCAAGGCCTTTTGACGCCGTTCTGTGTTTTTTTCGGCCAATTTGGAGTCCCTCTTGCCACTCGAAGTGGCTGCCTGGCTCCTAGTTGTCGCTCCCTTTGCTGCAGCCCTCTGGTTGGAGGCCCCATACCTCTGAAGGCAAGCCGGCCCATGAAAGGCTGAAGGTGCCGTGACTCTAAATCGCACTCCCATGCGCTCTAGCTGCTTCAGTGTGCCCAGACGAAGTGGGCAGGGACTGGTTCCCTCTGCCCTCCGGTGGGAATGCCTGGGCCCCATCTCAAACAGAAGCCGGCCTACAAAGACCCTATGACTAACCATAGCTGGTGAGGATCTTGGCTGTAGAAAAGCCGGCACAAGGCCGCTAGCCAGCGGACCAGCTAGCAGCCTGATCGCAAAAGCGATCCTCACAATTACAATAATAAATCCCTTCGAAAGCTCACGCTTAGATGATCACAGAATGAAAGGTGAAGCTGCTCATTCAAACACGTCTCTCTGTGCTGAAGACTGAGCCGAACTGGGGAAGCACCAGGCGAGGAAGGAGGGACTACATGTGCAAATTATGAGCACGTGCTCCGTCTCCAGGCAGAAGAGAGCAACACCCATCCTATCCTGAATTCTCTCGATGCAGCTCCAGGGAGAATAACATATTTTTATTCCTTTTCAACCCCCTCCCCCAAGGCAGGCCCACACTGCAGGGGGTTTGTTGATAGGCAGGGACAGATAGAGGGAGAATAGGCCCATTTCATGGAGGAAAAGGCTGGGAAGGACCAGGGATTCCTCCCCATTTCATCTGCAGGGGATTCTGGAATTCTCCCTAAATGACTTAATTAGAGGGTTAATCAAGAAGGGAGGGCCCACTTCCCCTGCTCCCTCCCTGCAAAAGCTTCATAGGAACAGAGAAGATGGGGCTAGGATGAGGGTGGCAGCAAAGGAGGGAGCCTGGGGGTTGCTGGGCTGGAAATTGAGTCAAATGTCACAAGGAAAAGGGGGGGGGTGTCAAGAGGAACTGGCCACAAAGTTGGGGTGCTTCCTCCCCGAGGGAGGAATAGGAAGGAATGTCCCTCCTCCTTCCCTTCCCATTTGCAATTTCCGAAAACGTGGAAAAAATCTGGGCAAGATTTTAGTGTTTGTGTGTTTTTCTTTTTCATTGCAATACTTTTTCAGGTCTCTGTAAGGAAAAGCTGCCCAAAATCTCCAAAATTTCCTTGTCCGGCCACCTGTTGTTCAGCCACTGGACCTCAACGGGTAAAAGCCCATTGTGGTGCACAAGGAGGATGGTGTTGGGGGAAGCGGGTTCCATTGTGGTGGAGGAGATGGTGATGGTGGGCTTGGCTGGAGGGAAGGAAGGAAGAGAAGGAGGCACAGGAGAGGCACAGGAGGACCCAGAATAGAACACCAAGTTGGTTGGTTCAGATGCCACATGGGACTCACTGACCATGCAGAGCCATGCCAAGATCCTTGCTGAGGGGGGGATTTGGGGGAATGCAAAGGGAGACCCCCCCAGACCAGGCTCTGCCTTCAGCTGGCCAGCCTCCTTCCAGGTGGGGAGGGGTCCGAGTCCCAGATGGCAGCTTGGCCGAGATGGGGTGGCAGGGGTGGGTTCTACTTACGTTTACTACCGGTTTGCAACGGGGGCCGCACGCTCTCGCTTCGCTCGCACTTCGCTCGCACGCTCTTTTGCAGAGGCGCAGAAGAATTTTGGTGACGTCGGGGTCAGTGGGCGGAGCCTCCCGTCGGTTTTACTACTGGGTCTATAGAACTGGTGCAAATCGGGGGCAACCCACCACTGGCGGCAGGGAGTGTGGAAGGGATTGAGGGGGATCTTGGGGAAAGGGAAGGTGGGGGCAGATTGAGGCTGAATCAGTAAGATCCCGGGATCACCACACATCCTTGGACTGGATCCCTCTTGATCTCCTCCTTCACCAAATCCTCTAACTGGCACAATTCTTAGTTGGATTAATGGGAGGATCTGGGTGAGCCCCAGTGGTGGGTTGCTCCTGGTTCGCACCGGTTCACAAGAACTGGTAGTAAAAATTTGTGGTAGTTCGGAGCTCGTAATAACATTGGCTGGCCACACCCCCGAACCAGTCCCCAGCCCGGTTACCGCTCGCTTACCCCGCCCACCTCATCAGAGGCTTTTTTTTTTACTTTTAAAAGCATTTTTTCTACAACCTCTTCGGCCAAAAAATGCTCAGCTGGGATCGTCAGAGGCTTTTAAAAGCATTTTTTCTGCAACCTCTTCGGCCAAAAAATGCTCAGCTGGGATCGTCAGAGGCTTTTAAAAGCATTTTTTTCTGCAACCTCTTAAGGTTTAAAAGTTTTTTTAAAATGGCCACGCCCATCCAGTTACATTAACCTCCCACCAAGCCACGCCCACAAAATAAGCGACACCCACAGAACTGGTAGTAAAAATTTTTAGTACCCACCCCTGGTGAGCCCCCCAAGAGGGTCCTTTAAAGGTTCACTCCAGCTCAGAGTACTTTGCTAAGTGTTTCTCACTGTTGAGGGATTGTTTTTAATAACTGTTAATTCTATAATGCTGAAGACCGCTCAATTTGTTATTTCTAATTTGAAGAAGAGCTCTAATCTGGTTGCCACCGAAAGAACAACATTTCAGGTGTGGGTTGTTCTTGTTTTTTTCATCTTAAGCCCATTTGCATCTGGGAACATTAAAGATCTTTGTGGAATAGCTAAAAAAAAGGCAGCGGCTTTACAAAGTGAAAATCGTGAGTGAGCAAGAAATGCCAATTCTGGATGAGAAGAAATATTTCAGCAAGAAAATGGATGGAGCATTTTAAATAAGTGGAAATTGAAAAGTTTCAAATTGGCATTTTATTGAAAACATCTTGAACTCCTGTAGATTACTTTTAATAGTTGATTCGGCCTTTCATACTTCTAAGGACGCTAAAATGAGGACCCAGATTGCTGGGGACAATACGCTGACTTTGTAAATTGCTCAGAGATAAAGTGGTAAAGCATTGTGGAGTAGCATATAAATCTAAGTGGAATTGCTATTGCTATATAGTTTCTCCTCAGCATGGATCCTTCTATGAGAAATAAGAGGACCATTCTGAGCAAAGCTCTTTCCACACTCCATGCATTTCTATGGCTTCTCCCCTGTGTGGATCTTTTTGTGTCTTGTAAGTCCAGTGCTCTGAGTAAACGTCTTTCCACACTCCATGCATTTATACGGCTTCTCCCCTGTGTGGATCCTTTTATGGGAAATAAGACTACGTCTATTAGCAAATGTCTTTTCACATTCCATGCATTTAAACGGCTTCTCCCCTGTGTGGATTCTTTTATGGGAAATAAGACTACGTCTATTAGCAAATGTCTTTCCACATTCCATGCATTTAAACGGCTTCTCCCCTGTGTGGATTCTTTGATGGGAAATAAGATTACCTCTTCGAGCAAAGGTCTTTCCACATTCCATGCATTTAAATGGTTTCTCTCCTGAGTGGATCTTTTTGTGTCTTGTAAGTCCAGTGCTCTGAGGAAAACTCTTTCCACACTCCATGCATTTATACGGCTTTTCCCCTGTGTGGATGATCTTATGGGAAGTAAGATTACCTCTTTGAGCAAAGGTCTTTCCACATTCCATGCATTTAAACGGCTTCTCCCCTGTGTGGATGATCTTATGGGAAGTAAGATTACCTCTTTGAGCAAAGGTCTTTCCACATTCCATGCATTTAAACGGCTTCTCCCCTGTGTGGATTCTTTTATGGGAATTAAGTTTATTGCTATAAGCAAAGGTCTTTCCACACTCCATGCATTTATACGGCTTCTCCCTTGTGTAGATGATCTTATGGGAAGTAAGATTATCTCTTTGAGCAAAGGTCTTTCCACATTCCATGCATTTAAACGGCTTCTCCCCTGTGTGGATGATCTTATGGGAAGTAAGATTACCTCTTTGAGCAAACATCTTTCCACAATCCATGCATTTATACGGCTTCTCCCCTGTGTGGATTCTTTTATGGGAAATAAGCCTACTTCTATTAGCAAAGGTCTTTCCACATTCCATGCATTTAAATGGTTTCTCTCCTGAGTGGATCTTTTTGTGTCTTGTAAGTCCAGTGCTCTGAGTAAACGTCTTTCCACACTCCATGCATTTATACGGCTTCTCCCCTGTGTGGCCCATCTTATGGGAAGTAAGATTACCTCTTTGAGCAAAGGTCTTTCCACATTCCATGCATTTAAATGGCTTCTCCCCTGTGTGGATGATCTTATGGGAAGTAAGATTACCTCTTTGAGCAAACATCTTTCCACACTCCATGCATTTATACGGCTTCTCCCCTGTGTGGATTCTTTTATGGGAAATAAGCCTACTTCTATTAGCAAAGGTCTTTCCACATTCCATGCATTTAAATGGTTTCTCTCCTGAGTGGATCTTTTTGTGTCTTGTAAGTCCAGTGCTCTGAGTAAACGTCTTTCCACACTCCATGCATTTGTACGGCTTCTCCCCTGTGTGGCCCATCTTATGGGAAATAAGATGATGTTTTCGAGTAAAGGTCTTTCCACATTCCATGCATTTATACGGCTTCTCCCCTGTGTGGATCCTTTTATGGAAAATAAGATTACGTTTTTGAGTAAAGGTCTTTCCACATTCCATGCATTTAAACGGCTTCTCTCCTGAGTGGATTCTTTTATGGGAAATAAAATGACTTCTTCGAGCAAAGGTCTTTCCACATTCCATGCATTTAAACGGCTTCTCTCCTGAGTGGATGATCTTATGGGAAGCAAGTGCACTTCTTTGAGCAAACATCTTTCCACATTCCATGCATTTATATGGCTTCTCCCCTGTGTGGATTCTTTTATGGATAGTAAGTTGCCAGCTTGTCCTAAAACATTTTCCACATTCCAAACATTTACAAGGCTTCTCTTTTGTGTCAATCGCTTTTGGAGAAGTAAGGAAGTTATTTTCAAGAGAAAGAATGAATGTCCCATTGTAATTTTGTCCGTTGTGTCTTCTTATAGCATCTTCTCCTTTGTTTTGGGTTAAATGCTGTTCATTTACTTGTACTTTAGCTTTGATTAGGTTCACAGTTTTCCCAACATATTTTTTCCTTATTCTCTGTTTTTGGGCAAGAGAGTCTTGCATCGGAGCATCAGTGGAAGATGAGCTTTCCTGATTCCAATTCTTTGAGTGATTTCTCTCATGGCTTCCTAATTCCATTTGAATTCCAAACTTCTCCGTTCTATCTTTAGCATTGATCACTTGGAACAGTTCGCAGGAATCTTGATTCTCCTGCCCATTATTACCTTCGAAGCAAAAGGGAAATGAAAATGATAACAAGGTTAGAGAAAAAGATCAAAGCGTAGAAAGTCAAGTGAATTTCCTTCTGAATTTTTCCAAAATTCCATTAGGTTGTATGTTTGCATGCTTCCAGGGGTGTGATATAGACATGATGATTTCTATATTCATAAGTCATGAAAGCTTTGAAGATGTCTAGAA
This sequence comes from Pituophis catenifer annectens, assembly GCF_029215685.1. Taxonomy (NCBI): domain Eukaryota; kingdom Metazoa; phylum Chordata; class Lepidosauria; order Squamata; family Colubridae; genus Pituophis; species Pituophis catenifer. Next base: position 5,278,581 of record NW_027256882.1, read on the forward strand.
AACATCTCTTTCTTTACAATTATCTCTATATATGCAAACCTCACTCAGTTTTGAGTTAAGGAATAGAATGGAATAACAGAGTTGGAAGGGACCTTGGAGGTCTTCCAGTCCAACCCCCTGCTTAGGCAGGAAACCCTACACCACTTCAGACAAATGGTTATCCAATCTCTTCTTAAAAACTTCCAGTGTTGGAGCATTCACAACTTCTGGAGGCAGGTTGTTCCACTGGTTAATTGTTCTAACTGTCAGGAAATTTCTCCTTAGTTCTAAATTGCTTCTCTCCTTGATTATTTATTTAAATATTTATTTATTGGTTTGATTTATATGCCGCCCTTCTCCAGAGACTCAGGGCGGCTTACAATGCTTTTTAAGCAATAGCCTTCATACTTTTGTATATACCTGCTTAGTAGGGCTTTCACCCCCCCCCACTCCAAGTGGTGTTCTTATTTATACAAAGTCAGCTTATCGCCCCCACAATCCGGGTCCTCGTTTTACCTACCTCGGAAGGATGGGGGATGAGTCAACCTTGAGCCTGGTGAGAATTGAACTCGCAGTAATTGCAGGCAGCTGGCAGCTAAGTGCTACTTTAACAGCACTTTAGTCTGCTGCACCACCAAGGCTCCTTAGCTTCCACCCATTGCTTCTTGTCCAATCCTCAGGTGCTTTGGAGAATAGCTTGACTTCCTCTTCTTTGGGGCAGCCCCTGAGATATTGGAACACTGCTATCATGTCACCCCAGTCCTTCTTTTCATTAAACTAGACATACCCAGTTCCTGCAACTGTTCTTTGTTTTAGCCTCCAGTCCCCTAATCCTCTTCATTGCTCTTCTCTGCACTTTTTCTAAAGTCTCGACATCTTTTTTACATCGTGGCGACCAAAACTGAATGCAATATTTGGCCAAATAAAGCTTCTCTTGATCTCGAAGTATGAGTCCTTTGATTTTCTGCAATACCCCCACAGATAAGTTCAAATATTTGATATTTGATAAATAAATAAATGGAAATGGAAAAATAGAAATAAGAAATGGCACAGAAAGCACCTAAGCAAAGAGACATTGACTCTTTCCTTCCTTGGAGTACGAGAAGATCCTTTCCTTTTCTCTCCCAGGAGACGATATCTGATTAGTGATTTTTTAATAAAAATTAACTATAATCTGTCTTCTTGAACTCTCTGATTTGGGAAAAGAAAATTCTTACCCAGAGAGGCCACGTTCCTATGGTTTTCAAGCATGACTTCCGAATACAGCACTTTCTGGTCAGGATCCATCTGAGACCATTCCTCCTCAGAGAAAGACACAGCCACCTCCTCAAAGGACACAAGACTCTCCTGAACACAGAAAAAAAAAAAAGACCAGGAGGATTCACAAGATCTGTTCATCTTCATCAATGATTTAGACAAGGGGATAGAATAAGGGGAACTCATCAAATTGGCAGACAAGACCAAATTTACAGGAATAGCAACACTCAAGATGCAGAAGGATCAACATATTTGGGCCCCATCTAAAAAGATGGAATCAACAGTGAGAAATGTAAGGTTCCACATTTAGGAAAGAGAAACCAAATGCACTGGCACAGAAGAGGTGATACCTGGCTGAAGAGTAGTAAGGGCAACAGGGGTCTTGGAGTCCTAGTGGACAATCACTTAAACAGGAGTCAGCAGTAGGCTACAGTTGCCAAAAAGAAAGAAAAAAACCCAACAGAATCATAGGCTGCATTAAGAGGGACAGAATCAAGATGACAAGAAGTGTTAGTACCACTTTAAAAGGCCTTGGGAAGACCCCACTTGGAATATTGCATCCAGGTTTGGTTGCCAGATGTAAAAAAGGATCTTGAGACTCTAGAAAGAGTGCAGAGAAGAGCAACAAAAATTATTAGTGGACTGGAGGCTAAAACATATAAAGGAATTGGGTGAGTCTGGTTTCATGAAAAGAAGGACTAGATGGGGTGACATGATAGAAGTGTTCCAAGAAGCAACAGATGGAAACGATTCAAGGAGAGAACCAACCTACAAGTAAAGAGAAATTTCCTGACATTGAGAACAATTAATCAGTGGAATGACTTGTTTCTAGAAATTGTGGGTGCTCCAGCACTGGAGGTGTTTATGAAGAAATTGGACAGCCATTTATCTGAAATGTTATAGGGCTTTCTGTCTAAGCAGGGGGTTGGACTAGAAGACCTCCAAGTTCCCTATAAACTCTGTTATTGTGTTCCATTGTTCCCAAATTCCCAAAGTAAAGATGTGCACCAAGTTAAATGGCTGTGCATCACACAAGTCCAGTGGTGGGATTATGCCAGTTCTAGGCGGTTCGGCTGAACTGTTTGTTAAATTGCTGGCCAGTAATTTTTTTTTTTAATTTGATTTATATGCCGCCCTTCTTCGGAGACTCAGGGCGGCTTACAATGCGCTAAGCAATAGCCTTCATCCTTTTGTATATTTATACAAAGTCAGCCTATTGCCCCCACAAACTGGGTCCTCAATTTACCTACCTTAGAAAGGATGGTGAGTACTTGAGCCTGGTGAGATTCGACCTTACAGTAATTGCAGGCAGCTGGTCTTAATAACAGGGTGCTTTAGACCACTGTACTACCAAGGCTCTTTAACAAATGGTTCGGTGTTTTTTTGCAATTTATTGCAATTTAACAAACGTTTCGGTGTCTTTTTGCAATTTATTGGCCTCGCAGCACACCGAACCTTTTGTTAAATTGCTAGCTCGCCTGCCCCTCCTCCCACCCGCGTCGCGTCAGCCTACCCTAGCCCAGGGCTGGGCAATTGTGGCTCTTTTACAACCTGTGGACTTCAACTCCCGCCTAGCCCATTCTGGGGAATTGTGGAGAATTCTGGGAGTTGAAGTCCACAAGTCTTAAAGCTGCCAAGGTGGGAGACATCTGCTGTTACACTGTAGAATCCTTTCAAGCATGAAGATGGCCAAGTATCCTCCTTGAGAGACAACAGTTGAACATCAGGAGGGATGTTAGAGGGCAGGGCTACATTTGGAAATTTTTGCAGGTGGTGCAATACGATCTGGTGTCTGCAATGGAGAGCAAAATGTGGCTTCTTCTCTCCGCTGTAAGTGCGGCGTCAGGATTCCACCTTGGTATATTTGCAGCACAAGGCAGCCCTCATCTCCTGCCGCTTGGGACTCGGAGCAGTAAACAATGTCTTGTTCGGGGAGCAGCTGGATTTTGCTCTCCATTGCTCTCTCGGCCCCATGCAAGCTCTTGTCTCTCGAGGAGCGCTCCCTGAAGTGGTGCGGGAAACTTTGGTTGGGCTTCTCGAGAGATGAGAACTTGCAGGGGGCCGAGAGAGCAATGGAGAGCAAAATCCGGCTGCTCCGCGAACCAGATGCTGTTTACCGCTCCGAGTCGGCAGGAAACGAGGGCTACCTTGCACCACAAATATACCAAGGCGGAATCCTGATGCTGCACTTACAGCAGATAGAAGAAACCGGATTGTGCTCTCCATTGCAGACACTAGATCGGCCCCCTGCACGTGAATGAGAGAGAAAGAGTGGGGGAGAATGGAGGAGAGAGAGAGAGAGAGAGAGAGAAAGAGGGGGGGAGAGAGAAAGAGAATGAGAGAAAGAGGGGGAGAGGGAGAAAGAAAGAGGGGGGAGAGAGAAAGAGTGGGAGAGAGAGAAGGGGGAGAAAGAGAATGGGAGAAAGGGGGAGGGAAAGAGAAAGAGGGGGAGAGAGAAAGAGAGAAAGAGTGGGGGAGAGAGAGAAGGGGAGAGAAAGAGAGAATGAGAGAGTGGGGGAGAGAGAGAGAAAGAGGAGGAGAGAATGAGAGAATGAGAGTGGGGGAGAGGGAGAGAGAAAGAGGGGGAGAGAATGAGAGAGATGGGGAAGGAGGGAGAGGGGGAGAGAGAGAGAGAAAGAGGGGGAGAGAAAGAAAGAGGGGGGAGAGAAAGAGAGGGAAAGATTGGGAGAAAGGGGGGAGAAAGAGAGAGAAAGAGGAGGAGAGAGAATGAATGAGAGGGGGGAGAGAGAAAGAGAATGAGAGAAAGAGTGGGAGAGAGAAAGAGGGGGAGAGAGAGAGAAAGAGGGGGAGACAGAAAGAGGGGGAGAGAAAGAGAATGAGAGAGGGGGAGAGAGAGAAAGAGGGGGGAGAGAAAGAGAGAGGGGGAGAGAAAGAGAATGAGAGAAAGAGTGGGAGAGAGAGAGAAAGAGGGGGAGAGAGAAAGAGAGAGAAAGAGTGGGGGAGAGAAGAAAGGGGGGAGAGAAAGAGAGAATGAGAGAGGGGGGAGAGAGAAAGAGGGGGGGAGAGTGCCTGAAGGACCCTATCCTGTCACTGGGATTCCAGGTGCTTCAGCAAGTGGCGTGCTGGATTTGGATTAGTGATCCGCGAAATTTAAAATTATGAACTTGGTGGTCCCTGGGGTCCAAAAGGTTGGGGACCCCTGCTCTGGAGGATTTAAGTAGCTTAACTGTGCTTGCTTGCCAATACCAGAATTACAGAGTTGGTCCCTATGCACATAGCAACACCCACCCGGTCACATGACCAGATAGCCACGTCTACCCAGTCACATGATCACCAAGCCACACCCCAACTAAGCCACACCCATAGAACCAGTTGTTAAAAAAATTGAATCCCACCACTGCACAAGTCCTAATATTAGGTGAGAAAGTGAGCAAATCTGAAAACTACTTCCACTGAAGAAATATTGGGGAAGTTTTATCAAGTTCATTGATTCTGCAAAACCTTCAGTGCCTTTCAGTAAAGTAATCTGAACAGTGAGGCCACTGTTCCTCAGATAGCTGGCTGTGAGTCTCTCTTTGTGAAGTGGGGTCAGGGGGTGCAGATGGGTTTGCTGACTACGTACCTGGCTCCCTGCCAAGTAGCAGCTGCCCTGCCTGAGCTGCTCGACGTAATAGCCGGGGTGGCGGTGGATACCCCCAGGCTTATGGTCATGGGGGATTTCAACCTGCCATCCATCTGTGAAACGTCGGAAGCACTCGGGAGTTCATGGCTTCCATGACGGCCATGGACCTGACCCAGTTAGTTCATGACCCCACCCACACTGGGGGACGGAGCTTGGGCCATTCCCAGAGGCTCTGACTCACGGCTCGGCTGAGGAACAGGGCGGCCACCGGAGCCTTGGACCGCGTCGCGCCTTTGCGGCCTCTGACTCGGTGCCGTTCTCAATTGGCTCCTTGGTTCTCTGAGGAGCTGAGAGAGATGAAGCGCCGGAAAAGACGCCTAGAGAGCGATTGGAGGTCTAGCCGCACCGAATCTGACCGAACACTGGTGAGGTCTTATATCAAGACCTAACTAGTGGCAATAAGAATGGTGAAATCTAACTGTTTTTCCACTCTTATTGGATCTGCAGAGAACCGCCCAGCCGCCCTGTTCAGGGTGACCCGCTCTCTACAACAGGTGGGAGCAATGGAGGATCCCTTGCAGGGTAGAGCTGAGGATTTTGGACAATACCTGCATGATAAAATTGCTCAGATTCGGGGCGGCCTGGACTCTGATTGGATAGCCTTGGACGGGATGACGGAGGTGAGTCTTGAGAGTGTTATCTGGGAGGCGTTTGACCATGTGACTCCTGAGGACGTGGACAGGATTTTGGGGAGGCTTAACGCTACCACATGTTTACTGGACCCGTGTCCCTCCTGGTTGGTGCTGGCCTCCCGGGAGGTTACCCGAGGCTGGTTTCAGGAGATTACCAATGCTTCGTTGAGTGAGGGTGTCTTCCCATCTGCCCTGAAAGAGGCGGTGATGAGGCCCCTCCTCAAGAAGCCTTCCCTGGACCTGGCTGTATTAGCTAATTATCATTCTGTCTCCAACCTCCGCTTCGCGGCGAAGGTTGTTGAGAGTGCGGTGGCGAGACAACTTCCTCGATTCCTGGATGAAGCTGTCTATCTAGATCCGTGCCAGTCGGGCTTCAGGACGGGTTACAGCACAGAAATGGCATTGATCGCATTGGTTGATGATCTCTGGAGGGCTCGGGACAGGGGTTGCTCCTCTGTCCTGGTCCTCCTAGATCTCTCAGCGGCTTTTGATACCATCGATCATGGTATCATGCTGTGTCGGCTAGAGGGGGTCGGAGTGGGGGGGCACCATGCTACGGTGGTTCTCCTCCTTCCTCTCTGGCCGCACGCAGTCTGTGTTGACGGGGGGGCAGAGATTGACCTCGAAGTTCCTCACTTGTGGGGTGCCGCAAGGGTCAGTCCTTTTGCCCCTCCTGTTTAACATTATGCTGATGACACGCAGTTGTACATTTTAACCTCAGGCCTCCCCAATAATGCCCTTGACGTGATGTCCCGTTGCCTGGAGGCCGTGCAGATCTGGATGGGGAGGAACAGGCTCAGACTCAACCCCTCCAAGACTGAGTGGCTGTGTCTTACGACAGCCCGATATAGTCAGCTAACACCATTGCTGGCTATTGGGGATGAGATCTTACCCACCTCAGAGAGGGCTCGCAACTTGGGCATCCTCCTGCATTCACAGCTGTCTTTGGATGATCATAAGACGGCCGTGGCCAGGGGGGGCTTTTTATCAGATTCGCCTGATCTCCCAGTTGTGTCCATTTCTGGATCGGGACACCGTGCACACAGTCACTCACACCCTCATCACTTCCCGTCTGGACTATTGTAATGCTCTCTACATGGGGCTCCCCTTGAGGAGGACCCGGAGGCTCCAACTGGTCCAGAATGCAGCTGCGCGAGTAATAATGGGGGCGACTCGTCGTTCCCATGTAACACCCCTCTTGCGCGAGCTGCACTGGCTCCCGGTGGTCTTCCGGGCGCATTTCAAGGTGTTGGTTACCACCTTTAAAGCGCTCCATGGCTTAGGACCTGGTTATCTATAGGACCTCATTCTGCCACCGATTGCCTCCCACCGACCATTACGCTCCCACAGAGAGGGCCGTCCTGAGTCCTTCAGGAGAAGGGCGGTATATAAATATAATAAAAGTAAAAGTAAAAGTAATCCCACTTCTGGATCAACTGATCTATCGCTCTGTCTATCATTGATTGATCTAGTAGTCTGAGCCATTGGCTGAAAGGAAGAAAACAAATAAGAGAAAATTCCCTGGGAAATTCATTTCTCAGCCTTTGCAAAGCGGGAATTTTTGATCTCCTAATCGAGGCTCAAATAAGAGGATTGGAAATTATTTTGTAGCCCAGAGTACCTGGATTACATGCTCAACAGGGAAACTCCCTTTGGATTTTAATAGTCGGATTTATTTTTTAATACAATTTGCTTATTTTTGAACTGCTGGTTATAAATAAGGCTTTTTAAAAATGGTAATGTGGCAATGTGAGTATTTAGTTATTTTTCATTAGCCTTGCACAATTCCGAGTCAAAGAATTCTCCCCCAAAAAGGGTCTCTAGCAGTTCCTGCCACTGCGAAACGTTTACTCTTGAAGGACTTTTTAAAAATTGCTTCTTATAAACTCAAAGTTGGAGGAGTACGGAGCAGAAAGAGGAAGCTATGCTGGCTGACAGGAACTTGAAAATGCTATTCTGCTCTCCGTGTTGTGGAAGAAGAGAAAAATAATCCAGGCCAAACAAGGGGGGGGGAAATAGAAGGAGGGAGCCCTCTGCACACCCGCTTCACTTCCCGAAGGGAGAATAGAAATCTAATATCTTTTCCCTTTCTTACTTGATTTGGAGGTTCAATCGCTGTTTGATCCCCGTCATAAAAACCAGAAAGCTTCATTCTTTGTTTCTCTGTAAGGAATAAATAATTTCAAATGCATCATTAACAAAATAGGAGATATTCTATAGAAGAGAAGAGAGAGCGAAGTTAAGACTGATGGGAAATTGGAGGATCTTCCATTACCTCCTGAGATGTCCTGACTTGGATCTTCCCAAGGGATCCTCCTGAAAAACAGCTCCTGAGGGGGATTTGATGGGTTCTTCTTTCCCTCAGGATCTCTGATCTTCACAGTGCAGCACTTCCAGTAGGAGGAAGGAAAAAAGAAGCAGAATTAATGTACATTACACGACGTAAAGTGGATTCCTATATTCAGAACGCCACTTCAAAGCCCCCAATATCCATCCGTGAGGTTGAATGAGAAACAATGGAACAATGTCCTACAAGAATAGGTGGGACATTGCCACATATTATGAATGTTACAGAAGTTTGGGAAGGAAGGGTGAAGTATTCAAACACATTCTCTATTCTCTTTTGAACTCTTACCTGCAATTCGACCTGCTCCTTCTGCTCCTCCGCCTGGCTCAGGAGGAAGCCTTCCACCAGGGCCACCGCCTGGGAGCTGGTCTCTGCTCCACACTCCCGCACCCAGCCCTCCATCTCTGGGGGCAGAATGAAGAGGAGCTGCTCCAGAACCACCAGGTCCAGCATCTGGGCTTTGGTGTGCTTTTCCGGTCTCAGCCATCGCCTGCAAAAGCCATGGAGTCGGCTGCAAAGTCCTCGGGGACCCTCAGCCTCCAGGTATTGGATGAAATTGCAGGGATGAACTTGTGAAGGGAGGATGGTTTCCTCCTCCAGGATCTTCTGTCCAGTTCTTGTCCAGAGCTTCCCCCCCTTCCCAGGCTGAGCAGCTGAAGGGCCTTTTCTGCTTCCCTCCTTTCCAAAAGGTTGTGTCTCCATCCTTTCTCTGTCCTGCAGAGCAACTGCAAATGGCTCCAAGGACTCTGGTGGGTCTCCAGATGCCTTTTCCTTCACGGGACCATTTCTGGGGCTGCAGGACTGATCCCTGCAAGGGATTCCGCTCTTTTTCTTCTTCCCCCAAGAAATAAATTTTGGTTTGCAAAGACCACAAATGGCTTCCAGCTTCCGTATCTGAGAAGGGAAGAAAAAGAAACGCTAGACTCACCCGGAGCCTCTCCGTAAGTCCTAGAGAGGCAAGGCTCCAGTGGACCAATGGGGAAGTGCCTGGAGTCACCTTCCCTTGGCAGAGGGCGCCCCCTGGTGGATTTGGTGCAAAGTGCCAGGATCGTAGAAAGGGCGGGAAAGAGGAGTGAATGGGAGGGGGAAGGGAGAGGGCGGGGAGGATGGGCTTGGGAGTGGGAGGAAAGGCCCCTCCCAACGGCTCCCTGTCAGACAAAGGCTTCGATGTCTGTGCTTCTTTTCCCCCTTTTATATGAATCCAAATGCATGGAAGGAAGTTTTCGCCTTTCTTCTGTTGCGTTTCTAGAGCTGTTGATTATTTCTTATATACGTATAATGGAACTCCACCTCTACCTCTTTCATTCGGTCTGCTTCTTATTTATGGAATGGAATGGAATGGAATGGAAGGGAAGGGAAGGGGAAGGGAAGGGAAGAGAAGGGAAGAGAAGGGAGGGAAGAGAAGAGAAGAGAAAAAATAAATATTCTTTCTGGCAGCCGCTGAGAAGAAGGTGCCATCATGTCTGCCCTCCTCCTTCTTTTCATCAGGCTAGAAAATACCCAGTTCCAGGAACCAAGTTTTTTAAATATGTTTTTGCCTCCATCTTTGTTGCTTTTCTCTGCACTCTTTCTAGAGTCTCAAGATCTTATTTATTATACAAAACACAAAGAAAAATAGAAATAGGAAATTAAGGAAAGGAGAAAAAGAGGGGGAAAGAAAGTTTGAGGTACAAGAAAAGAAGGAAAAAAAGACGTTGACTTCTTTTTAGCACAGTGCAAGGAAAAAAAAACAATTATTCCAACCTGACAATTCCATCTAATGGACAAAAGCAAAGTCATTTTACGTCTGTTTCCTTTGAACACTTTAAATGTGAAGATATTCAATTTAATGGCTGAAGAAGGTTAAGTGCCCAATGGTCTCGAAGACCCCGTTGTGGCTGAGGGGATCTGCGCTCTGATTGGTTGCTGCGGGTGGAAAGGGGGCGTTTCCCTTTTTCCCGCCTTTTCCTTCTGGGCGCCGTTTGAGATTTACCTCAGGATGTTCCTGACTATTCTCTCTGCTGCGAATCTTAAATTCATTTATATTGTAGGAAGTTAGCACCCACCCCTTTCCTGGAAGAGTGAAATATTTTAGGAAATATGAAAAAGGCAGAATATTATATTTCCCTGGGAGAAGCATGTTTTACAGACAAAGCAGCTCCCACCTTCCTGCCCCCCACCCTTTGTCAATGGGCCATTAAGGCTTGGGCCAGTCTATTCTACATAACAAAGATCTGCCTCCTTCAGGCACAGCCATAGTAGGAATTGCCAAAGATAGGATTAGCCCTCTACACAATAGCAGCAGAAACTCACCACATGTGACCTGGGAAGCACATGTGACCATCAGCCAGCAAGGCCCCCATCCCCTGGGAGTCTGACAACCAATCAGGATACTCTTTCGGGGCCCCAAGAAATGCAGAGCCAGAGAGAGCATAAAAATCCGAGGATTTACTGTATCTGCCCTTTTCTGTTCAGGAACTCAAGCCATGTGATCCTGTCCACCATTAAACCATCTTTCCAAGCAGTCTCCATGTTTCCAGTGTCTGTTTCCCCACTTGGAGCAGAACCTAGAAGGATGTTTCTTCCAACAATATGGATATAAAACTAAAAGTTTGTGTCCGTATCTCCCTTTTCCTTTGGACAGCAGCTGCGTATTTCCTCCACATTAAACTTCTTCAGTTGCACTTTTCAGTCGAGGGTTTTGATTTTATCTCCTGATTCTGACAACGAGGAGGCTGGTGTGGTGCAGTTCACCCTGTGCAGCTGGCACTTGAGTCAGACAATGAGGAGGCTGGAGGAGATGTGATGCCAGAGGCAGGGATTCAGCCAGGGCCTTCAGAACCTGGTGGGGACCTCGGCTGTAGAAAAGTTGGCACAAGGCCGCTAACCAGCGGACCAGCTAGCAGCCTGATCGCAAAAGTGATCCTCACAATTACAATAATAAATCTCTTCGAAAGCTCACGCTTAGATCATCACAGAATGAAAGGTGAAACTGCTCATTCAAACACGTCTCTCTGCGCTGAAGACTGAGCCGAACTGGGGAAGCACCAGGCGAGGAAGGAGGGACTACATGTGCAAATTATGAGCACGTGCTCAGTCTCCAGGCAGAACCGAGCAACACCCATCCTATCCTGGATTCTCTCGATGCAGCTTCAGGGAGAATAACATATTTTTATTCCCTTTCAACCCCTCCCCCAAGGCAGGCCCACACTGCAGGGGGTGGTTGATAGGCAGGGACAGATAGAGGGAGAATAGGCCCATTTCACGGAGGAAACTGGGAAGGACCAGGGATTCCTCCCCATTTCATCTGCAGGGGATTCTGGAATTCTCCCTCAATGACTTAATTAGAAGATTAATCAAGAAGGGAGGGCTCACTTCCCCTGTTCCCTCCCTGCAAAAGCTTCATAGGAACAGAGAAGATGGGGCTAGGATGGGGGGTAGTAGCAAAGGAGGGAGCCTGGGGGTCGCTTGGCTGGAAATTGAGTCAAATGTCACAAGGAAAAGGGGGGTGGTGGGTCAAGAAGAACTGGCCACAAAGTTGGGGTGCTCTCTCCCCAAGGGAGGAATGGGAAAAAATGTCTCTCCTCCTTCCCTTCCCATTTGCAATTTCCCAAAACGTGGAAAAATTCTGGGCAAGATTTTAGTGTTTGTGTGTGCTTTTCTTTTTCATTGCAATACTTTTTCAGGTCTCTGTAAGGAAAAGCTGCCCAAAATCTCCAAAATTTCCTTCTCTGGCCACCTGTTCTTCAGCCACTGGACCTCAACGGGTAAAAGCCCATCGTGGTGCACAAGGAGGATGGTGTTGGGGGAAGCGGGTTCCATTGTGGTGGAGGAGATGGTGACGGTGGGCTTGGCTGGAGGGAAGGAAGGAAGAGGAGGCATATGAGACGCACAGGAGGACCCAGAACGGAACACCAAGTTGGTTACTTCAGATGCCACATGGGACTGACTGACCATGTCCAGAGCCCTGGCAACCCTGATTCCAGGATGCACCAAGGCTTTGGCAGCGCCATGCCAAGATCCTTGTTGAGGGGGGGATTTGGGGGAATGCAAAGGGAGACCCCGCAGACCTTGCTCTGCCTTCAGCTGGCCAGCCTCCTTCCAGGTGAGGAGGGGTCCGAGTCCCAGATGGCAGCTTGGCCGGGATGGGGGTGGTAGGCAGGGGTGGGTTCTACTTACGTTTACTACCGGTTTGCAATGGGGCCGCATGCACTCACTTCACTCGTGCGCTCTTTTGCACAGGCGCAGAAGCATTTTGGTGACGTCGGGGTCAGTGGGCGGAGCCTCCCATCGGTTTTACTACCGGTTCTATAGAAACCAGGGGCAACCCACCACTGGCGGCAAGGAGTGTGGAAGGGATTGGGGGGGAACTTGGGGAAAGGGAAGGTGGGGACAGATTGAGGCTGAGATCAGGCAGATCCCAGGATCACCACACAACCTTGGACTGGATCCCTCTTGATCTCCTCCTTCACCAAATCCTCTAACTGGCACAATTCTTAGATGGATTAATGGGAGGGTCTGGGTGAGCCCCAGTGGTGGGTTGCTCCTGGTTCGCACCGGTTTGCAAGAACCGGTAGTAAAAATTTGTGGTAGTTTGGAGAACCCGTAATAACATTGGCTGGCCACCCCCCCGAACCAGTCCCCGGCCCGGTTACCGCTCGCTTACCCCGCCCACCTCATCAAAGGCTTTTTTTTTTCTTTTACTTTTAAAAAGCATTTTTTCTACAACTTCTTCGGCCGAAAAAATGCTTTTAAAAGTAAAAAAAAAGCCTCTGATGATCGTGCGGCTCAGCTGGGATTGTCAGAGGCTTTTAAAAGCATTTTTTCTGCAATCTCTTAAGGTTGTGCAAAAATGCTTTTAAAAGTTGAAAAAAATTGGCCACGCCCATCCAGTCACATTAACACCCCACCAAGCCAACATTCAGAAATATTTCAGCATGAAAACGGATGGAGCATTTTAAATAAATGGAAATTGAAAAGTTTCAAATTGGCATTATATTGAAAACATCTTGAACTCATATAGATTACTTTTAATAGTTGATTCAGCCTTTCATACTTCTAAGGTTGCTAAAATGAGGACCCAGATTGCTGGGGACAATATGCTGACTTTGTAAACTGCTCAGAGATAAAGTGGTAAAGCATTGTGGAGTAGTATATAAATCTAAGTGGAATCGCTATTGCTATATAGTTTCTCCCGAGCGTGGATCCTTCTATGAGAAATAAGAGTACCATTCTGAGCAAAGCACTTTCCACATTCCATGCATTTAAATGGCTTCTCTCCTGAGTGGATCTTTTTGTGTCTTGTAAGTCCACTGCCATGAGTAAACGTCTTTCCACACTCCATGCATTTATACGGCTTCTCCCCTGTGTGGGTCCTCTTATGGGAAATAAGATTGCTTCTTTGAGCAAAGGTCTTTCCACACTCCGTGCATTTATATGGCTTCTCCCCTGAGTGGAGCTTTTTGTGTCTTGTAAGTCCTTTGCACTGAGCAAAACTCTTTCCACACTCCAAGCATTTATACAGCTTCTCCCCTGAATGGAGCTTTTTGTGTCTTGTAAGCCCATTGCACTGAGCAAAACTCTTTCCACACTCCATGCATTTATACGGCTTCTCTCCTGTGTGGATCATCTTATGGGAAATAAGATGACTTCTTTTAGCAAAGGCCTTTCCACATTCCATGCATTTAAATGGTTTCACTCCTGAGTGGAACTGTTTGTGCCTTGTAAGTCCAGTGCTCTGAGGAAAACTCTTTCCACACTCCATGCATTTATACGGCTTCTCCCCTGTGTGGATCATATTATGTAAAATAAGATGACCACTTTGAGTAAAAGTCTTTCCACATTCCATGCATTTATATGGTTTCTCCCCTGTGTGGATTCTTTTATGGCAAATAAGATTACATCTATGAGCAAAGGTCTTTCTACATTCCGTGCATTTGTATGGCTTCTCCCCTGTGTGGATTCTTTTATGGCAAATAAGACTACTTCTATAAGCAAAGGTCTTCCTACATTGCATGCATTTAAATGGTTTCTCCCCTGTGTGGACGTTTTTGTGTCTTGTAAGTTCACTGCCGTAAGGAAACGTCTTTCCACACTCCATGCATTTATACGGCTTCTCCCCTGTGTGGATCATCTTATGGGAAATAAAATGACTTCTTTTAGCAAAGGTCTTTCCACACTCCATGCATTTAAATGGCTTTTCTCCTGAGTGGATCCTTTTATGGATAGTAAGTTGCCTGCTTGTCCTAAAACATTTTCCACATTCCAAACATTTATAAGGCTTCTCTTTTGTGTCAATCACTTTTGGAGAAGTAAGGAAGTTATTTCCAAGAGAAAGAATGAATGTCCCATTGTAATTTTGTCCGTTGTGTCTTCTTATAGCATCTTCTCCTTTGTTTTGGGTTAAATCCTGTTCATTTACTTGTACTTTAGTTTTGATTAGGTTCACAGTTTTCCCAACATATTTTTCCCTTATTTTCTCTTCTTGGGCAAGAAAGTCTTGCATCGGAGCATCAGTGGAAGATGAGCTTTCCTGATTCCAATTCTTTGAGTGGTTTCTCTCATGGGTTTCTAATTCCATTTGAGTTCCAAACTTCTCCGTTCCATCTTTAGCATTGATCACTTGGAACAGTTCACAGGAATCTTGATTCTCCTGCCCATTATTACCTTCGAAGCAAAAGGGAAATGAAAATGATAACAAGGTTAGAGAAAAAGATCAAAGCGTAGAAAGTCAAGTGAATTTCCTTCTGAATTTCTCCAAAATTCCATTAGGTTGTATGTTTGCATGCTTACAGGGGTGTGATATAGACATGATGATTTCTATATTCATAAGTCATGAAAGCTTTGAAGATGTCTAGAAAACATCTCTTTCTTTACAATGATCTATGGTACTGTATATATATGCAAACTTCACTCCGTTTAGAGTTAAGGAATAGAACGGAATAACAGAGTTGGAAGGGACCTTGGAGGTCTTCTAGTCCAACCCCCTGCTTAGGCAGGAAATCTTACACCACTTCAGACAAATGGTTATCCAACATCTTCTTAAAAACTTCCAGTTTTTATATTTTTATAACCTGATTTATAACAAACTAAACGAATTGGAGTATGAACATGTTTGCTTAATGGGCGACTTCAATGCGGTTATGGGTGCCACTAAAGATTATGCCAAGGGGGTGGAAATGGGAAATAGGAAAGGGGTAAGGAAGACACTGCTGTTGATATGTGACCAAATTCAGGATGAATTAGGACTGGAAGATGTTTGGAGAGTTGCACATGCAAGAGAGGCCCAATTTACGTATTTCTCCCCTAGACATAAGACATGGTCCCGGATAGATGTGATTTGGGCTACTCCAGAAATATTAAGATTGGCTGTAGAAATAGAAATTGGACCAAACGAATGGACGGACCACCATCCGGTGACAGTAACTTGGAACGAAAGAAAGTTTAGGGGAAGATGGACAATGAGGACAGATCTGGTAAGGGAGGAGGACTTTGTCACGGGATTGAAAAAAGAACTAAAGCTTTTTTGTGAGGAAAATAGACGAGAG
Source organism: Pituophis catenifer annectens (assembly GCF_029215685.1). Lineage (NCBI taxonomy): Eukaryota > Metazoa > Chordata > Lepidosauria > Squamata > Colubridae > Pituophis > Pituophis catenifer. The sequence goes on from NW_027256882.1 coordinate 5,293,965, forward strand.
GATACCTGGGATACTATGAAAGCGGTTATAAGAGGATATTCGATAAAAATGTTGGCGCATAAATGGAAATTAGAAGGAGAGAAGAGGGGCAAAATTTTAGAAGAATTGGAAAAGCAAGAGAGGGCATTACAAGTAGACCTGAGAAATGAGAAGATAAAAGAGAGAAAAGAGCTTCTTAAACATAAATTATCATTACTGGATCAAGAGGAATTGGCGAACAAACTTAAGCGGGGGAGGCAACATTTTTTTGAACATGCTAATAAAGCAGGTAAATGGCTCTCATATAGGTTAAGAAAAGAAACAGAAGCAAAGAGAATTGATACCTTACAAGATGGTGAGGGAAATCTCGTGGGGAATGTGGAAGGGAAAAAGAGGGTGATTACAAAATTTTTTGAGAAATTATATCAAAAAGAGGGAATATAGGAGATGCAAGTAAGGGCATACCTTGAAAACTTAAAATTAGCTAAAACCCCACAAAATATGAAGGATATTCTTAATTCAGAGATTAGGGAAGGAGAAATTGAAACTGTTATTAAGAAGCAGAAATGTGGCAAATCACCGGGACCGGATGGATTGCCAGTTGAATTATATAAAGAGATATACGATATATTATTGCCAAATATGAAAGACCTATTTAATGAAGTTCTAACTAAAGGTGTAGTTCCCAGGTCATGGATGGAAGCTTACATCACGTTGCTTCCCAAGCCTGATTCTGATCGAACACAGATTAAAAACTATAGACCCATCTCCCTACTAAATTCAGACTACAAAATATTTACATCAATATTAGCAGAAAGATTAATGGTTTTTTAAAAGAATACATTCACCAAGATCAAAACGGCTTTTTGCCATATAGATACTTACGAGACAACGTTAGAACCATCATGGATACACTGGAATCAGTGGTGGGTTCCTCCTGGTTTGGTCCGGTTCGGCCGAGCCGGTAGCAGTGACGATATGACGTCACCGAACTGGTTCTCCCCCTCCGTCTTCCCACCCCTCCACCCCCCCACGTTATTCTTACCTTTTATTTGGTCCCACCCCCAATCTATTGCTGCCTCCTGAGTCCCAGCTGATGACTAGAGGGAAAAAAACTGTTTAAAACTCTTGCCGCGGGGCTTCAAAGGGCCGTCCTACAGCTGATCAGTGTTAAAAGCAAACAAATGAGTCGGGTCGTAAGTGTGAGGACTGGTCGTAAGTGCGAGGACATTCCAGAAATGACTCTGACCAGCTAGCCACGCCCACCTAGTCACATGACCTCCAAGCCACACCCACAAAATAAGCCACGCCCACAGAACCGGTAGTAAAAAAATTTAGAACCCACCCCTGACTGGAATATTATGAAACACATACAGACAAAGAAATGGTTATAATGTTCCTCGACGCGCAAAAGGCGTTTGATAGGGTTAATTGGGACTTTATTTTATTACAAATTGAGGGGATGGATTTTGGATCTAGTTTTACACAAGCTATCCGGGCACTTTATACGGCGCAATACGCAAGAGTGTTAATTGAAGGTGAAACAATAGAGGAGATACAAATATGTAGGGGAACTAGGCAAGGATGCCCACTATTATTTATTTTGACTCTGGAACCTTTACTAAATCAAATCAGATAAAACAAATAAATAAAAGGACTTAATGTTAGGAAAGAGGAGTTTAAAATACAAGTGTTTGCAAATGATCTCATCTTCATATTGGAGGAGCCAATGACCTCGGGGCCAAATTTGTTAAGAAGTATTTATTTATTTATTTAGTTATTCATTTATTGCGATTTATATGCCGCCTTTCTCCCTAGGGACTCAAGGCGGCTTACAAAATGACAACTTCAATACAAATCACAATACAATACAAAATTAAAATCAGTAACCCAATTAAAAAACGATTTAAAATTATACCAGTATTGAGGAATTCGGCGCAGTAGCGGGTCTACAAATTAACAGGGACAAAACCAAATTACTTGTTAAAAATCTTAAGGGGACACGGAAATTGGAGATAGAGAATGTGATGGGAATACAAATAGCTAAAAAGGTAAAATACTTGGGCATATGGCTGACCCCAAAATGCTCCTTGATAAAAAAGAATAATTATGATAAACTCATCTTGCAAATGGAAGAGGATTTAGATCGGCGGAGGAAAGTACAGCTATCCCTGTTAGGAAGAGTGGCAGTGATAAAGGCACAGGTGCTGCCAAAATGGATATATCTTTTCCAGACGGCCCCGGCAAGATTAGAGAAAAGTTTATTTAGGAAAATGGATCAGATAATTGGAAAATTCATATGGCAAGGGAAAAAGCCACGTATTAAAAGGAAAATGATGCAGGAGCATAAAACAAGGGGAGGCTTGGGACTCCCCAACTGGGAGCGGTACTATCAAGCTTCTTGCCTGGTTTGGGTAAAAGATTGGATAATACTGAAAAGGAAGCGTATATTAAAAATTGAAGGGTATAATCTACAGCAGGGGTGGCATTATTTTCTCTGGCCAATCAAAGCAGGACAGCATAAATATTTTACAAATCACTATGTAAGGGGATGTCTGATTAAGGTATGGAATAAGGTCAAAGGAATGATGTATAGTAAGATTCCATATTGGTTTGTGACCCTTGAAGCGACTACACACCCACCTCTATACAACTTGGATAAACCTGTGATGTACGGGGAATTGTTGGACGGTGGGGAAAATCTTAGATCTAAAGCGGAACTACAAATACAGGGAATCAATTTGGACTGGTGGGCATATGCACAAATTCAAGCAAGATATCAAAAAGATAAAGCCAATGGGGGGGGGGTTCACTTCACCACAAGAGTTGGATAAGGCCCTCCTGGAAGGTGATAAGAAATGTATCACTAAGGTATATAACCTCCTCCTGTCCCGATTTGTAGCTGAGGAAATAGTTAAAGACTCGATGATAGCCTGGGGGAGGAATTTCGGATATTCATTAGATCTGGAAAAATGGCAACGAATATGGAATAGGAATGCGAAAATGACGATGGCAGTGTCTTTCAAAGAAAATATATTTAAAATGTTATATAGATGGCATATACCACCAGCAAGAATCGCAAAGATGTTCCCTGGAACCTCAGCAGAATGTTGGCAATGTGGGTCAGCCAGGGGTACATTTTACCACCAATGGTGGGCATGTCTACAAGCCCAAAATTATTGGAGTAAGATAAAAGTTTGGCTCATGGAGATTACAGGAGTCAGTTTTCAACGGAGACCAGAGGTCTACTTGCTAGGAATAAACCCTGGAGGCATAAGGAAAGCAGACTGGTACCTTTTCGTACACATTATCACTGCGGCTAGAATTGCATATGCGCAACTTTGGAAAGGGAAGGAAGTACCATCGGATCAGATGATTATCAACAAATTTTTGTGGTGTGCAGAATGTGATAGATTAACATATATACTTAAAGATAGACAAGAATCAATTTTCAATCAAAGCTGGGATGAATGGTACCAATGGACAGAAGTCAAAAGAGCCTTGATAGTACAGTGGTTTAGTGCACCCTGTCATTAACACAGCTGCCTGCAATTTCTGCTGGTTCGAATCTCTCCAAGGCTCAAGGTTGACTCAGCCTTCCATCCTTTCTAAGGTAGGTGAAATGAGGACCCAGTTTGTGGGGGCAATAAGCTGACTTTGTATAAAATATACAAAAGAATGAAGGCTATTGCTTGACGCATTGTAAGCCGCCCTGAGTCTCCGGAGAAGGGCGGCATATAAATCAAATTAAAAAAAAAAATGTTATGAGGTAGATGTTAGGGAAGCATGTAGCATAGATATGTAAATAGCAAGCTAAATATAAATATGAGGACCCAGTTTGTGGAGGCAATAAGCTGACTTTGTATAAATATACAAAAGTATGAAGGCTATTGCTTAATACATTGTAAGCCACCCTGAGTCTCCGGAGAAGGGCGGCATATAAATCAAATTAAAAAAAATAATAAAAATAAAAATAAGGGAATATTAGATATAAGAAGATTAACAAATGCAAGATGTAGTTTGAAGCTGTAGTATGATGATATGTAATGTTATTTAGAAACTGTATATATATGGGGGTTGACTCAACCTCAGTCGTATGTATGTGATTGTGTTTCGTTATAGTTTTTATTGTTTTTTGTTTCGAATTTATAATAAAAAATTTTTTTAAAAAAACCTTCCAGTGTTAGACCATTCACAACTTCTGCCGGCAAGCTGTTCCACTGTAATTTTCCTCACTGTCAGGAAATTTCTCCTTAGTTCTAAGTTGCTTCTCTCCTTGATTAGTTTCTACCCATTGCTTCTTGTCCTGCCTTCAGGTGGTTTGGAGAATAGCTTGGCTCCCTCTTCTTTGGGGCAGCCCCTGAGATATTGGAAGACTGCTATCATGTCTCCCCTAGTCCTTCTCTTCATTAAAGTAGACCTACCCAATTCCTGCAACCATTCTTCATATGTTTTAGCCTCCAGTCCCCTAATCATTTTTGTTACTCTTCTCTGCACTCTTTCTACAGTCTAAACATCTTTTTTACATCGTGGCGACCAAAACTGAATGCAATATTCCAAGTGTGGCCTTCCTAAGGCATTACTTGTGATCTTGATTCTATCCCTCTCTTTATGCAGCCTAGAACTGTGTTGGCTTTTTTGGCAGCTGCTGCACACGGCTGGCTCATATGTAAATGGTCGTCCACTAGGACTCCAAGATCCCTCTCACAGTTACTACTATTGAGCAAGGTACCACATAGACTGTACCTGTGCATTTTGTTTTTCTTGCCTAAATGTAGAACCTTCCTTTTTTCAACGCTGAATTTCATAATAATCAGGGGAAACATCCAAGGAGGAATTAGGAGAAAATTTAAGTATTATTGGGGTGGGTTAATTTCAGCAGAGACCTGTGAGAAATGAAACAATTTTGAAACAAACTCTTTCTTCCCAGGTGTACCTTCCAGCAGCTGTTCCACAGTGTCTGTCTAGTGGGTGGGACCCCCGCTCGGCCCATTCCTTGATCCCAGTGATGAGACTTTGGAGCGAAATCCCTTGCTGAAGCCTCCCATTGGCTTGTAAACGTTCTTTGTGCCGAGACTGGAAAGGTTGGGAGCAGTGGCGGGTTTCAAATTTTTTTACTACAGGTGCTGTGGGTGTGGCTTGGTGGGCGTGGCATGGCTTGGTGGGTGTGGCTTGGTGAGCGTGGCAGGGGAAAGATACTGTAAAATCTCCATTCCCACCGTACTGCAGAGGAAGGTTACTGCAAAATCCCCAGCTGGGACTCAGAAGGCAGAGAATAGATGGGGGTGGGGGCAGTCAGAATTTTTAATACCGGTTCTCCAAACTACTCAAAATTTCTCTTCTCCAGAACTGGTCAGAACCTGCTGAAACCCACCTAGGTTGGGAGGCTTCAAGAATGGCTATTTCGCTGCCCCAAAGTTTCATCGGCTTCCAAGGGCTCTTTGGCCGGATCTCGTACAGGCATCGGTTCACAGAGAATGCAGGCCAAAATTACTTTAGTGTGAGATGACACAAGACCAGGAGTGAAAGATCTCAGGCTACTAATCTCACGTGATCTCACACTGCAGTACTTTAGGCCTCTGTTCTCTGCTAACCAAGGCCTGCACGAGATCCAGGGCAAAAGTCTTTGAAAATGAAGAGGCCTTCCCTCTCTTTTTGCCCTGGATCTCGTGCAGGCCTTGGTTAGCAGAGAACAGAGGCCTAAAGCACTGAGTGCGAGATCACGTGAGCTCAATAGTGCTAGATTTCCCATACTGATCTCATGTATCTCTCACTACTTTAGGCCTCATTTTTCTGCAAAGGCACCTAAGTAAGCAAAGGAACCAATGGCTCACCACATCGTCGCAAGGTACCATATTTTTTGGACCATAAGACGCACCTAGGTTCAGAGGAGCAAAACAAGACTCTCCGGCGTCCAGAAGCACTCTGCGTTTTTGGTCTCCCAAACCCTCTGCGAGGAGGACAAAAACGGGACCCACAAAGACCAAGACAAGGCCTGTTTTTGCCCTGCAGGTTGCTTCTGGACACCAGGGAGGGCAAAAAAGGGACGCACAGATGGTTTGGGAGGCCAAAACCAGGCTCACATTCGCTCTCTAAGACTCAGACATTGCCACCTGCTTTTTTCGGGGAGGGGGGGGGAAGTGCATTTTATAGTCTCAAAAATACAGTAAGTCCCTGTGGGGGTGGGGGAATAGGTAGGGCAAATGTTGCAGCGCTTCTGCTGTCATTTGTAAGTATGAACAATGGCTGTGGTGCTGCAACTCTCATAATTTCGGGACTGGGTCTCAAGTACTTGGTGGAGGGCTGGTCGTAACTTGGAACAGTCACTAAGTGAACTGCCGTAACTCGGGGATTATCTGTACCCTAGGATGCTCTTGAGTGTCATTGCATGAGGCCTTTGTTCTTGAATTGGATTGGGAGAATGCTCTTCCATGGGCTGAGTGTGAAAGTTCTGTTATCAGAATTCTGGAGGTTTCAGAGAACAAATAACACGCTCCTCTCATATGACCGCCACATAAAAGCACACCTCGTTCTTTTCAGCCTCCACAGGTAAGTTCAAATAGAAATGGAGAAATAGAGATAAGAAATGGCACAGAAAGCATCTAAACAAAGAGACATTGACTCTTTCCTTCCTTGGAGTGCAAGAAGATCCTTTCCTTCTCCCTCCCAGGAAACGATATCTGATTAGTGGTTTTTTCATAAAAAAGCTAACTATCATCTGCATTCTTGAACTCTCTGATTGGGGACTAGAGAACTCTTACCCAGAGAGGCCACGTTCCTATGGTTTTCAAGCATGACTTCCGAATGCAGCGCTTTCTGGTCAGGATCCAGCTGAGACCATTCCTCCTCAGAGAAAGACACAGCCACCTCCTCGAAGGACACAAGACTCTCCTGAACACGGAAAAAAGAACAGAACAGGAGGATTCGCAAGATCTGTTCATCTTCATGAATGATTTAGACAAGGGGATAGAAGGGGAACTCATCAAATTTGCAGACTAGACCAAAATGACAGGAATAACAACAGACAATAACAAAGAAAAGCTCAAGATATACAAGAATCGATGGATTGGGCCCCATCTAAAAAGATGGAATCAACAGTGAGAAATGTAAGGTTCCACATTTAGGAAAGAGAAACCAAATGCACTGGCACAGAAGAGGTGATACCTGGCTGAAGAGTAGTAAGGGCAACAGGGGTCTTGGAGTCCTAGTGGACATCCACTTAAACATGAGTCAGCAGTAGGCTACAGTTGCCAAAAAGAAAGAAAAAAACCCAACAGAATCATAGGCTGCATTAAGAGGGACAGAATCAAGATGACATGAAGTGTTAGTACCACTTTAAAAGGCCTTGGGAAGACCACACTTGGAATATTGCATCCAGGTTTGGTTGCCAGATGTAAAAAAGATCTTGAGACTCTAGAAAGAGTGCAGAGAAGAGCAACAAAAATTATTAGTGGACTGGAGGCTAAAACATATAAAGAACGGTTGCTGGAATTGGGTGAGTCTGGTTTCATGAAAAGAAGGACTAGATGGGGTGACATGATAGAAGTGTTCCAAGAAGCAGTGGATGGAAACGATTCAAGGAGAGAACCAACCTACAAGTAAAGAGGAATTTCCTGACAGGGAGAAAAATTAATCAGTGGAATGACGTCTCTCCAGAAATTGTGGGTGCTCCAACACTGGAGGTGTTTATGAAGAAATTGGGCAGCCATTTATCTGAAATTTTATAGGGCTCCCAGTCTGAGCAGGGGGTTGGACTAGAAGACCTCCAAGATCCCTACCAACTCTGTTATTCTGTTCCATTGTTTTCAAAGCAAAGATAAGTTAAATGGCTGTGCATCACACAAGTCCCAATATTAGGTGAGAAAATGGGAAAATCTGAAAATTGCTTTCACTGAAGAAATATTTGGGGAAGTTTTATCAAGTTCATTGATTCTGCAGAAGTTTCAGTGTCTTTCAGTAAAGTAACCCCACTTCTGGATCAACTGATCTATCGCTCTGTCTATCACTGATTGATCTAGTAGTCTGAGCCATTGGCTGAAAGGAGGAAAACAAAGAAGAGAAAATTCCCTGGGAAAGTCATTCCTCAGCCTTTGCAAAGCGGGAATGTTTGATCTCCTAATCGAGGCGCAAATCAGAGGATTGGAAATTATTTTGTAGCCCAAAGTACCAGGATTACATGCTCAACACGGCCACTCCTTTTGGATTTTAATAGTCGGCTTTATTTTTTTAATACGATTTGCTTATTTTTGAACTGCTGGTTATAAATAAGGCTTTTTAAAAATGGTAATGTGGCAATGTGAGTATTTATTTATCTTTCATTAGCCTTGCACAATTCCGAGTCAAAGAATTCTCCCCCAAAAAGGGTCTCTAGCAGTTTCTGCCACTGTGATACGTTTATTCCTATTTCTTGAAGGACCTTTTAAAAATTGCTTCTTGCAAACTCAAAGTTGGAGGAGTACGTAGCAGAAAGAGGAAGCTATGCTGGCTGACAGGAACTTAAACCTGCTACTCTGCTCTGCATGTGGAAGAACACAAAAATAATCCAGGCCAAACAAGGGGGGGAAATAGAAGGAGGGAGCCCACTGCACACCCACTTCACTTCCTGAAGGGAGAATAGAAATCTAATCACTTTTCTCTTTCTTACCTGATTTGGAGAGTCAACCACTGTTTGATCTCCGTCATAAAAACCAGAAAGCTTCATTCTTTGTTTCTCTGTAAGAAATAAATAATTTCAAAATGCATAATTAACAAAATAGAAGGAGATATTCTGTAGAAGAGAAGAGATAGCGAAGTTAAGACAGATGGGAAATCGGAGGATCTTCCATTACCTCCTGAGGTGTCCCAACTTGGATCTTCCCAAGGGATCCTCCTGAAAAATAGCTCCTGAGGGGGATTTGATGGGTTCTTCTTTCCCTCGGGATCTCTGATCTCCACAGTGCAGCACTTCCAATAGGAGGAAGGAAAAAAGAAGCAGAATTAATGAACGTCACACGACATAAAGTGGATTCTTATATTCGGAACACAACCTCAAAGCCCCCAATATCCATCCGTGAGGTTGAGTGAGAAAACAAGGGAACAATGTCCTACAAGAATTGGTGAATTGCCACATATGATGAATGCCAGAGAAGTTTGGGAAGGAGGAGTGAAGTATTCAACCACTTTCTCTATTCTCTTCTGAGCTCCCTAAAGTCTCTCACCTGCAACTGGACCTGCTCCTTCTGCTCCTCCGCCTGGCTGAGGAGGAGGCCTTCCGCCAGGGCCACCGCCTGGGAACTGGTCTCTGCTCCACACTCCCGCACCCAGCCCTCCATCTCTGGGGGCAGGAGAGCCAGGAGCTGCTGCAGAACCACCAGGTCCAGCATCTGGGCTTTGGTGTTCTTCTCTGGTCTCAGCCATCGCCTGCAAAAGCCATGGAGTCGGCTGCAAAGTCCTCGGGGACCCTCAGCCTCCCGGTATTGGATGGAGGTCCACGGTTGAACTTCTGAAGGGAGGATGGTTTCCTCCTCCAGGATCTTCTGCCCGGTTCTTGTCCAGAGCTTCACCCCCTTCCCAGGCTGAGCAGCTGAAGGGCCTTTTCCACTTCCCTCCTTTCCAAAACGTTGTGTCTCCATCAGTGGTGGGATTCTACTGGTTCGCACCAGTTCGGTAGAACCGGTTGTTAAGTAGTTAAGTAGTTAAGCAGTTAGGAGAACCGGTTGTTAAATCTCCTTTTGTTTTTTTCCACTTTACAGGGTTAATCCTGTAAGGATTAATTACAACATTTGGTGTTGTTTCCTAGCCTAATCTTTATTACAGAAACTGCCTCTCCGGCAGTATGCCTAGACTTACTGTCACTTCCGGTTCCGGAGGTGCTTGACTTTCTTAAAGGGGGAAGTGTTGTTTTAAAGTATTTTACACCGCTGTTGGGAGGAAATACTCTCCTGTTAGAGTTCTTCAATGATCAGCATTTTGAAGAAATAATTGAATAACGAAGCAGAAGCTTTTAATGACAAAGAACCAAGATGAGTGACATTCAGCAAGGCTTATTGGCTAGCTAGAAAGATTGACATTCAAACGTGAGTTTACTTACCCTTTCTGACTTTTGGTCTAAAACTGGTTTTCGGTGAAGTTTAATTCTGAGCTTGGTGAAGTTTAATCCTGTGTTTAGTGATGGGATAGTGATGGGACCCTATTCAGCTTTGCTTGGAAGGAAAAATGTTAATCTCTGTTCCTGAAAAGAAGCAGCTTCGGAAATCTGACTAGTTCCTGTGTCTCTTTGTTCTGGTCATTGGCTTAACAAGCGACAGCTACTCTGTTTGCTCCTTTGCTTCATTCTGGAGAGCTTCAATGACCTCTCTGCTAAAGGGTTTCACTTTATGAGCAAGAGTTGGCCGCTGATAGTTATCACTGCATTTTAACTCTTTTAATTCCTCAAGGTGCTCTGGCACCCTCCCTGATTTGTAACTCCAGTTTGCAGGTATTTCTAATCTAATGATTGGTATTCAGGGCAGCTTTTTGTAAGCAAAGAAGCTTTTTCTATTTTTCTACAGGTAATCCTTGACTTACAACAGTTACAATGGCACTGGAAAAAGTGACTTATGACCGTTTTTCACACTTACGATCATTGCAGCAAACTGTCATTACAGCAAAGAAGCGATGTCACATGACCACCTGGCCACACCCACCCAGTCACATGAAGCACCACAGTTGTGAAATCAGTGACACGGTTGTTAAGAATGCTGCAACGGGCATGAATGATGACCAGTCTTAAGTGCGAGGACCGGTCAAAAGTGCGAGGACCTGTCAGAAATCACTTTTTTTCAGCCCTCTGGGTAGTCCTTTTGTGCATATGGACTACTCAGAGGGCTGAAAAAGTTATTTTTGCCTGGTCCTCACACTTTTGACCAGTCCTCGAACTTACGACTGTCCTCACATTTTAGGTTTTTCGCCCTATCTTGTCACCATGGTGAAGAGAAGCAGTTGTGAAATGAGTGACACGGTTGTTAAGAATGCTACAATGGGCATAAATGTTGACCAGTCATAAGTGTGAGGACCAGTCAAAAGTGCGAGGACCGGTCAGAAATGACTTTTTTCAGCCCTCTGAGTAGTCCCTATACACATAGCCATGGCCACCCAGTCACATGACCAGCTAGCCATGCCCACCCAGTCACATGACCTCCAAGCCACACCCACCCAAATAAGCCACGGCCACAGAATCGGTTGTTTAAAAAATTGAATCCCACCACTGGATAATTTCCCTCTTCCCAAAGTCAATCAAGAGCCCCCCTTTGCAGTCCCGGGATATGAAATGGGCAGATGCTCTCTCCATGGCAGGGGTGAAATCCAGCAGGTTCTGACACGTTCTGGAAAACCGGTAGCGGAAATTTTGAGCAGTTCGGAGAACCGGCAAATACCACCTCTGGCTGGTCCCTGGAGTGGGGTGGGAATGGAGATTTTGCAATATCCTTCCCCCAGGTGTGGGGATGGAATGGGGATTTTGCAGTATCCTTCCCCTGCCACGCCACCAAGCCATGTCCACAGAACTGGTAGTAAAAAAATTTGGATTTCACCACTGCTCCATGGGGTCCCTGCCCATCAGCCACTGCCCTGCAGTGTGAGCCCCGGGGGTGGGGGTGGGGGTGGAGGTTTGTGGAACGGGAGGGGGAGGGGCAGGCTGGATCTTTTCCTGCTGAGACCTACCAGCTTCCTTTCAGGGCCTCCCTTTCTTTAAGGCGGGCGGGCGAGGGGAGACAGGAAGGGGGTGGAGATTATAGAAATGGTTCATATTTACTAAGAATCTACAATAGAAATAAAAACCGAGGCTGCAATTTGACTTCCTCTATTATTGTGCTGGAAAAAAAGGTTTCTCCCTCTCTTTTATTCCTTTGCCCTTTATCCCCTGCTCCTCCTTCCCCTTCCTTTCCCTTTTCCTCACTACCTTTATTTTCTCTTTTATGCCATAATAGTCTTAATAAATAATAATCAAAAGACGTTTTAGGAACGCTTCTTTTTTTTTTTTTTATTGCAAAAGTTTTACAATTAGATTTTCACCCCTTTTTTCACCCCCCCCCACCTCCCTCCCCAAACCCTCCCTAACCCTCCCTAACCCTCCCCCCCCCCAGACTTCCCTATTATATACTCATAACTAATAACACTAGTAAACAAGCTTAAACCCATCCCTCCCCCTGTATAATTTTTCCTCTTTATCTCTTTACCTTAAAATATTTCTAATACATTAAAATATTTCTAATACATTATTTTCAAATAAAAGCTATTTGATACTTTCTAGTTTGGTATTTGTTCTGAACATATTCTATCCACCTTTTCCATTCCCATTCATAAGTCTCTTGTGAACAGTCTTTTAAATATGCTGAAATCTTCGCCATCTCAGCAAAACTGGCCATCTTCAAAGTCCATTCCTCGATAGTGGGTAAAGCTTCATTCTTCCAATATTTACCTATCAACAATCTTGCTGCTGTTATCATATACAATATCAGTTTTATCTCACCCCGTGTAAAACCCTTAACTATACCCAATAAAAACAACTGTGGAGAAAATTGAATTTTTTTCCTCAAAACATTCTGCATGACCCACCAAATTTTTATCCAAAAAGCCTTAACTTTCCTACAGGTCCACCAAACATGATAATACGTAGCATCCAAACATTCGCATCTCCAACATTTTGGCTGAACATTAGGGTACATACATGACAACTTTTTAGGATCTAAATGCCATCTATAAAACATTTTATAAAAATTTTCTCTCAGGTTTTGCGACTGTGTAAATTTAACATTCTGAACCCAAATTTTTTCCCATGTTTCCAGCATCACTGGTTCTTCAAAATTCTGTGCCCACTTAATCATACAGTCTTTAACTAATTCAGTTTCTGAATCTCTTTCTAGCAAAACATTATAAAGCCTTTTAATATGCATTGGACCTTTCTCTCTTATATGTCTAACCAATTCTTCCTCATGCAACATAATACCAGTTTTTTGGTCCTCTTTCCATCTCAGTTGTAATTGATTATATTGTAACCAAGTTAGATTAAGCCCTTCATCCAACAGTGTCTGTAATGTCTTCAGCTGCCATCTGCCCGCATCTGTAAAAAGAACCTCTTTGTATAAAAACCCCCCGAGTGACATTATATTTGTATTCCACAAAGTATGACCAAGATCCAGCCATAGCGGTATTTTGTAATCCCATTTGAGTCGGTGCTTCTTCCAAACTCTCATCAAAGAGTCTCTAAGTATATGACTTTTAAATACTTTATCAACTTTGTCATCGTAGAATAAGTAGGCATGCCATCCAAATTCAAGGTCAAAACTTTCTGCTTTCAATATTCCAATCTTTTTACTTCCAAACCAATCACTTGTTAAAGTTAAAGCTGCTGCATCATAATATAACTGTAGGTTTGGGAGTTTAAGACCTCCTCTTTCTGGAACATCTTGCATAATTTTCAATTTCACTCTCGGCTTCTTCTCGTTCCAGACAAACTTATTCACACCAGACTGCCAAACTTTCAGTTGTTTATCACTTTTAAGCACCGGAATCATTTGAAACAAAAACAGAAATCTTGGCAAAATGTTCATCTTAACTGCTGCTATTCTTCCAAGTAGAGACAGTTGCAGCTTTTTCCAAGTCTCCATATCCTTCTGAACCTCTCGCCACAACACCTCATAATTATTTTGAAACAATTTCATGTTTGATTCTGCAACCTGAACTCCAAGATATTTTACCTTAGGTACAATTTCAAAACCTGCCCTCCTTTCAAGCTCATGTTTACGATCTTGTGTCATATTTTTAACTATCATTTTAGTCTTTTTTGAATTCAGTCTAAAACCTGAAACTCTACCATAGTCTTGTATAATGTCGTTCATCAGGATTGTTGATTCCATTGGTTGTGATAGGGTAACGACCAGATCATCTGCAAATGCCTTTATTCTATAATCCTCTTGCCTTATCATTATGCCTTTCAAAATTTTAGAGTCCCGTATTGTATTTAACAAGACTTCCAATGTTAAAATAAATAAAAGTGGGGACAACGGACATCCCTGTCTTGTTCCTTTTTCAATTTTAAACTCTGTCGTCAAACTTCCATTAATAATAATCTGTGCTTTTTGCTCTTGATAAATCGCTGCAATCGCCTGTATAAATTGATCCCCAAAGTTCATCTTTTTTAAAGTCTTTAGTAGAAAATTCCAATCCACTCTATCAAAGGCCTTCTCTGCATCCAAGAAAACCAGCACTGCAGGAATCTGTTTATTCTTATCAAGATATTCCAATAAGTCTATTACTTGCCTTACATTGTCCTTCATATATCTACCCTCAATAAATCCCGCTTGGTCCTCATGAATCACCTTTTGGATTACTGGCATCAACCTGTTGGCTAATACCTTCGCATAAATTTTATAGTCTGTATTCAAAAGAGATATTGGTCTATAATTCTCTGGTTTTTTAGGACCAACTTGTTCTTTTGGTATCAAAGATATATAAGCAGTTGTCCAAGATGGGGGTATTTTACCCCCTTGTTGAATATTGCAAAATAAATCTCTAAGTTGTCCCACCATTTCAGCTTGTAAAGTTTTATAGTACACTGCAGTCAAACCATCCGTGCCAGGAGCTTTGGCTGTTTTTAGCTGTTTAATTGCTGCTGTTATCTCCTCCTCTGTTATAGGATAATTCATTCTTTCCTTTTGTTGATCGGTAATTTTTGTAACTCTCTTATCATTTAAATATTTTTCTATAAGTCCATTCTGCACCTCTTCTTTGGCATATAATTTAGTATAATAGTCCACAAAAGCTTCTTTAATTAATTTTTGTTGAAAGATTTCTTTCCCTCCAATATCAATACGATCGATAATCCGTGCACTTTGTTTTTTCCTCAATGTGTAAGCCAACCATCTGCCCGGTTTATTAGCGTTGCAAAATGTGTTATGCTTCGCGTATTGTAGGCTTGTTGCAACTTGTTCCGCCATAAGCATTTGAAATTGTTCTTTCAAAAGTTTTATAGCACTTCGTATTCTTTCATCTGATGGGTTTTTAATAAGTAACTGTTCTTTATTCTTTATTTCCATTTCCAACTCAGATCTTTTCTTTTGTCGGAGCAGTCTATGTTTAGAATTCATATAGATAAGTACTCCTCTCATATAAGCTTTACTTGCGTCCCAAACAATTTCAATTGGGGTACCTTTATTCAAATTTATTTCAAAAAATTCTTTCAAATGCTTCTTAAGTTCTATTGTATTTTTTTCATATCTAAACAAGTTCTCATTTAATCTCCAAGAACGTCTCTCAACCTTTTCCATCTCAATTTCTATCCATACAGGGCTATGGTCAGTCAAAGTTCTTGGAAAAATCTTTGTTCTTTTTGTCTTAACAAGTAGATCATTTGACAACAGAATAAAATCAATCCTAGAAAAGGATCTATGTCTATCAGAAAAGAAAGTGTAATCCAATTCATTTGGATTATGTATTCTCCAAACATCTTTTAGTTCCATATCTTCTTTCATATCAAAAAAAGTCTGTGGTAGTCTAATTCTAGACTTTGCCAAGCTCTTTTTATCTAGTTTAGAATCAATTACTCCATTCCAGTCTCCCATAATTAAAATAGATCTATAGTCCCATTGCAATATTTTAGTATGTAACATCTTATAAAAATAGTCCTGTTGTTGGTTGGGAGCATAAATTCCAATCAAAAGAATTTGTCCATTTGCTGTAAGCAATTCAATTGCTACAAACCTACCATCTTGATCTGCTTCTATAACTTTTGCTGTTAATTTTTTATTTACATAAATAACCACACCATTCTTTTTCTGCGAAGTTGAAGATATATAATGTACTCCTAGTTTTGGATTTATCAAATATTTTTGATCTTGAATTGTAATATGCGTTTCTTGTAAACATATTATATCATTATTAAATTGTTTCAAATATGTAAATAATTTCTTCCTTTTCTGTGCTGAATTCAACCCATTAACATTCCAAGATAGACATTTAAAGGTCATCAGCCTCTTTCTGTAACGCAGAGCAAAATATTTGAAGTTCATCCGAGAGCTTCGATCTCGCTCCTCCCATAGCGCCACTCTCTTGTACGGTACTCTTAACTGCCTTCTTATCTTGTCTTTCCTGTTGTTGTTGTTGCTTTTGTTTAAGTAGCTTGGATTGAGCTCTAGTTATACGTTGATCTTTAACTTCAGTCAACTGAATCAAATCCAAAATTGGAGAAGAATCCAGCAAGGGCTCACTCAGAAAACCTCCTTCTGCACCTTGCACTATTTCTAATTCCTGCTTAGACTGTTCTTTCAATTGCCTCTCTTCACTCTCCTTAATCTCCAAAACTGTAGATGTACGTGGAGATGGTGTTCTTTCCTTAAGAATAGTACTATAAAAGTGTTGTGCCTTCTCCACGGTATTCAATCGATATCCTTCTCCCTTATATCTAAAAATTATCCCAGCTGGTGCGTCCCACCGGAAGGGTATCTGTAAGTTTTTCAATTCCTTAACAAGAAAACCAAATTCTTTTCTAGCTTTCAGCATTTTAGGAGGTAGTTCTTTAAAAATCTCAAGTCGTGAACCCCCCACTTGTACAGAGGTATGAAAAGATTTTTGCAGGATATCATTTCTAATTTCTCTATCAGTAAAGTATATGACCACATCTCTGGGCAGTTGTCTTTGTCTGGCCACCCAAGAGTTCACTCTGTATATTTTATCTATTTTATGAAATACCAAATCAGGATTAGCTTGTAAAATCTTAGCCAAGGCTTCAGAGCAAACTTGTCTCAAATCCTGTCTCTCCTCCTCTCGAATTCCCCGAAGCCGTATGGCGAATTCCATCGCCCGGAATTGTATCATAACAATCTCATCTTCAATTCTCTGCATTTTATTGTCAACCTCATCAATTTTATAATCATTGTCTTTCATTTTAACATTAACTTCTGATTTAAATTCTTCAACTTTAAAATCAACTGTCCCAATAAATTTTGCCAGGCCAGACGCCACTTCTGAAATTTTTTTGGTCACCTTATTTTGATTCTGTTTCACCATGTCTTTAACTTCATTAATTTCCTGCATAAATTCCTGATGTGATTTTTGAAGTTTATCATCTATCTCCTGTTGAGATTTTTGAAATTTATCATCCAAAGTTTTAGAAATAAATTCTTTTAAATCTCCCACATCAAATTCTTTTTTCTGAGTTTGTAACTGTTGAGCAGGGGGAAGTTGCGTTTCATGTTTGTGTGTGGGGGATCCCCCCCCTAATGCCTTCCCTTCCTGCTTCTTTGAAGCCATCCTGGCTCGTGATCTAGTTTTTCTAAAGAGGGAAGTTCCTTTTCCTTTCCCTCCTGCACAAAGACTTCTAAAAAAGTCCCCCAGATTTATTCAATTAAAAGCTAAGGTAGAGCAAAGTCCAATATTAGAAAGGGAGAAATTTTTCACTTGCTTCTCTAACAAACAAGGCAACTTTGCAACAACTTGAAGACTTGTAACACAAAATAACTTCACCAATCCACACTCATTGGCTCGTTAACTTTAAGGCTAAGCGCCATGTTTTTTCCCAAAGCACTTTCACTCACTCAAATGTCTCAGTTTAAAAATCAGCAAAACGCTAATACTTGCGTCTCCAAATTTGAGGGTTCCGATAGGTTCGCTGTTTATTAAAACTTATTCTTTTCAAATTACGTTTTCTGCAGCCGGCTTGTTTTGCGAGAGCAAAGTCGTCCCACGTCGCCCGGAGTTTCCGCAGGTTGGGAGGGAGCCTCGCCCGTTCTCACCCCAGAAACAGTTCCCTGGGGGACAACGGGGGCTCAACCTGTGCCCTGCGATCTCTACTTCTTCAATCCTTGGGATTTTGAAGCTTTCAAGCCGCTTCTGAGTAGCGAAGCGGCTCTACGGGCGGCGGGGCTGGCGGAGCTCCGAAAGGCACCGCCGTCGCCGAAGGCAGAGAAACCGGAAGTCTTTAGGAACGCTTCTTGTTCCACAACCGAAATGTGCAAATTTATGGGGAAAAGGTTCATCAGATTCCACTTTATATCTGCACTTTTATCCTGGCACAATTTCTTCCAAAAAGTTACTTTATATATTTTTCTGTTGAAAGAGAAAAATACCTTGAAATGATGGCAAAGATGTGGACGTTCTCCGAGGAAAGGAGCGGGAAGCGGAGGAGAAACGGCCGAAGTTTATTCCGAGATCTTCACGCGGGGCTGCTTTGCAAGGAAAAGGGGGATCCCGACCCACAGAAAGAAAGAAAGAAAGGGGGAGATTCCTTCACATTTGGGGTCGAGGGGTGGGAAATCGGAAGGAGAAGGAGCCGCTTCATACAGGCACGGCTTTCAAAGAAGGGAAAGGCCGTTTTCTCTTGTAAAGCCAAGAGATCCGTGCAGAAATTCCCCCATGGCCTGGTGATCCGGCTGGATTAGGAGGGATCCCTGCAGATCCTGCGTGGACTGTCAGCTGAGGGTTTTCCTGGCTTCCCTTCGGATTGGGGGGAGCGTGTGACCCCCAAGTCCTGGCTGGCTGTGGGGCTGCCCCTCCCCCCTTGTCATCCAGGGCAGCTGCTGGGGCCTCCCTCCTCCCAGACTGAGCCCCGAAGGACCCCTCCAGCTCTGGATCCACTTTGCCCTTCTGGACTCTCGGCAGCTCCATCTTAGGCTCCTTCTGGGCACTGTGGGAACTCAAAGGGCATCTAGTCCACCTCTCCAGGAATACTGAGGAGATTGGATGAGTATCATGTGGGGGTGGGGCGCAAAACGGAGGTCCCTTCCAACTCTCTTATTCTGTTATGATCCCGGAAAACCAACCCTAATATGATTTGGGGTGGGGGAGAGGAATCCAGCAAGGTCTCTCTCGCCTATTCAATAGAGGCAGTCCTTGACTTACAACAGTTCATTTAGTGACCGTTCAAAGTTACAACGGCAGTGAAAAAAATGACTTATGACCGCTTTTCACACTTACGACCGTTGCAGCATCCCCCGGGTCACATGATCAAAATCCAGATGCTTCGCAACTGACTCATACTTATGACGGTGGGAGCGTCCCGGGGCCACGTGATCCCCTGTGGCAAGAAAGATACACGGGGCAAAATTCATTGAACAAACGTCTCACTTAGCAACAGAAAATTTGGGGCTCAATTGTGGTCATAAATCAAGGACTCCCTGTATCTACATATATATTTCTCTCTATCCCTGATTCATTTCTATCCTATTCAGGGACCTCCTGTCTCCCTCCCTCTTCCCACCCAGAAGCCCCTCCCTCTCTTCCTCTGCTCCAGAAATGCTGTTTTTGGCACTTTAGGATAAAAAAACGATTTTTAAAGAAAAAATTTCAAAAAGAATTACTGGAGGCTCTTCTGCCTGTCGTCCGCTTGATAAGCTCCTTTTTCTTCTTTCTTCATTTGAGTCATTTGCAGTCCGGCAGCTTTTAAATCCAAGAACAAACAAACAAATAAAGGAAGTTTATAATGATTATAATAAATTTATAATGATTCAATGCTTAAACCAAGATGTAAAAGCCCGAATCACGTGGAATCCTGGTCTGGTGTCTGTCTTGAGCAGAAGCTGATTCAAAGGCTGAGAAATTTCAGCCAATTTTGGGGGTCTGGGAGAAAATCCCTCCTTGAAACCCCCTTTTTGTTCACAGACTCAGCTTCACCTGCAGCCAAATCCTTCCTTCTGAATCCCCCCCCCAAGCCCCCCCCCGGAAGGCTCCTCTGCAGCACCTTGAAATCCCCAAAATCTCTTCTGTCCATCTTGCCCCTAAAGAATTTGGGGTCTGTCAGTCTTCTGGCAATTATGGGCAAATGGCTTCTCTGCCCTTTTCTTTGCGGCCACATCACAGCCTCTTTTCCAAAGCACCAGAAGGCAAGAGAAGAAGCAATGGACGGAAACTAATCAAAGAGAGAAACGACAGAAAACTAAGGAGAAATTTCCTCACAGTGAGAACAATCAATCTGGAACTTACCTTGCCTTCAGAAGCTGTGAATGCTCCAGCACTTGAAGTTTTTAAGAAGAGATTGGACAACCACTTGTCTGAAATGGTGGAGGGTTTCCTGCCTGAGGAGGGGGTTGGACTAGAAGACCTCCAAGGTCCCTTCCAACTCTCTTATTCTCTTATTCTGCTGTGGGATTTGCCTATTTTGAGGATTCTTCCCTTTGGATGAGTTCACCTGATCCCAACCGGAAAGATTTAGGTTTTCCCATTTCTCAGGATCCCTTTTCATTCCTTGCTGCCATTCGCTTTGGAAGAGGACTCCAAACACCGTCCCAAAGGAGTTTCTTCAGACGGCAAATAGACTCTGTTTTCCCTTGAAGACCTTTTGCTTCTCACCCAAGAAGCTTCAATTGGGACAGTCAGAACTGAAGAAGCTCCTCGGATGGGAAGCAAAATGTCTCCTGTTCTGGGCCCTCCTGTGTCTCTCATGTGGCTCCTTCCCCTCCTTCCCTCCAGCCAAGCCCGTCACCATCTCCCCCACCAAGATGGACCCCTCTTCCCCCAACACCATCCTCCTCTGCACCGCGACCGGCTTTTACCCCGTGGAGATCGAGGTCCAGTGGCTGAAGAACGGGCAGCCGGAGGAGGGCGTCGCCTTTGGGGAGGAGCTCCAGAACGGAGACTGGACCTACCAGCTCCAGGTGATGCTGGAGACCCAGCCCCAACGGGGGGATGTCTACACTTGCAAGGTGGAGCATGCCAGCCTGGAGGCCCCCATCACCGTCCAGTGGGGTAAGCCCCTCCCTCCCCTCCTAGTTTGGGGACGCCATCCTGCCCTGAGAAGGGGAAGAAGCCCACTCCATGGGGAGAGCTAGAATGGACCCTCTTGGGGGAAGGTGGGCCTGATCCTCCTGCTCAGGTGAGGCTCCTTCTCCTTCCCCAGAGCCCCGTTCCTCCAGCTCTGCCAGGAGCAAACTCTGGACGGGGATCATGGGGGCCGTGATAGGAGTGGCCTTCCTGGCTGTGGGGCTCTTCTCCTACCTGAAGAGCAAGAAAGGTGAGTCTGGGGGGGCTGGAGGAGAGGTTGTGGGGAGGGGGCCCTCTAGGGGAGGCCTCTCCTCAAGCTTAGCAGGTGGCCAAGAGGGGCCACTTGGGGAGTATTTTTGGCAGCTTCTCTTGTTTGAGGAGCTATAAGTGAAGATCACACAACCTCTTATGGGCTATCGATGGGGAGGGGGACCCCCTGAGTCCTCCAGCCCTTGAAGGTTTCTGATTGGGTCTTTTTCTCCTTCCAGCAACTCCCATCCAACCTCCTGCAGGTGAGTTTCTCCTCTTCCTTCCTCTTCTCATCCTCTCCTACAAGTTATAGGTGGTTTTAAAAATTCTTTAATTTTCTTGGCTTTGAACCCACAGCAGCTTCATCTACATTATTCTTCCTACGAATCACTTCCCTTCCCTTCGCTTTGCTATAAAAGAATAAACTTCAGATGTAAGAAAATCCTGGAATCCTCCCTTCCTTCCTCTTCCTTTTTGCTGTCCCCACAGGAGGCTCCTCCCTCCGCTGCCTCTAGATCCACCATCCTGGCTACTTTGCGTCCGAAGCCAGAACTGGTTCAGGAGGAGGGTGGGCAGATCCAGGGGGACGAAAGGGCAGGACCCCCCTTTCTGCTCAGAGGCTCCCTTGCTCTGCTTCCCCTCAAGCCCCCTTTTGAGGAGCAGAAGGCCAGCACGCACGGTCCTCCCTGAGCATTTGTGGGGAGCCATTGTGGGGGCACCTGAGACTCCCCCTACATTCACCCAGCCATTTCAACCATTTCTCTTCTTCACAACTGGAGGGACCCAGCGTAAAATGAACGGCTAATTGGCACTTGGGAATGTTATTTATTTAAATTTATATGCCGCCCCGTTAATTGGAGAGAAAAGAACAAAGAGGAAGTTAAAAGACCAAAAAAGAAAACTTTCTACCTGGACTTAAAATTGAATTTGGAGGTATTAGAAATAATACAAGAAAAAGAAAACTGAGAGAAAGCATTTTTTAATAATAAAAGGAAAAGAAATTGAAGAGACGAGAAAGTATTTTCTATGTGGATTTAAAAGTGATACTTTGTTGCCTGGGGATTTATGGACTGGTGAGAGACATGTGCTGGTGGAAAGAAAGCACTACAACAAACGCTTTAAATATTGAAGGAACAGTAAGAATATTGACTATCGTGGGAAATTTTAAGGAGTACTTGTTTAAACAGCTGGATCCCGACTTTGAAAAGAAGTGAAAAAGAACAAAGCCTTAAACTGGAATGGTCTAGATAAATAAATATTTGAACACTACATGGACTTGAATTTTAACTACATATAAATTAAAATAAAATGTTTGAATTGACAATATGGAACATTGGGAATATGAGGAAGTAATGGAAATGTTTAAGAAGGTGCGTGAAGCATTTAAGGGTGATAAAGAAGCGGAAATATGGTTAGAATACCAAAAAAAAAAAAAAAAGGAAAAAGAATATAAATGTGAAGCAAGAACATAATGTTGAAAGGAAAATAATTGAAGATGAAAAAATAGATGATTACATTGGGATTGACAGTGAAAAACAAAATGTGGATGGGGGGAATATCACCCGAAAAAGAAAGGAAGAGAAGGAGATGGGAAAAGACTGAGGGGGAGAATTAAAAGGGTAACAATTTTAAAAATGAGAGAAACGATTCAGGGGAAAAGATACAATAAATATAAAAAGAAAAAGAAGAAAATAAGAGAATGGGAAAAAGGGAAAAAAATATTAAGAAGTGGAATTTTGGAGAGACCAAAAGAAAATGGGTAAAAGGGGAAGAATAATGGAGAGAAGGAAGGGAAATAAAGCATTTAATGGTTGATTTAAGGGAAATGTATTAATAATAGAAATTTATATAAGAAGTAAACAAGAAGTATATTGTTTATTGTAAAATAGATCAACAGGTGTAATATGCAATGTAGATTGGTTTAAATATGAAAATAATGGAAATTAAGATATAAAATTGAAAGGCTAGTAAATGAGGAAAATTATTGATGTTGGAATATGAAATTATGGAATGAGTTGAGATACATTAATAATTTTAAAATGTGATGGAGACTTTGAAAAATATAGTTAATATGTGGAGAAAAATCCGGTTGCCCAGATACCATTGTGGAAAATATTGAATTGAAAATTAATACAACAATGGAAAGAGAATGGAAGGAGTAGTAGAGGGAAAAAGAAGAGAAGGAGAAAGAGGAATAGAAGAAAGGAAAAAGGATAGGAAGAAAGGGAGGGGAAATAAGAGGAGAGAGTTAGAAAGGGAGGAAGGAATGGAGGAGGGGAAAGGAAGGGGAAGTAGAGGAGGAGGAGGAGAGGAGGAAAGAGGAAAGTAGAAAAGGATAGAAGGGAGGGAAGAAAAAGAGGAAAGGCAAAGAATTGTTGTAAAACAAGGGAGATGAAATGGTAGAAAGGCAACCCCGAGCATGTTCAAATTTATTAGGATGAAGAACAAATTAATATGAAAGTTAAAAGGGAATATATATGATTAACAATGGATAACTAATTGAAATAATGTTAAGAAAGTAGGATTTGAGGGTAGATGGTGATGCTGTTTATAAAATAAGCATAGAAGTATTAAGATAAGATTTAAAAGTATGGAAAAAGAATATTTTGGCAAAAATGGTAACTATGTAAAATGAAATTGGATATAAGTTGTATAAATTATGATATGGTCAATACTCTGTTCATAAAATGTGTGTGTCTCTGTAAAAGAAAAAAATCAATAAAACTTGATTTAAAAAAAAAGAAAATGGATGGAGCATTTTTAAATCGGTGGAAATTGAAAAGTTTCAATTTGGCATTTTTATTGCAAACATCTTCAAGTCGTAGAATTACTTTTAGTAGGTAAACAAACAGACTGTCAGATGGCATGAATCATTTTTATGGCCCAACGCAAAATTAACCTAATTTTAGACAAAAATGTACTGATAACATTTTGTGGTTCCAATTTGATATGGCAGTTGCTGGAGAGAGATTTTAATTGACTTCTGGATCCACTAGTGAATCGGAAGAAGAATTTTTTTTCTTTTGAAAGACCCCCCAAGAGACACAACTTTCTCCTTCTGTCCATCCAGGAATTGATGGAGCCCTGGTGCCTGAAGTCCTAAGCCTGGTACAAGTCCTTGGCGGCTGGTGCCCCATCCGCACTTTCGGCTCAAGCGGGAGATCCTATACCATTTCAAGATCTATTGATATTCCTATAGGATCCAGTCTCTTCTTAAGAATGCCAGTGAAGAAGCAACCACAATTTATTTATTTATTTATTATTTAAATTTTTATTCCGCCCTTCTCCCGAGGGACTCAGGGTGGTGCACAGCCACAATAAAACATGTATATCCATAAAGTTTAAAAACAATTTAAAACATATTAAATAATTTGGCCCTATATTAAAAACAATATCTGAAGGAAAGCTGTTCTACTGGTTAATTGTCTTCACTGTAAGGAAAATTCTCCTTAATTCGAGGTTACTTTTCTCCTTGATTATTTTACAGGCATTGTTTCTTGTGCCGTCTGGTGCTCTGGAAAATAAATTGAGCCCCCTGGAATACTTCTACCATGTCACTCCTAATCCTTCTTTTCTGGAGACTAGCCATACCCAAATCCTGCAATCGTTCTTCATATATTTCAGTCTTCAGGCCTTTAATCATCTTTGCTGCTCTTCTTTGCACTTTCTCCAAAGTCTAAACATCTTTTTTGTAATGTGATGACCAAAACTTGATGCAGTATTCCAGGTGTGGTCTTACTAAGGCTTTATAAAACAGTCATCATCGATTCGGACTCCCAAAGTCCCTCTCACAATTACTGTTTTTGAGCTAGGTTTCAAGTAATCTGTTTTTCCTGCCCAAGTGTAAAATCTTACTTTTCTCCACATTAAATTTCATTTTGTTGGATCAGCCTTGTCTCATTTGGATCAAAAAGGCAAAATATGCATACACATACAAATCTACAGAGACAGGGTGGGTCAGTGGTTAGAATGCAGTACTACAGGCTAATTGTCCACAGACAGGAGTTTGATCCTGACCGGCTCATGGTTGATTCAGTCTTTCATCCTTCTGAGGTGGGTAAAATGAGGACCCAGATTGCTGGGGATCATATGCTGACTTTGTAAACTGCTCAGAGAGTGTGGTAAAACATTGTGGAGTGGTATGTAAGTCGAAGTGGAATTGCTATTGCAATATGGTTTCTCCCGAGCGTGGATCCTTTTATGAGACGTAAGATGACCATTCTGAGCAAAGCTCTTTCCACACTCCATGCATTTATATGGCTTCTCCCCTGTGTGGATAATCTTATGGGAAGTAAGTCCACTGCTCAGAACAAAGGTCTTTCCACACTCCATGCATTTAAATGGCTTCTCCCCTGTGTGGATTCTTTCATGGGAAGTAAGTGAACTGATATGAGCAAAAGTCTTTCCACACTCCATGCATTTATATGGTTTCTCCCCTGTATGGATCCTGTTATGGGAAATAAGATTACTTTTGTCAGCAAAGCTCTTTCCACACTCCATGCATTTATATGGTTTCTTTCCTGTGTGGAGCTTTTTGTGTCTTCCAAGGCCACTATTATATGCAAAGGTCTTTCCACACTCCATGCATTTATACGGCTTCTCCCTTGTGTGGATCATCTTATGGGAAATAAGATGACCCCTTTGAGCAAAGGTCTTTCCACATTCCATGCATTTATATGGTTTCTCCTCTGTGTGGATCATCTTATGGAAAATAAGTTGACCCCTTTGAGCAAAGGTCTTTTCACATTCCATGCATTTATATGGTTTCTCCCCTGTGTGGATCCTTTTATGGATAGTAAGTGTACTGCTACGAGCAAAGGTCTTTCCACAATCTGTGCATTTATACGGCTTCTCCCCTGTGTGGATCATCTTATGGGAAGTAAGATTACCTCTTTGAGCAAAGGTCTTTCCACATTCCATGCATTTATATGGTTTCTCCTCTGTGTGGATCATCTTATGGGAAGTAAGATTACCTCTTTGAGCAAAGGTCTTTCCACATTCCATGCATTTATATGGTTTCTCCTCTGTGTGGATCATCTTATGGGAAGTAAGATTACCCCTTTGAGCAAAGGTCTTTCCACACTCCATGCATTTATATGGTTTCTCCCCAGTGTGAATCCTTTCATGGGAAGTAAGTTGCCTGCTTGTTCTAAAACATTTTCCACATTCCAAACATTTATAAGGCTTCTCTTTTGTGTCAACTGCTTTTTGAGCTGTAAGGAAGTTATTTCCAAGGGAAAGAATGAATGTCCCATTGTAATTTTCTCCGTTGTGTCTTCTTATAGCATCTTCTCCTTTTTTGGGGGTTAAATAGTGTTCATTTACTTGTACTTTAGCTTTGATTAGCTTCATACTTTTTGCAGTATATTTTTCCCCTATTTTCTCTTGTTGGGCAAGAAAGTCTTGCATCGGAGCATCAGTGGAAGATGAGCTTTCCTGATACCAATTCTTTGAGTGGTTCCTGTCATGGCTTCCTAATTCCATTCGAATTCCAAACTTCTCCCTTCCATCTTTAGCATTGATCACTTGGAACAGTTCGCAGGAATCTTGATTCTCCTGCCCATTATTACCTTCAAAGCAAAAGGGAAATGAAAATGATAACAAGATCATTTTTAGAGGAAAAGATCAAAGTGTAGGAAATTTCCTTCTAAATTTCTCCGAAATTCCATTAGGTTGTATGCTTACAGGGGTGTGATATAGACATGATGATTTCTATATTCATGAGTCAGGAAAGATGAAAGCTTTGAAAATATCTAGAAAACATCTCTATCTTTACAATTATCTCTGATATATATATATATATATATATATTTGCTCCTGGAAGCACGAAGCCGAGAACACCAGCCTGAAGATGACGAATGAGACTTCGTCGAACCCCAGCTCTGTAGAATCACATCCACTCGATTCTGGGCTTTTTTCCTTTCTAGCAGCCAGCAAGCTCTTCCTGCTAGGTGGGAGACCTATATAGATCTATTTCTAGCTCATTTGCTTTAGAAATAGATCTATATAGGTCTCCCACCTAGCAGGAAGAGCTTGCTGGCTGTTAGAAAGGAAAAAAGCCCAGAACAGCTTTGGAAGCCATATTAGACAGGAAGCTTCCAACTGCCACCTTCTCATGTGTGGGAAAATAAGAGGTGAGGATATAAGATAAGATAATTTAATTTTAATTTTGTTTTAATGTATTTTAATATTCGTATTGTGTGTTTTTAATTCTGGCTGTTCACCGCCCCGAGTCCTTCGGGAGAGGGGGCGGTATAAAAATTTAATTAATTAATTAATTAATTAATTAATTAATTAATTAATTAATATTTGAGAGTTTGTATTTAAACAAAATAGCATTCTTCCAGTCGGTCAAGGTCAGGACGAACGTGCATCTGGAGAAGGAGTGGTTGGAGTGCTATTTCGAGATGAGACGGATGGAGATTGGTGTCATCCCTGGAAGCCATATTACCTTTGTGCCTTCAGGATCCAGGCCTGCCACAATCCTCCCGTGGGAAGTAGATATAGCCATAACAAACTTCTCTAGAGAAGTTCAAGGCCATGGTGTCTCATACCTTGAACTTCTTCTCAAAGAAGAAATTGGAGGATGTCTTCTGTTCAACTAATTATCATCTGTCTTCTTGAACTCTCTGATTGGGGACTAGAGAACTCTTACCCAGAGAGGCCACGTTCCTATGGTTTTCAAGCATGACTTCCGAATGCAGCGCTTTCTGGTCAGGATCCAGCTGAAACCATTCCTCCTCAGAGAAAGACACAGCCACCTCCTCAAAGGACACAAGACTCTCCTGAACACGGAAAAAACAGAACAGAACAGGAGGATTCACAAGATCTGTTCATCTTCATGAATGATTTAGACAAGAGGATAGAAGGGGAACTCATCAAATTTGCAGAGAAGACCAAATTGACAGGAATAACAACACACAACAACAAAGAAAAGCTCAAGATATACAAGAATCGACAGATTGGGCCCCATCTAACAAAATGAAATCAACAGTGAGAAATGTAAGGTTCTACATATAGGAAAGAAAAACCAAATGCACTTGGCATAGAATAGGTGATCCCTGGCTCAACAGTAGTAAGTGCGACAGCAATCTTTGAGTCCTAGTGGACATCCACTTAAACATGAGTCAGCAGTAGGCTACAGTTGCCAAAAAGAAAGAAAAAAACCCAACAGAATCATAGGCTGCATTAAGAGGGACAGAATCAAGATGACATGAAGTGTTAGTAACATTTTATAATGTCTTTGGAAGACCACACTTGGAATATTGCATCCAGGTTTGGTTGTCAGATGTAAAAAAGATCTTGAGACTCTAGAAAGAATGCAGAGAAGAGCAACAAAAATTATTAGTGGACTGGAGGCTAAAACATATAAAGAACGGTTGCTGGAATTGGGTATGTCTAGTTTCATGAAAAATAGGACTAAGGCAGTGATGACTAACCTTTTTTTGCTTGGGTGCCAAAGGCACGTGCGCTACAATGCATGCACGTGGCCACACCCATAATGGAATGCCCCCCGTTGCGGGGGCCATCCCCCCCCACATGCACGTGTGAACCTCCCCTGCTGCTTGCCCCCCTCGGGATTCACCCCCCCCCGGCGTGCTCCCTTTTAGGCCTAGCAGGACTCCCTGAAGCCTCTGGAGGCCGGAAAGGGTTTCCTGGAGCCTCCGGGAGGGCGGAAACAGCCCATTTCTGGACTTCCAATAGTCCTGTATTTCACCTTCCCCAGGCTCCGCAGGATTTCCTGGAGCCTCCAGGAGGGCGAAAACAGCCTCCCCCAGCCCTCAGGAGGCTGGAAACAGCCCATTTCCTAACTTCCAGAGGCCTGTTTTTCACCCTCCACAGGCTCTGCACAAGCCCTGTCTGTGAAGTTTCCAAACGATGCCCTAATTAATTCATAAACCACGAGCCAAACTTTAAAAGAAATACAGTCATTTATTGGAGCACCATTTCGGCAATATTCGAATGCAGTTTTAGAACTAATCCTACGTAGATTTACATTCCCCTATGACCCTGTTTCTCCCCTCCTTCCTGGCCTTGTCATAAATCACATTCTCCAATTAACCACTTTGACTGGCTGTGAAACCCAAAACTCTCCTACTGATTGCGGTAGAAAAGCATCTGTGGAACGTAGTTTCAGTTAGGGAAATCAACCAGTTCAATCAGTTTTCCCTCCCTCCTGCTCATGGCAACTTGATAGCTTTGCAAGTTGACATTCGGCTCCCCTCACTTCCTAAGGGCGACCTGTGCAAAGCAAAACAATTTGAATACAAATGTAGAGTTTAGGGACCCGATCCACCATCCGGCTTTGGATTTTCCGTGTGAAATTTGGCTATAAGGCGATCAACCTGGATGTTTCGACTCTTTCCCGAAGATGCCTCTGATAAGGGATATTTAATCCACTTGATTAAATATTGGCATTGTCTCCTGTGCCACCTCAAATTGAGGATTTTCTACACCTCATAATGGGTCTGGCCTCCTATGACCACGGGGTCCCGCGGCTCACAGGGTAGTGGCCTCAGGGTCGATCCGACAATGGGTTTTAAGAGGCTACAATGGAATACCGGGTGTATCTTCCCTAGCATTTGGGGCAATTTCAATTGCACCGTGACTGGGTTGATTATCTTTACTATGGGAAATGGTCCCATAAAATTGGCCCCAGTTTCTTGCTTGTCTGCCTGTTCCTTATAAGTTTGTGCCACTTTACCTAGAGCTTTCTTGACATTCTCCCAGGTTGCTTTCAATATGGCCAGCCAATCAATCAAGCAAGCTGGCTGAGGAAAGGGGCTCCCTTGGGTACTCAGGCATTGGGACGAAGTCCATGCCGCTCAGTACCTTGAACAGGATTAGCCCTGTTACAGGCACCTCTACTTTCAGAAACCCCATCCAGGCACTGGTGGGTGGGATCTGCAGAGAGTCGAGGGTTAACTTTTCAGCACCCCCCCCCATCCTGCGATACAAACCCAACTGGCTTCTCCGCGTCCCAAGGACACCCTCCTCCTGCGCTCAGCAGCTACTTCTACCAGCTTCGCCTTCTTGCGCCCAAACCGAGCCATCTGTTGTAAGCCAAGGAGGACGCGAGGCAACAATCACGTCCCTATCTCAACGTCCCCTCTCGACTTCGGACGGGTTTCACAGTTGTGACCCTGAGCCAACACCAGGGAAGGAGCATAAAGGCAGCTGGCTACCCTGCCCGCTGCTCCTTCTGCGGCGTTGGCTCAGCAGGCGGTGCAGCAGTGGGCATGGTGGAGATCAGGCGATGGGTCCAAACGCAAGTGGCGCAGCACCCCCCCACGACCCTTGCTACGCCCGCTGAGCCGGGCTCTCTGGCCACTGTAGGGGGAGGTGGCGACACCCACAGTCCAGGGGACACATGCGGCCGGCAGAGCAAGCCAAGAGGGTTTCTCAGCCTTGCTTTGACAGCGGCAATGTGGTCACCTGTGCAGGCAGTACATCCCCCCTACCGTCACTGGCTGCTGGTCTGCCAATGCCCCGCCAGTTGCAATTGCTCGGCCAGCGGTTCCCGGCGAGAGGAGCCCAGGAAGGGCAGCGGAGGCCACATGGTTGGAGGCCAAGGTGCCGCCGCCACCCACACATAGCAACTGGGGCAGTGCTCCTTGCTGGCAAGGAGATGGATTTCCCAGGGCACTCATGTGCACAGGCCAGCTAGTCGTCTGTTTACTGGTACGCATGCATGCGTGTCAATCAGCTGGCTAGCTGATCTTCCGGTTTCTGGCACTGCCGCACACATGGCCAGCTGATCGTCGCACACGCATGCGCACCAATAACTAGAAGACTAGCAGACCAATGCGCATGCGTGCCACAGTAACCCGGAAGAGGAATGAGCGACGCTGCGTGTGCCAGGTGAAATGGCTCTGCGTGCCACTTCCGGTACGCATGCCATAGGTTCGCCATCACGGACCTAGGAGAACAAGTTAACCAGAGGAAGCTATGCTGGCTGACAGGAACTTGAACCTGCTATTCTGCTCTCCATGTTGTGGAAGAACACAAAAATAATCCAGGCCAAACAAGGGGGGGAAATAGAAGGAGGGAGCTCTCTGCATACCCGCTTCACTTCCTGAAGGGAGAATACAAATCTAATCACTTTTCCCTTTCTTACCTGATTTGGAGGGTCAACCGCTGTTTGATCTCCATCATAAAAACCAGAAAGCTTCATTCTTTGTTTCTCTGTAAGGAATAAATAATTTCAAAATGCATAATTAACAAAATGGGAGGAGCTATTCCATAGAAGAGAAGAGAGAGTGAAGGTAAGACAGATGGACAATCGGACGATCTTCCATTACCTCTTGAGATATTCTGACTTGGATCTTCCCGAGGGATCCTCCTGAAAAAAAGCTCCTGAGGGGGATTTGATGGGTTTTTCTTTCTCTCAGGATCTCTGATTTCCACAGTGCAGCACTTCAAACAGGAGGAAGGAAAAAAGAAGCAGAATTAATGTACTTCACATGACACAAAGTGGATTCTTATATTTGGAACAAAACCGCAAAGCCCCCAATAGCTATCCGTGAGGTTGAATGAGAAAACAACAGAACAACATCCTACAAGAATTGGTGAATTGCCACATATGATGAATGCCAGAGAAGTTTGGGATGAAGTATTCAAACACTTTCTCTATTCCCTTCTCAGCTCCCTAAAGTCTCTCACCTGCAACTGGACCTGCTCCTTCTGCTCCTCCACCTGGCTCAGGAGGAGGCCTTCCACCAAGGCAACTGCTTGGGAGCTGGTCTCTGCTCCACACTCCCGCACCCAGCCTTCCATCTCTGGGGGCAGAAGGAACAGGAGCTGCTCCAGAACCACCAGGTCCAGCATCTGGGCTTTGGTGTGCTTTTCTGGTCTCAGCCATTGCCTGCAAAAGCCATGGAGTCGGCTGCAAAGTCCTCGGGGACCCTCAGCCTCCTGGTATTGGATGGAGGTCCAGGGCGGAACTTGTGAAGGGAGGATGGTTTCCTCCTCCAGGATCTCCTGCCCGGTTCTTGTCCAGAGCTTCGCCCCCTTCCCAGGCTGAGCAGCTGAAGGGCCTTTTCCGGCTCCCTCCTTTGCAAAAGGTTGTGTCTCCATCCTTTCTCTGTCCTGCAGAGCAACTCCAAATGGCTCCAAGGACTCTGGTGGGTCTCCAGATGCCTTTTCCTTCACGGGAACATTTCTGGTGCTGCAGGACTGATCCCTGCAAGGGATTCCGCTCTTTTTCTTCTTCCCCCAAGAGGAAAGTTTGCCTTGCAAAGACCACAAATGGCTTCCAGCTTCTGTATCTGAGATGGGAAGAAAAAAAAAACGCCAAGAATTAGAAAGTGGAATTCAGCCACTGAGCGACCTTCCCCCAACCTGCCCCAAGTGGCTCATCCCACCGCAGAGCCCAGGTCCCCCCGAGCAGGGCCGGGAAGGAGGCAGCTGGAGAGGCCGCCA
The DNA here is from genome assembly GCF_029215685.1 of Pituophis catenifer annectens. Classification (NCBI taxonomy): domain Eukaryota; kingdom Metazoa; phylum Chordata; class Lepidosauria; order Squamata; family Colubridae; genus Pituophis; species Pituophis catenifer. The sequence continues at coordinate 5,326,323 of NW_027256882.1, forward strand.
CGCTTCTCTCCCCCTCCGGAGACAGGATAGGGCCCTCGAGAGCCTGGTGCGAATCCTGCCTCCTCCTCGCCCGGCTTCTCTCCACTCCTGCTGGGCCTCCGCAAGGCCGACCCTCCCCTCCCCCCACTCGGGCTCTTCCCCGGATCCCCGCCGCCTTCCCGGCATCCCCGATTCCCCCTGCAGGGAGAGGGCGGCTGGGGAGCATGGGACCCGGGAAGAGCCCCTCCCCTCACCTGGGGCACGTCTAGATGTCCCCCCGCCAGACTTTCCCGCAGCCTCTCTGCCTCCTCTGGTCCTCCAGGGGTTAAGGAGACCGAGTGCGGCGTCCTAGAGAGGCAAGGCTCCAGTGGACCAATGGGGAAGCGCCTGGAGTTCCCTTCTCTTGGCGGAGGGCGCCTCCTGGTGGATTTGGCGGAAAGTGCCAGGATGTTAGAAAGGGCGGGAAAGAGGAGAGCGTCTGAGGGGAAGGGAGAGGGAGGGGATGATGGATTTGGGAGTAGGGGAAAGAAAGGCTCCTCTTCACGGCTCCCTGCCAGACAAAGGCCTCGGCGTCTCCAGAGGCGTCTCTTTCTCCGTCTTCCTCTCCTTTCCTCTCCAGGAACCGTCTGTGGAGATGGAGAAAAACCTCTCCGGAGGTTCCCTGAAGAACAGCCGCCCTGAAAGCTCCGTGGAGATCGAAGGAGGCCTCCAAAGGGGCCAAAATCCTGTCAGAAACGGGCGGGCGGTCAGAAGACGAGGACCGGGGGGCTCTCTGGGGGACTCCGGCCTGAGAAAGGTCGGAGACGGGCAGGGAGGCCTCCATGAGGGAAAAGGATTGGAAAGGGACCGAGGAGGGAAAGGAAAAGGCTCCACAATGGGGAAAAGCTGGAAATCTCTGGAGTGGGCAGAAATTTTACCTCAGAACGAGGCTCCTTCATTGGGAAGCGAAGGGGGGGAAATGGCGCCTCCTCTCTGACTGGAGAGAAACTCAGGGAGGAAGAGGGTGGAAAAGGGAGATGAAGCTCAACTGGGAAGAGGAGGAGGAGGGAAAAAAAACATTTCCATGGAGGGATCGATGGGGAGATTCGCCTCCAGAGACGAGAGGAGGAAGCGGAGCCCTTGGGGGGGTTGAAGGCGGGAATCTCCCCCGCATTTTCCACGCTTCTCCCTCCTTCAGTTGACATCACAAGGGACTCTGCCCGGAGACCGATGACGCTGGAGCAGCGAGAACTCCCATTGGTCCAAAGTCCGAGGAAAAGCTCCAATCTAGAAGCCGATGCTGCAGCTCTGAATCGGGGGCGGGTCTGGATGGGGGCGGGGAGGAAGCGGTCTCCGCGAGCTTCGGGATTGGGAGAGGCCAGGAGGAGCAAAAGGACCAATGGGAGTTCTCCCTTCTGCCGTGTCATCGGTCTCCGGGCAGAGTATCCCTTGAGTTAGAGGAGAGGTGGGCGCAGAGAGAAGGGGAGAAAGTGGGAGGGGAGTCGTTTCGGACATATTGAAATAGATACTATATCCTCAAGGAAGAAGAATTGATTTAGTTTTAAACTTCACACACGATGGTCTCTCTCCCAGCTTCACTTTCCTATCTATAAAATGGGACCAATATCTGTATTTCTCAAGGTGTTACAGATGATGGAAACGCAGGCTCTCCGCACTTGTGCACAAAGGAACTTCTGAGAAAAGGCTAAGTATCCTTCAATTGGGAGCATTTTTTTTCCTGAGCTGGACAGGATCTGGGTTCACCTGAATGCAGGAGAACAGTATCACCTCTATGTCCCAAAGGTGCTTTTTCAAGAGGCAGCTGGACTTTCTGGTTTTTCTCCTTGCGCTTCTTCGGATGAGAAGACGCCTGGTTTTCAGGCATGGTGGAAAAATCCCTCTCCAAAAGTCCAAAACAAGGATTTGGAAACAAAAGGAGAGGCAAGAAGAAGGGAGAGGGCAAAGAAACAGCCAGGAGAATTACTTCATCCCCCATCTAACAGCTGCTGCAGCTGTTTTCTTTCACCTTGCCTAGCCAGCCTTTTTTTTTCTCTGCCTCTCCCCCCCCTTCATGTCTACATAGGAATTATAGAGGAGGAGGAGGATGGGCAGAAGCAGCCCCTTCCTTCAGCTAATCCCTCTCCAGGTCTTCAAGGACTAGGAGCCTCTGTGATGTCACTCTGACTCTCCAGACGAGTTAGAAGTGAATTCAGAGATCAACTTGATCCCGCTTACATCATTCCTGCAGGATTTGCATAATCTCTCATTGTACTGTTGGGAATCCACCTCCCTTCTAACCTGGTGCCTTCGATCCCGGAGTGACCCCCATTCGCAAGGTTTGGGGGTCACTTTTAAAGAAAAAAGACGAAAGTGAAAAATTTGAAGCATGATTTCTCTGTCACCAAAAAGACAATTGCAAAGCATGAGGATGGAGCTGGCACAGAATGGAGGATAGTACAGATAAGTCCTCGGCTTAGAACAATTGATTTAGTGACTGTTCAAAGTTACAACAGAGTCACTGAGAAAAGTTTGATTGAGGTTGGAGACCGGACAATAGTTAGCCAAAACAGCCGGATCCAGAGCAGGCTTCTTGAGGAGGGGCCTCACCACCGCCTCTTTCAAGGCGGATGGCAAGACACCCTCGCTCAAAGAAGCATTGATAATACCCTGGAGCTAGCCTCGCGTAACCTCCCGGGAGGCCAGCACCAACCAGGAGGGACACGGGTCCAATAAACATGTCGTCGCGTTCAGCCGCCCCAGTATCCTGTCCATGTTCTTGGGAGCAACAGGGTCGAACTCCTCCCAAATGGCAGTCTCAAGACCGACACCCATCATCCCGTCTGTACCTACCGAGTCAGAGACCAAGCCTTCCCGAATCTGAGTGACTTTATCGTGCAGATACTGGACAAAATCCTCGGCACGACCCTGCAAGGGATCCTCCCGCGCTCCCAGATGAAGGAGGGAACGGGTCACCCTAAACAGGGCGGCCGGGCGATTATCTGCCGATGCGATAAGAGCGGAAAAATAGTTACATTTTGCCGCTTTTATCGCCACTAGGTAAGTCTTAATATGAGATCTTACCAGTGTTCGGTCGGATTCGGAGCGACTAGATCTCCAACTGCTCTCTAGGCGTCTTTTCTGGCGCTTCATCCCCCTCAGCTCCTCGGAGAACCAAGGAGCCAGGTAGACTCGGCGACAGGTCAGAGGCCGCACAGGCACGACTCGGTCCAAAGCATCAGTGGCCGCCCTATCCCAGGCGGCCACCAGATCCTCAGCCGAGCCATGAGTCAGAGTCTCAGGAAATGGCCCAAGCTCCATCTGGAACCTATCAGGATCTTACTCGCGGCATACTCATATTGCCTGGTACATTGACCAGGGGCGGACATGGGCAACGCGGACGCACTCAGCCGATGCCAACTACCCGACAACCTAGAGGACCCCACACCCGGCATTCCAATCCTGCTGATAGACGTATTGGACTCAGGACCCATTACATCAGCAGAAGTAGCGAGAGCTTCAACCAAGGACCACGTGATCCGGACGGTCGCAAGTTGGGTTATGAGGGGGTGGCCGGAAAGGATTGGGAGCGGGGAATTTAAACAGTTCGCGAACAAACGGGACGAGCTAACCATGCAAGGGGGTGTCTGCTATGGGGCGATCGGGTCATTATTCCCTTGTGCCTAAGGGAGAAAGTGTTAATGTTGTTGCATGAGGGGCACCCTGGGATTGTTCGGATGAAGGGGCTAGCCAGGAGCTACGTCTGGTGGCCCAATATGGATGCAGACATTACCGAGTGGGTGGGGAGATGCCAGCCCTGCCAGGAGTCTAGGCCAGATCTGCCAACAGCACCAGTGAGGGAGTGGGAAAGACCACAGGGACCCTGGTCCAGGATCCACATAGATTTTGCCGGCCCGTTTCACGGACAGACCTTCATGGTCATCGTAGATGCATTTTCCAAGTGGCTGGAGATTAAGCTAATGAAGGCCACTACCACCGACAGTTATCAGGGAGCTCAGACAGTTATTCGCCACCCATGGGTTACCGGACATCCTAGTTTCGGACAATGGGCCACAGTTCACGGCGACACAATTCGAGGGGTATTTAGCGGACCTAGGGATCAGACATGTCCTTTCGGCCCCGTTCCATCCGGCTAGTAATGGTCAGGCTGAGAGATTTGTGAGATCAGCCAAGGAGGCCCTCTCACGGCTAGGCCCCGGGGATTGGCAGGAAAGAGTAGATAAATTCCTAACAGCACAGCACTCCACACCTTGTACAGCCACAGGCCGAAGTCTGGCAGAGCTCTTAATGGGACGGAAGCTCCGAGGGGTGTTAGATAGACTCAATCCCAACTACTCTCCAGAAGCCTTCAAGGGGGAGGAGAGGAAGCTCAGAGAATTCGCCATAGGAACCCCAGTGCATGCCAGGAACTACGGGAGGGGCCCACTCTGGGAGGCAGGAACAATTACAGAAATTACGGGGCCCAAATCATACAGGGTTGACATGGGGGATGGGAGAGTCTGGCGCAGGCACATTGATCAGCTGAGGAAACGAATAGCCGCAGACGCCGAGGAAAGATTCGACGAACCGATCCCTAACTACCAACCAGAACCACAAACTACATCAAGCCCGGGCTTTTTTTTTTTTTTTTTGGTTTTAAATGTTTTATTATTAAGAAATTATAATAATACAATTTTTGTCCATCCGGTTACATAGTGTAGAAAAAGGAAATAAATAACAATATAAATGTTTGTACATATAGATAATCTTTGCTACATGGTTACATGGAATAAAAATGTGTTCTTAGATCATTCTTAATGTATATATATATATATATATATAATAAGTCTTTAAAGGTAAAATAATAAATACATGTCATATCTTTTGCTTACCTATGTAACCCTTCCTTATCTCGTTATATTTTCTACCATCTACAGTACATCTTTTCTTTCTGTTTCATTTAACTATTTCGTGTACTCACTCTGGTCTCTTTCATTTTTTTTTTATTTATTTCATCTTCCTCTTCTCTAACCACCCGTACCACTTGTCCCACACGCTATAATAGTCAGAATCTTCTCTATCATTAATTTCTAATGTTAATTTATTCATCTCGGCACATTCCATTATTTTGCCGATTACTTGTTCCTTAGTTGGTATTTTTTTCCTTTCCATTGTTGAGCGAAGGCGATTCTTGCTGCTGTTGTTATATGCACTGCCAAATATTTCTTCTTTTTTGCCATTTCCGTCTTGAGAATTCCCAGGAGAAATATTTTAGGATCTAATTCAAAGGTTTCACCTATTATTTCTGAAAGCCAATTGCCAATCATCTTCCAATATTTTTTTGCTTGAGAGCAGGTCCACCAGCAATGGTAGAAAGTACCTTGCTGGTGTCCGCACTTCCAGCACTTTGGATTTAAGTTGGGATAAATCTTGGCAATCCTAGCTGGTGCTAGGTGCCACCTATAGATCATCTTGTACTGGTTCTCCTTGTAGGTAGTTGCCTTAGTAAGTCTTATATTGTTGTTCCATAGTTGATCCCATTCTTCCAAATTTATATTTTTCCCAATATTTTTGGCCCATGCTAACATTGGGTCTTTATATATGTACTGAAAGTCTTTTTTTTAGGAATTGAGAATCCAATTAACTAATAATCAGGATTTAAGTCAAATAAGAAACACGGTTTCCAAATATTGATTAGCTACCAAAGCTAAGTAGTTGGCAGCACAGTGGAGAAACGGTTTGACTGTACTATTTAATACTTGTCTTGCAAATTGGGAATATTCCATAATAATTCTTAGTCCTGTTAATTTAAGCAAGGGAAGACAATTAGTGGATGATTATTTGGAGGAACATAGAAAAGATAGTCAGAGAACAGGCGAAAGTGTTGAGGGAGATGACAAGTCTTGCATCCACTGTGGCAAAAACGGGAAAGAGAGTAACCCCCAGTTTATCAAGCCCCACAATTATAATGTCGTCCCCTGCAACCCAAAAATCGATAGAAGGGCTACCAAAAATTGAGAAAGCATCAGTGATTCCAACAATGCAAGCGATGCAGTCGTCATTAGTAATGATTCAAGAGACAATGCTCTTAATGCAAGAGAAAATGTCTAATAATCACCAAGAATTGAAAACAGATATACAAGGCATTGACCAGAAAATGAGTGACATACAACAGCTATACAAAAGAATCAACAGAGAATACAAAAAATAGAATCTAAGGTGGAACAACAAGAGAAAAATCTAGAGACAGTAGATCAAAAATTAATGGCCCAGAATATGGATCTGGAAGATTCGATTATGCAGTTGGAAATGGACAGAGCTTCTTTCTATCTGCATTTCCAAAACATTACAGAAGATAAGGACGAAAATCTGGGCCAAGTAATGGCAGAATTAATAGCGGAGGTTCTTCAACAGGATACAGACGATATAATAAAAGAATTGGATGAGGTGTACAGAGTACAGACGAACTACGCTAGATGGAACAAACTACCCAGAGAGGTACATATAAGGTTCGCACGAAAGAAAGTTAAAGATATCTTCTATGAAATGGTAAAGGAAGAACCAATCAATTATAAGGAAAAGGAGGTGGTTGTCCTGAAGCAAGTGCCAAGGAGGGTGAGAGAACAACGAAGAAACTATAGATTCCTCGCCATACAGCTGAATAAAATACAGCGGAATATATTTTTCAGATGGACCTTGCCAGAGGGTATGCTGATTACATGGCAAGGGAGGAGAATTAAAATAAATAGTCTGGTGGAGGCTCAAGAATTCCTTGAACAACTGAGAGGGTCAGAAGATGAACAGAGTAGCAAAGAGGAATTGGAAGCTGTTACCACAGAAGAGGAACTCACCCAAAGAAGATCCAAAGAAGGGACCCCGGAGGGGAAAGAGAGCTTAGAGGAGAAAGAGAAGGAAGAGAAAGAAAGTAGAGGAGCAGGGAAGAAACAAAGACCTCAAAGAGCAGTTCGAGCAAACACCAACCTCAAATTCAGGTAAATTAACACAAGGCAAAAAGGATGGATGATTGGAAAATCCTATCGATTAATGTAAATGGACTTAATGACTATAAAAAAAGAAAAACCTTCTTTAACAAATTAGCAACACAAAATGCAGACATAGTCTGTCTCCAGGAGGTACACATTAAACACGAAGATAAAAAATATCTGGAATATAAAAAATTGGGGAACCTTTATACCTCCTTAGCCATGAAGAAAAAGAGAGGGGTGGCACTGTATATTAAAAAAGAGATAAAGACAGAATTGAAATATGCAGACCCAAAAGGAAGACTACTAATTGTTGAAATCAAGAGAGGCAATTCGGCAATATTAATAGCAGCGATCTATGCCCCAAACAAAAATTTGAAAGAGTTTTATAACAAAACGCGAGAAATAATAAGGAGAATGGATAATAATAATACTTGCATCATTGGGGATTTCAACGGAGTGGTTGACGCGAATAAAGATCACAAAAGACCTAGAGGTCAAAAGAAAAAAAGGAAAAACTTACCAAAAACCTTCTTCGACTTAGTGGATGAACTAAATCTCGTAGATATCTGGCGAACACTACACCCCAAAAAAAAGACAGTACACCTTTTATTCTAACCCCAACAAATCATGGTCTAGAATAGACATGATGTGGGTGAGCAGGAATCTGGGAATGGACATTGTATTAGCAGAGATCTTACCCAATACCTGGGCAGACCACAATCCACTGGAAATAAGATGGAAAAGTAGATATAAGAGAAAGAATACGAGATGGAGAATGAATACACAACTTCTACGTGACAACAAAAATATTGACAGTCAGGGGGGAGCTAGCAATTTTTTTCGAAGAAAATGAAAGAGAACCAACGGACAGGGGAATAATCTGGGATACGATGAAGGCCTACTTAAGAGGCCTAATGATATATGGAGCATACAGAAATAAAGAGAGGAGAGAAGCTCAAAGAACATTGCTAGAAGAACTGGCAAAGGCAGAGAAAGAGGCACAACAAAACCCTGACAATGAAACAATAAAAGAAAATTGGATGAATATCCGTCATAAATTAAATATAATAGATCAAGAAAAATTAGCATATGATATTAAGAGAACAAAACAATATTACTTTGAGAATGCCAATAAGCCAGGAAGGTGGCTATCCTACAGAATTAAAAAAGAGAGAGAGAAAGGAATTATTTTCCAATTAGAGGACCCGGAAGGCCACATTACAACCAAGGAGGAAGAAAAACTGGAAATAGCACGCGAATTCTATGCATCTTTATATAAAGAAGAAGATATTCCGAAAGAAAAAGTAAAACAATATCTATTGGAGGAGGGAATGCCACAGATCAGAGAGGAGGAAAAAGAGATGTTGAATAAAGAGATTACATTAACAGAGTTAAAGATAGCAATTGCCAAATTGAAAAAGAATAAATCTCCGGGCCCGGATGGATTCCCAGGGGAATTATACAAAAATTTAGAATTAGAAGACATTTTGCTTCCAAGAATGCTTGAAATTTTTAATGAGGCCTTAATGAAAAATAAAATACCAGAATCTTGGAGAGAGGCCTATATTACACTCTTACCAAAAGAAGGATCGGATACCAAATTGATACAGAATTATAGGCCAATTTCCCTTCTCAATATTGATTATAAAATATACATGAACATATTAGCGGAAAGACTAAAAAGAATCCTCAATAAGATAATACATAGTGACCAGAATGGATTCCTCCCAGGGAGGCAAATTAGGAATAACACAAGGACGATTCTGGATGTGATAGAATATTATGAGGAACACCTGGACAAAAAGGTGGCATTACTTTTTTTAGATGCACAGAAGGCCTTCGACAATTTGAATTGGGAGTTTATAAAGCAACAAATGAATATAATGGGATTTGGACAAAATTTTACAAACACAATAAATACAATTATGAGAAGCAAAGGGCTAACATCTTAGTAAACGGTGAACTTGCCAAAACATTTCAGATCAGTAAAGGAACAAGACAGGGATGCCCAATGTCACCACTTCTGTATATATTGGCACTAGAAGTGCTATTGAAGAAGATTAGAGAGAGTGATCAAATCAAAGGGCTTAAAATCAGGAAGGAAACATATAAAGTTCAAGCGTTCGCGGACGATGTCGTTTTAATAATGGAAGAACCGGTGGAAACAGGTATACAAATATTGGAAGTACTTGACAAATATGGAGAAGTAGCGGGGCTCAAATTAAACAAATCTAAAACCAAAATGCTCACCAAAAACATGACGAAAAACCAGAAAGAAGCCCTGGAGGAATCCATGGGAATACAAATTGTGAAGAAAGTTAAATACCTGGGAGTGTGGATCTCAACAAAGTATCTGGCCCTCAAAATATGGCCCCCTATATTTATTATAAATTTAATAAATAAATAAATAAATAAATAAATAAATAAATAAATAAATAAAGAGGACAATTATGTCCCCTTGGTAAAAAGCATAAAACAAGACTTAGAGAAGTGGGGGAAGCTGCAGATCTCCTTCCTATGGAGGATAGCGACAATTAAAATGAGTGTCCTACCCAAATTGTTGTATTTGTTTCAAATGGCGCCAATTAAATTAGATAAAAAATTTTTCAGAGAATTTAATGCCACCATTAGGAAATTTATTTGGGGAGGAAAAAAACCAAGAATAGCAATTAGGAGTTTACAAGACAAAAAAAATAGAGGAGGGCTCGGACTACCTATTTGGGAAACTTATCATAAAGCAGCAATTCTTGTTTGGCTAAAAGATTGGGCGACCTTGGCGAACAAAAGAATTTTAACGTTAGAAGGGCATGATCTCCAGAAAGGCTGGCATGCTTACCTATGGGAAACGGGGAAAAAAACTAAAACACACTTCAATAAACATAAAATGAGGGATATATTGAAGTCAACCTGGGAAGAAATAAGATGAAAACACTATACTAAAATTCCCAGTTGGTTTTCAACTATGGAGGCGATAATATACCCAAACGTTTTGGATCATGGTGAAACGGTAAAATATAAAGAAATTCTAGACGAGGCAGGGAACCTCAAAACAATAGAACAATTAAAAGAACAAGGCACTCATATTGAATGGTGGACATACGCACAGATAAAATCAAGATACAAAAAAGATAAAGAACAATATGGTATAGAAATGGGTAGCAAAGATTTTGATAAGATTTGGATGAGCACGGACAACAAATTATTAGCTAAATTGTACAACTATTTAGTAGAATATGACCTGATGGAAGAAAAGGACATAACACATCCTATCCTGGATTCTCTCGATCCAGCTCCAGGGAGAATAACATATTTTTATTCCCTTTCAACCCCTCCCCCAAGGCAGGCCCACACTGCAGGGGTGTAGTTGATAGGCAGGGACAGACAGAGGGAGAATAGTTCCATTTCACAGAGGAAAAGGCTGGGAAGGACCAGGGATTCCTCCCCATTTCATCTGCAGGGGATTTATTTTATTTATTTTATTTTATTTTTGAATTTGTATACCGCCCTTCTCCCTGAGGACTCAGGGCGGTGAACAGCCAAATAAAAACATCAAATACAAATATTAAAACACATTTAAAAAATATATATAGATTTGGCCCCATTAATTAAAACGATAAACAAAACAAAACAATTAAAAAACCCTTAAAAAGAAATTAAGCCAGCCCGGCTTGTTGAAAAAAGAAAGTTTTAAGGGCACGGCGGAAGGCACTGAGGTCATGGATTCTCCTTATCTCAGGGGGCAACTGATTCCAGAGGGTGGGTGCCCCCACAGAGAAGGCCCTCGCCCTGGGGGTCACCAGCCTGCATTGTTTGGCTGATGGCACCCCGAGGAGGCCCTCTCTGTGGGAGCGCACGGGTCGGTGGGAGGTCGTCGGTGGCAGTAGGCGGTCTCGAAGATAGCTAGGCCCTATGCCATGGAGCGCTTTAAAGGTGATAACCAACACCTTGAAGCGCACCCGGAAGACCACCGGGAGCCAGTGCAGTTCACGCAGGAGCGGTGTTACATGGGAGCGCCACGCTGCTCCCGTCGCTACCCACGCTGCTGCGTTCTGGACCAGTTGGAGCCTCCGGGTGCTCTTCAAGGGGAGCCCCATGGCGGATCAGGCGAACCTGATAAAAGGTCCCCCTGGTTACAGCCGTCAGATGTTCCTCCAAGGACAGCTGCGTATCCAGGAGGACTCCCAGATTGCGAGCCCTCTCTGTGGGGGCCAAAGACTCGCCCCCAATAGTCAGTGATGGAGTCAACTGACCATATCGGGATGCCGGGAACCACAGACACTCAGTCTTGGAAGGGTTGAGCCTGAGCCTGTTCCTCCCCATCCAGATCTGTACAGCCTCCAGGCACTGGGACATCACTTCAAGGGCATCATTGGGGTGGCCTGGGGTGGAGATGTACAGCTGAGTATCATCAGCGTACTGATGGTATCTCACCCCAAAGCCACGGATGATCTCGCCCAGCGGCTTCACATAAATGTTGAACAGGAGGGGCGAGAGGACCGACCCCTGAGGCACTCCACATATAAGAGGCCTCGAGGTCGACCTCTGCCCCCCTGCCAACACGAACTGCGACCGGTCGGAGAGAAAGGAGGAGAACCACCGTAACACGGTGCCCCCCATCCCCAACTCTTCCAACCGGTGCAGCATGATACCATGGTCGATGGTATCAAAAGCCGCTGAGAGGTCTAACAGGACCAGAACAGAGGAGCAACCCCTGTCCCGAGCCCTCCAGAGATCATCAACCAACGCGACCAATGCCGTTTCCGTGCTGTGCCCAGGCCTGAAACCAGACTGGAACGGATCCAGATAGGATGTTTCCTCCAGGAATTGCGGGAACTGTCGCGCGACCACACTCTCAACAACCTTCGCCATAAAGCAAAGGTTGGAGACAGGACGGTAGTTGGCCAATATTGCCAGATCCAGGGACGGCTTCTTGAGGAGAGGCCTCACCACCGCCTCTTTCAAGGCCGCGGGGAAGTAACCCTCACTGAACGAAGCGTTGATAACACCCTGGAGCCAGCCTCGTGTAACCTCCCGGGAGGCCAGTACCAACCAGGAGGGACACGGGTCCAGTAAACATGTGGCTGCACTAAGTCTCCCCAAAATCCTGTCCACATCATCGGGAGTCACAGCATCAAACTCCTCCCAGATAACATTCTCAAGACTATTCCTCGTCACCCTGCCCTGATCTACCCAGTCAGAGTCCAAGTCCCCCTGGATCTGAGCGATTTTGTCATGCAGGTATTGTCCGAAATCCTCCGCCCTGCCTTCCAAGGGATCCTCCCGCGCTCCCAGGTGGAGCAGGGAGCGGGTTACCCTGAACAGGGCAGCCGGACGATTCCCTGATGACGCAATAGAAGCGGAAAAGTAATTAAACTTTGCCATCTTTATCGCCACTAGGTAGGTCTTAATATGCGACCTTACCAGTGTTCGGTCAGATTCAGCGCGACTGGCCCTCCAACCGCTCTCTAGGCGTCTTTTCCGGCGTTTCATCTCCCTCAGCTCCTCGGTGAACCAAGGAGCCGCAAGGGATCGACACCGGGTCAGAGGCCGCAAAGGCACGACTCGATCCAAGGCCCCACCAGCCGCCCGGTCCCAGGCAGCTACTAGGTCCTCGGCCGAGTCGTGTGCCAGATCATCAGGAATTGGCCCAAGCTCCGTCTGGAACCTATCAGGATCCATCAGGCGCCTGGGGCGGACCCATCTAATTGGGTCCGCCTCCCTGCGGCGGGGTGTAGCGGTATGAAGGTCCAGACGAAGGAGTGAGTGATCTGACCATGACAAGGGTTCCATATCTATATCCCCTATAACAAGATCACTCAACCACTGGCCAGAGACAAAAATCAAGTCTAGAGTGTGTCCCCCCCCGTGAGTGGGGCCATGAACTAACTGGGTCAGGTCCATGGCCGTCATGGAAGCCATGAACTCCCGAGCCATCCCAGACGTTTCACCAACGGATGGCAAGTTGAAATCACCCATGTGTTGTGGCCCCGCCCTCTGAGCCTGTCCCATCGGAGGAAGAAAGCTCCGAGCATGAGGAAGAGGAGTCAGCCAGGCCTCCCTCTCCAGGCCCCTCCCCTCTGGCATTGTCTCAAGTGCCGGCCGAGGGAGAAGAGACAGCTGATTCAAATCAGAGTGATGAGGAAACATCATTCCTGGACGCACGCCTCCGAAGGCGTGATAAACGTTTGCAGCAGCTTAGGAGGCGTGCTAGGGATTAGAACTGAGTCACTGGACCACACCCCAGAGACTATATAATAGAGGGTAGTGGTCAAAGGATCCTTGTGACGAACAAAGCAAACCTTGGATAGTCACTAAAGCCTCGTCCAGAGCTGCTGAGAGAAAGATTTAAAGTGTCGGACATTTGGACTTTTGAGTATTTATCTTTCTGTTTTACTTTGAAAATAAAGTCACTTGGCAGACGGTGTGTCTATCGCTGCCAAGTGGGAGATAAGAACTGGGTGCGTTCCAAAGTGTTTCCTTAACCCTCGACTGGCTGTGTGTGTGTGTGTGGGTACGGGGACAGATCACCATGACCATAAGCCTGGGTGTATCAACTGCCACCGTGGCTATCACGTCGAGTAGCCCAGGCAGGGCTGCTGCCACGCGGCAGGGAGCCAGGTACGCAAGCAGCAAGCCCATCTGAACCCCATGACCCCATCTCACGAAGAGGGACTCACATCCGGCAATCTGAGGCACAGTGGTCTCCCTCGATTCTGGAATTCTCCCTAAATGACTTAATTAGAGGGTTAATCAAGAAAAGAGGGCCCACTTCCCCTGCTCTCTCCCTGCAGAAGTTTCATACCAACAGAGAAGATGGGGCTAGGATGGGGGGTGGCAGCAAAGGAGGGAGCCTGGGGGTCGCTTGGCTGGAAATTGAGTCAAATGTCACAAGGAAAAGGGGGGTCAAGAAGAACTGGCCACAAAGTTGGGGTGCTCCCTCCCCGAGGGAGGAATGGGAAGGAATGTCCCCCTCCTTCCCTTCCCATTTGCAATTTCCGAAAACATGGAAAAATTCTGGGCAAGATTTTAGTGTTTGTGTATGCTTTCCTTTTTCATTGCAATACTTTTTCAGGTCTCTGTAAGGAAAAGCTGCCCAAAATCTCCAAAATTTCCTTGTCCGGCCACCTGTTCTTCAGCCACTGGACCTCAACGGGTAAAAGCCCATCGTGGTGCACAAGGAGGATGGTGTTGGGGGAAGCGGGTTCCATTGTGGTGGAGGAGATGGTGATGGTGGGCTTGGCTGGAGGGAAGGAAGAGAAGGAGGCACAGGAGAGGCACAGGAGGACCCAGAATAGAATACCAAGTTGGTTACTTCAGATGCCACATGGGACTGACTGACCATGCAGAGCCATGCCAAGATCCTTGCTGAGGGGGGGATTTGGGGGAATGCAAAGGGAGACCCCCCAGACCAGGCTCTGCCTGCAGCTGGCCAGCCTCCTTCCAGGTAGGGAGGGGTCCAAGTCCCAGATGGCAGCTTGGCCGGGATGGGGTGGCAGGGGTGGGTTCTTTTTTTTTTATTATTTTTTATTTAATAAACAAACATACATATACAGACGTAGACATTTAAACAAACTATACATAAACTAACTATACAGAGAGGTCAAGTCTTACAACTTGAACTTTAAAAATAGAGCTACTTCGGTAGTTATATATCCATATATCTATATATATTTATCTTTCATCATGTATCAATGTTTATACAACGATATTTCATTTTATTTCCTTATTTTTGTATCATTGGGTGGTATTCCCTTATTTCGTGTTCTTTTTATCTAACCAGTTGTACCATTTCTGCCAAATTAAGTAATAGTCTGAATCTTCTTTTCCCTGTATCTCTTTGGTAAGTTTGTCCATTTCCGCACATTCCATTGTTTTTTGTATTATTTTTTCCTCTGATGGCGTGTTCTCTAGTTTCCACATTTGTGCGAAAGTGATTCTAGCTGCGGTGAGGATATGTATTATCAAGTATTGTGTCTCTTTTTTATAGTCCTTTGTCAGTATTCCTAATAGATATGTTTCCGGTCTGAGGGGCACTTTTTGGGTGGTGATTTCTTCCAGCTGATTTTAAATTGTTTTCCAAAATTTTTTGACCTTTGGGCATGACCACCACATATGGTAGTAGGTCCCCTTCTGTGTTTTACACTTCCAACAGTTTTGATTCGCATTGGGGAACATCCTTGCCAGACGTGCAGGGGGGAGATGCCACCTATAAAACATCTTGTAGATATTTTCTTTGTAGGGCACGGACATTGTCAGCTTAGTATTTACTTTCCACATTTTCTCCCAATTTTCTAGGTTAATATTATATCTAAAATTTTTAGCCCAAATAATCATATTTTCCTTCACCACTTCTTCCAATTTGTATTTTAATAGATAATTATATATTTTAGTTATTAATTTATTGTCTGATTGCATTATAATTTTATCTAATTCATTTTTTTCTTTTTGGATTCCAAATTTTTTCATGTCGATTTTATATCTTGATTTTATCTGTAAATACGTCCACCAATCAATGTCCGTGCCCTGCTGTCTCAATTCTTCTCTTGTTTTCATTTCTCCCTCTGTGTTCAACAATTCGTCATAGGTTTTCATCTTGTCTATATCCATTGTGTTCGGATAAATTTGGGCCTCCATGGTTGATAGCCATCTTGGGATTTTATCGTAGTGTTTTCTCCTTATTTCAGTCCAAATTTTTGCCAGTGCTCCTCTGATATAGTGTCTCCTAAAGTGCTCATGTTACCTGGGTTTTTCCTCCCATAAGAATGCGTGCCAGCCTTTCGACAGGTCAAATCCTTCTAATGCTAGCGTTTGTTTATCTTCGAGTGTCATCCAATCTTTGATCCAAGTTAAAGCTGTTGCAATGTAGTAAGTTTGCCAATCTGAGAGTCCCAGGAGGGTGGCAGGGGTGGGTTCTACTTACCTTTACTACCGGTTTGCAATGGGGCTGCGTGCACTCGCTTCGCTCGCGCGCTCTTTTGCACAGGTGCAGAAGCATTTTGGTGACATCGGGGTCAGTGGGCGGAGTCTCCCGTCGGTTTTACTACCGGTTCTATAGAACTGGTGCAAACCGGGGGTAACCCACCACTGGCAGCAGGGAGTGTGGAAGGGATTGGGGGGGGATCTTGGGAAAGGGAAGGTGGGGGCAGATGGAGGCTGAGATCAGGCAGATCCCAGGATCACCACACATCCTTGGACTGGATCCCTCTTGATCTCCTCCTTCACCAAATCCTCTAACTGGCGCAATACTTAGTTGGATTAATGGGAGGATCTGGGGGAGCCCCAGTGGTGGTTTCCTCCTGGTTCGCACCGGTTTGCAAGAACCGGTAGTAAAAATTTGTGGTAGTTCGGAGAACCCGTAATAACATTGGCTGGCCACGCCCCCGAACCAGTCCCCGGCCCGGTTACCGCTCGCTTACCCCGCCCACCTCATCAGAGGCTTTTTTTTTTTACTTTTAAAAGCATTTTTTCTGCAACCTCTTCGGCCAAAAAATGCTCAGCTGGGATCGTCAGAGGCTTTTAAAAGCATTTTTCTGCAACCTCTTAAGGTTTAAAAGTTTTTTTAAAATGGCCACGCCCATCCAGTTACATTAACCTCCCACCAAGCCACGCCCACAAAATAAGCGACACCCACAGAACTGGTAGTAAAAATTTTTAGTACCCACCCCTGGTGAGCCCCCCGAGAAGGTCCTTTAAAGGTTCACTCCAGCTCAGAGTACTTTGCTAAGTGTTTCTCACTGTTGAGGGATTGTTTTTAATAACTGTTAATTCTATAATGCTGAAGACCGCTCAATTTGTTATTTCTAATTTGAAGCAGAGCTCTAATCTGGTTGCCACCCAGACAAAGAACAACATTTCAGGTGTGGGTTCTTGTTTTTTTCATCATAAGCCCATTTGCATCTGGGAACATTAAAGATCTTTGTGGAATAGCTAAAAAAAAGGCAGCGGCTTTACAAAGTGAAAATCGTGAGTGAGCAAGAAATGCAAATTCTGGATGAGTAGAAATATTTCAGCAAGAAAATGGATGGAGCATTTTAAATAAGTGGAAATTGAAAAGTTTCAAATTGGCATTTTATTGAAAACATCTTGAACTCATATAGATTACTTTTAATAGTTGATTCGGCCTTTCATACTTCTAAGGACGCTAAAATGAGGACCCAGATTGCTGGGGACAATGCACTGACTTTGTAAATTGCTCAGAGATAAAGTGGTAAAGCATTGTGGAGTAGCATATAAATCTAAGTGGAATCGCTATTGCTATATAGTTTCTCCTGAGCATGGATCCTTCTATGAGAAATAAGAGGACCATTCTGAGCAAAGCTCTTTCCACACTCCATGCATTTATATGGCGTCTCCCCTGTGTGGATCCTCTTATGGGAAATAAGATTACCTCTTAGAGCAAAGGTCTTTCCACATTCCATGCATTTAAATGGCTTCTCCCCTGTGTGGATCCTCTTATGGGAAATAAGATGATCTCTTTTAGCAAAGCTCTTTCCACATTCCATGCATTTAAATGGTTTCTCTCCTGTGTGGATCTTTTTGTGTCTTGTAAGTCCACTGCCATGAGTAAACGTCTTTCCACACTCCATGCATTTATACGGCTTCTCCCCTGTGTGGATCCTCTTATGGGAAATAAGATTACTTCTATGAGCAAAGGTCTTTCCACATTCCATGCATTTAAATGGCTTCTCCCCTGTGTGGATTTTCTTATGGGAAGTAAGATTACCTCTTCGAGCAAAGGTCTTTCCACATTCCATGCATTTAAATGGTTTGTCTCCTGAGTGGAGCTTTTTGTGTCTTGTAAGTCCAGTGCTCTGAGTAAACCTCTTTCCGCACTCCATGCATTTATACGGCTTCTCCCTTGTGTGGATGATCTTATGGGAAGTAAGATTACCTCTTTGAGCAAAGGTCTTTCCACATTCCATGCATTTAAACGGCTTCTCCCCTGTGTGTATTCTTTTATGGGAATTAAGTTTATTGCTATAAGCAAAGGTCTTTCCACATTCCATGCATTTAAACGGCTTCTCCCCTGTGTGGATTCTTTTATGGGAAATAAAATGACTACTTTGAGCAAAGGTCTTTCCACACTCCATGCATTTATACGGCTTCTCCCCTGTGTGGATTCTTTTATGGGAAATAAGATTACATCTATGAGCAAAGGTCTTTCTACATTCCATGCATTTAAACGGCTTCTCCCCTGTGTGGATGATCTTATGGGAATTAAGTTTACTGCTATATGCAAAAGTCTTTCCACACTCCATGCATTTAAACGGCTTCTCCCCTGTGTGGATTCTTTTATGGGAAATAAAATGACTACTTTGAGCAAAGGTCTTTCCACACTCCATGCATTTATACGGCTTCTCCCCTGTGTGGATTCTTTTATGGGAAATAAGATTACATCTATAAGCAAAGGTCTTTCCACATTCCATGCATTTAAATGGTTTCTCTCCTGAGTGGATCATCTTATGGGAAATAAGATTACCTCTCTGAGTAAACGTCTTTCCACACTCCATGCATTTATACGGCTTCTCCCCTGTGTGGCCCATCTTATGGGAAATAAGATGATGTTTTTGAGTAAAGGTCTTTCCACACTCCATGCATTTATACGGCTTCTCCCCTGTGTGGCCCATCTTATGGGAAATAAGATGATGTTTTTGAGTAAAGGTCTTTCCACACTCCATGCATTTATACGGCTTCTCCCCTGTGTGGATCCTTTTATGGAAAATAAGATTACGTTTTTGAGTAAAGGTCTTTCCACATTCCATGCATTTAAATGGTTTCTCTCCTGTGTGGATCATCTTATGGGAAATAAGATTACCTCTCTGAGTAAACGTCTTTCCACACTCCATGCATTTATATGGCTTCTCCCCTGTGTGGCCCATCTTATGGGAAATAAGATGATGTTTTTGAGTAAAGGTCTTTCCACACTCCATGCATTTATACGGCTTCTCCCCTGTGTGGATCCTTTTATGGAAAATAAGATTACGTTTTTGAGTAAAGGTCTTTCCACATTCCATGCATTTATACGGCTTCTCCCCTGTGTGGATCCTTTTATGGAAAATAAGATTACATTTTTGAGTAAAGGTCTTTCCACATTCCATGCATTTAAATGGTTTCTCTCCTGTGTGGATCATCTTATGGGAAATAAGATTACCTCTCTGAGTAAAGGTCTTTCCACATTCCATGCATTTAAACGGCTTCTCTCCTGAGTGGATGATCTTATGGGAAGCAAGTGCACTTCTTTGAGCAAACATCTTTCCACATTCCATGCATTTAAATGGTTTCTCTCCTGAGTGGAGCTTCTTGTGGTTTCTAAGTCCATTTTTCAGAACAAAACTCTTTCCACACTCCGTGTATTTATACGGCTTCTCTCCTGTGTGGATCCTTTTATGGATAGTAAGTTGCCAGCTTGCCCTAAAACATTTTCCACATTCCAAACATTTATAAGGCTTCTCTTTTGTGTCAATCGCTTTTGGAGAAGTAAGGAAGTTATTTCCAAGAGAAAGAATGAATGTCCCATTGTAATTTTGTCTGTTGTGTCTTCTTATAGCATCTTCTCCTTTGTTTTGGGTTAAATCGTGTTCATTTACTTGTACTTTAGCTTTGATTAGCTTCACACTTTTCCCAACATATTTTTTCCTTATTCTCTCTTTTTGGGCAAGAAAGTCTTGCATCGGAGCATCAGTGGAAGATGAGCTTTCCTGATTCCAATTCTTTGACTGATTTCTCTCATGGCTTTCGAATTCCATTCGAATTCCAAACTTCTCCGTTCCATCTTTAGCATTGATCACTTGGAACAGTTCACAGGAATCTTGATTCTCCTGCCCATTATTATCTTCAAAGGAAAAGGGAAATGAAAATGATAACAAGGTTAGAGAAAAAGATCAAAGCGTAGAAAGTCAACTGAATTTCCTTCTGAATTTCTCCATAATTCCATTAGGTTGTATGTTTGCATGCTTCCAGGGGTGTGATATAAACATGATGATTTCTATATTCATAAGTCATGAAAGCTTTGAAGATGTCTAGAAAACATCTCTTTCTTTACAATTATCTATGGTACTGTATATATATGCAAACCTCACTCAGTTTAGAGTTAAGGAATAGAACGGAATAACAGAGTTGGAAGGGACCTTGGAGGTCTTCTAGTCCAACCCCCTGCTTAGGCATGAAACCCTACACCACTTCAGACAAATGGTTATCCAACATCTTCTTAAAAACTTCCAGTGTTGGAGCATTCACAACTTCTGGAGGCCGGTTGTTCCACTGGTTAATTGTTCTAACTGTCGTGAAATTTCTCCTTAGTTCTAAATTGCTTCTCTCGTTGATTATTTATTTAAATATTTATTTATTGGTTCAATTTATATGCCGCCCTTCTCCAGAGACTCAGGGCGGCTTACAATGCTTTTTAAGCAATAACCTTCATACTTTTGTATATACCTGCTTAGTAGGGCTTTCGCCCCCCCCTCCAAGTAGTGTTCTTATTTATACAAAGTCAGCTTATTGCCCCCACAATCCGGGTCCTTGTTTTACCTACCTCGGAAGGATGGAGGATGAGTCAACCTTGAGCCTGGTGAGAATTGAACTCGCAGTAATTGCAGGCAGCTGGCAGCTAAGTGCTACTTTAACAGCACTTTAGTCTGCTGCACCACCAAGGCTCCTTAGCTTCCACCCATTGCTTCTTGTCCAACCCTCAGGTGCTTTGGAGAATAGCTTGACTTCCTCTTCTTTGGGGCAGCCCCTGAGATATTGGAACACTGCTATCATGTCACCCCAGTCCTTCTTTCCATTAAACTAGACATACCCAGTTCCTGCAACTGTTCTTTGTTTTAGCCTCCAGTCCCCTAATCCTCTTCATTGCTCTTCTCTGCACTTTTTCTAAAGTCTCGACATCTTTTTTACATCATGGCGACCAAAACTGAATGCAATATTTGGCCAAATAAAGCTTCTCTTGATCTCGAAGTCTGAGTCCTTTGATTTTCTGCAATACCCCCACAGATAAGTTCAAATATTTGATATTTGATAAATAAATAAATAGAAATGGAAAAATAGAGATAAGAAATGGCACAGAAAGCATCTAAGCAAAGAGACATTGACTCTTTCCTTCTTTGGAGCACGAGAAGATCCTTTCCTTCTCCCTCCCAGGAGACGATATCTGATTAGTGGTTTTTTAATAAAAAAACTAACTATAATTTGTCTTCTTGAACTCTCTGATTGGGGACTAGAGAACTCTTACCCAGAGAGGCCACGTTCCTATGGTTTTCAAGCATGACTTCCGAATACAGCACTTTCTGGTCAGGATCCATCTGAGACCATTCCTCCTCAGAGAAAGACACAGCCACCTCCTCGAAGGACACAAGACTCTCCTGAACACAGAAAAAAAAAAAAGACCAGGAGGATTCACAAGATCTGTTCATCTTCATCAATGATTTAGACAAGGGGATAGAATAAGGGGAACTCATCAAATTGGCAGACAAGACCAAATTTACAGGAATAGCAACACTCAAGATACAGAAGGATCAACATATTTGGGCCCCATCTAAAAAGATGGAATCGACAGTGAGAAATGTAAGGTTCCACATTTAGGAAAGAGAAACCAAATGCACTGGCACAGAAGAGGTGATACCTGGCTGAAGAGTAGTAAGGGCAACATGGGTCTTGGAGTCCTAGTGGACATCCACTTAAACAGGAGTCAGCAGTAGGCTACAGTTGCCAAAAAGAAAGAAAAAAACCCAACAGAATCATAGGCTGCATTAAGAGGGACAGAATCAAGATGACAAGAAGTGTTAGTACCACTTTAAAAGGCCTTGGGAAGACCCCACTTGGAATATTGCACCCAGGCTTGGTTGCCAGATGTAAAAAAGGATCTTGAGACTCTAGAAAGAGTGCAGAGAAGAGCAACAAAAATTATTAGTAGACTGGAGGCTAAAACATATAAAGGAATTGGGTGAGTCTGGTTTGATGAAAAGAAGGACTAGATGGGGTGACATGATAGAAGTGTTCCAAGAAGCAATGGATGGAAATGATTCAAGGAGAGAACCAACCTACAAGTAAAGAGAAATTTCCTGACATTGAGAACAATTAATCAGTGGAATGACTTGTTTCTAGAAATTGTGGGTGCTCCAACACTGGAGGTGTCTATGAAGAAATTGGACAGCCATTTATCTGAAATTTTATAGGGCTTTCTGTCTAAGCAGGGGGTTGGACTAGAAGACCTCCAAGTTCCCTATAAACTCTGTTATTCTGTTCCATTGTTCCCAAATTCCCAAAGTAAAGATGTGCACCAAGTTAAATGGCTGTGCATCACACAAGTCCAGTGGTGGGATTCTGCCGGTTCTAGGCGGTTCGGCTGAACTGTTTGTTAAATTGCTGGCCAGTAATTTTTTTTTTAATTTGATTTATATGCCGCCCTTCTCTGGAGACTCAGGGTGGCTTGCAATGCGCTAAGCAATAGCCTTCATCCTTTTGTATATTTATACAAGTCAGCTTATTGCCCCCACAAACTGGGTCCTCATTTCACCTACCTTAGAAAGGATGGAAGGCTGAGTCAACCTTGAGCCTGGCGAGATTCGAACCTGCAGTAATTGCAGGCAGCTGGTCTTAATAACAGGGTGCTTTAGACCACTGAACTACCAAGGCTCTTTAACAAATGGTTCGGTGTTTTTTTGCAATTTATTGCAATTTAACAAACGTTTCGGTGTTTTTTTGCAATTTATTGGCCTCGCAGCACACCGAACCTTTTGTTAAATTCTAGCTCGCCCGCCCCTCCTCCCACCCGCGTCGCGTCAGCCTACCCTAGCCCAGGGCTGGGCAATTGTGGCTCTTTTACAACCTGTGGACTTCAACTCCCGCCTAGCCCATTCTGGGGAATTGTGGAGAATTCTGGGAGTTGAAGTCCACAAGTCTTAAAGCTGCCAAGGTGGGAGACATCTGCTGTTACACTGTAGAATCCTTTCAAGCATGAAGATGGCCAAGTATCCTCCTTGAGAGACAACAGTTGAACATCAGGAGGGCTGTTAGAGGGCAGGGCTACATTTGGAAATTTTTGCATTTTTGCAGGTGGTGCAATACGATCTGGTGTCTGCAATGGAGAGCAAAATGCGGCTTCTTCTCTCCGCTCTAAGTGCGGCGTCAGGATTCCACCTTGGTATATTTGCGGCACAAGGCAGCCCTCATCTCCTGCCACTTGGGACTCGGAGCAGTAAACAGTGTCTGGTTCAGGGAGCAGCCGGATTTTGCTCTCCATTGCTCCATTGCTCTCTAGGAAGCTCTCGTCTCTCGAGGAGTGCTCCCTGAAGTGGTGCGGGAAACTTTGGTTGGGCTTCTCGAGAGATGAGAACTTGTAGGGGGCCGAGAGAGCAATGGAGAGCAAAATCCGGCTGCTCCCCGAACCAGATGCTGTTTACCGCTCCGAGTCGGCAGGAAATGAGGGCTGCCTTGCACTGCAAATATACCAAGACGGAATCCTGATGCTGCACTTACAGCAGAGAGAAGAAGCCAGATTTTGCTCTCCATTGCAGACACTAGATCAGCCCCCTGCAAGTGAATGAGAGAGAGAGAGTGGGGGAGAGTGGAGGAGCGAGAGAGAGAGAGAGAAAGAGGGGGGAGAGAGAAAGAGAATGAGAGAAAGAGGGGGAGAGGGAGAGAGAAAGGGGGGAGAGAGAAAGAGTGGGAGAGAGAGAAGGGGGAGAAAGAGAATGGGAGAAAGGGGGAGGGAAAGAGAAAGAGGGGGAGAGAGAAAGAGAGAGAAAGAGTGGGGGAGAGAGAGAAGGAGAGAGAAAGAGAGAATGGGGGAGAGAGAGAGAAAGAGGAGGAGAGAATGAGAGAATGAGAGAGAGAGAGTGGGGGAGAGGGAGAGAGAAAGAGGGGGAGAGAATGAGAGAATGAGAGAGACGGGGAAGGAGGGAGAGGGGGAGAGAGAGAGAAAGAGGGGGGAGAGAAAGAAAGAGGGGGAGAGAAAGAGAGAATGAGAGGGAAAGATTGGGAGAGAGGGGGGAGAAAGAGAGAGAAAGAGGAGGAGAGAGAATGAATGAGAGGGGGGAGAGAGAAAGAGAATGAGAGAAAGAGTGGGAGAGAGAAAGAGGGGGAGAGAGAGAAAGAGGGGGAGAGAAAGAGAATGAGAGAGGGAGAGAGAGAAAGAGGGGGGAGAGAAAGAGAGAGGGGGGAGAGAAAGAGAATGAGAGAAAGAGTGGGAGAGAGAAAGAGAGAGAAAGAGTGGGGGAGAGAGAGAAAGGGGGGAGAGAAAGAGAGAATGAGAGAGGGGGGAGAGAGAAAGAGGGGGGGGAGAGTGCCTGAAGGACCCTATCCTGTCACTGGGATTCCAGGTGCTTCAGCAAGTGGCGCGCTGGATTTGGATTAGTGGTCCACGAAATTTAAAATTATGAACTTGGTGGTCCCTGAGGTCCAAAAGGTTGGGGACCCCTGCTCTGGAGGATTTAAGTAGCTTAACTGTGCTTGCTTGCCAATACCAGAATTACAGAGTTGGTCCCTATGCACATAGCCACGCCCACCAGGTCACATGACCAGATAGCCACGTCTACCCAGTCACATGATCACCAAGCCACACCCCAACTAAGCCACACCCATAGAACCAGTTGTTAAAAAAATTGAATCCCACCACTGCACAAGTCCTAATATTAGGTGAGAAAGTGAGCAAATCTGAAAATTACTTCCACTGAAGAAATATTTGGGGAAGTTTTATCAAGTTCATTGATTCTGCAAAACCTTCAACGTCTTTCAGTAAAGTGATCTGAACTGTGAGGCCACTGTTCCTCAGATAGCTGGCTGTGAGTCCCTCTTTGTGAAGTGGGGTCAGGGGGTGCAGATGGGTTTGCTGACTACGTACCTGGCTCCCTGCCACGTAGCAGCTGCCCTGCCTGAGCTGCTCGACGTAATAGCCGAGGTGGCGGTGGATACCCCCAGGCTTATGGTCATGGGGGATTTCAACCTGCCATCCGTCTGTGAAACGTCGGAAGCGGCTCAGGAGTTCATGGCTTCCATGACGGCCATGGACCTGACCCAGTTAGTTCATGACCCCACCCACACTGGGGGACACATGCTGGACTTGATTTTTTTCTCTGGTCAGTGGTTGAATGATCTTACAATAGGGGACCTAGTCATTAAGTCCTTGTCATGGACAGATCATTCGCTTCTTCAGCTGGACTTTCGGACTGCTGCCCCTCGCCGCAGGGAGACGGAACCGACCAGGTGGTCCCGTCCCAGGCGCCTGATGGACCCCGAGAGGTTCCTGACGGAGCTTGGGCCATTCCCAGAGGCTCTGACTCACGGCTCGGCTGAGGAACTGTCGGCCACCTGGGACAGGGCAGCCGCCGGAGACTTGGACCGCATCGCGCCTTTGCGGCCTCTGACTCGGTGCCGTTCTCAATTGGCTCCTTGGTTCTCTGAGGAGCTGAGAGAGATGAAGCGCCGGAAAAGACGCCTAGAGAGCGATTGGAGATCTAGCCGCACCGAATCTGAGCGAACATTGGTGTGGTCTTATATCAAGACCTAACTAGTGGCAATAAGAATGGCGAAATCTAACTATTTTTCCACTCTTATTGCATCTGCAGAGAACCACCCAACCGCCCTGTTTAGGGTGACCCGCTCTCTACTACAGGTGGGAGTGAGGGAGGATCCCTTGCAGGGTAGAGCTGAGGATTTTGGACAATACCTGCATGACAAAATTGCTCAGATTCGGGGCGGCCTGGACTCTGATTGGATAGCCTTGGACCGGATGACGGAGGTGAGTCTTGAGAGTGTTATCTGGGAGGCGTTTGACCATGTGACTCCTGAGGACGTGGACAGGATTTTGGGGAGACCTAACGCTACCACATGTTTACTGGACCCGTGTCCCTCCTGGTTGATGCTGGCCTCCCGGGCGGTTACCCGAGGCTGGTTTCAGGAGATTACCAATCCTTCGTTGAGTGAGGGTGTCTTCCCATCCGCCCTGAAAGAGGCGGTGGTGAGGCCCCTCCTCAAGAAGCCTTCCCTGGACCCGGCTGTATTAGCTAATTATCATCCTGTCTCCAACCTCCGCTTCGCGACGAAGGTTGTTGAGAGTGCGGTGGCGAGACAACTTCCTCGATTCCTGGATGAAGCTGTCTATCTAGATCCATGCCAGTTGGGCTTCAGGACGGGTTACAGCACGGAAACGGCATTGATCGCATTGGTTGATGATCTATGGAGGGCTCGGGACAGGGGTTGCTCCTCTGTCCTGGTCCTCCTAGATCTCTCAGCGGCTTTTGATACCATCGATCATGGTATCATGCTGTGTCGGCTAGAGGGGGTCGGAGTGGGGGGCACCATGCTACGGTGGTTCTCCTCCTTCCTCTCTGACCGCACGCAGTCTGTGTTGACGGGGGGGGGCAGAGATCGACCTCGAAGTTCCTCACTTGTGGGGTGCCACAAGGGTCAGTCCTCTCGCCCCTCCTGTTTAACATTATGCTGATGACACGCAGTTGTACATTTCAACCTCAGGCCACCCCAATGATGCCCTTGACGTGATGTCCTGTTGCCTGGAGGCCGTGCGGATCTGGATGGGGAGGAACAGACTCAGACTCAACCCCTCCAAGACTGAGTGGCTGTGGCTTCCAACAGCCCGATATAGTCAGCTAACACCATCGCTGGCTATTGGGGATGAGATCTTACCCCCCTCAGAGAGGGCTCGCAACTTGGGCATCCTCCTGGATTCACAGCTGTCTTTGGATGATCATAAGACGGC
The DNA here is from genome assembly GCF_029215685.1 of Pituophis catenifer annectens. NCBI lineage: Eukaryota > Metazoa > Chordata > Lepidosauria > Squamata > Colubridae > Pituophis > Pituophis catenifer. The sequence continues at coordinate 5,352,978 of NW_027256882.1, forward strand.
CGTGGCCAGGGGGGCTTTTTATCAGATTCGCCTGATCTCCCAGTTGCGTCCATTTCTGGATCGGGACGCCGTGCGCACAGTCACTCACGCCCTCATCACTTCCCATCTGGACTATTGTAATGCTCTCTACATGGGGCTCCCCTTGAGGAGCACCCGGAGGTTCCAACTGATCCAGAATGCAGCTGCGCGAGTAATAATGGGGGCGACTCGTCGTTCCCATGTAACACCCCTCTTGCGCGAGCTGCAATGGCTCCCGGTGGTCTTCCGGGTGCATTTCAAGGTGTTGGTTACCACCTTTAAAGCGCCCCATGGCTTAGGACCTGGTTATCTATAGGACCTCATTCTGCCACCGATTGCCTCCCACCGACCATTACGCTCCCACAGAGAGGGCCGTCCTGAGTCCTTCAGGAGAAGGGCGGTATATAAATATAATAAAAGTAAAAGTAAAAGTAAAAGTAATCCCACTTCTGGATTAACTGATCTATCGCTCTGTCTATCATTGATTGATCTAGTAGTCTGAGCCATTGGCTGAAAGGAAGAAAACAAAGAAGAGAAAATTCCCTGGGAAATTCATTTCTCAGCCTTTGCAAAGCGGGAATGTTTGATCTCCTAATTGAGGCTCAAATAAAAGGATTGGAAATTATTTTGTAGCCCAGAGTACCTGGATTACATGCTCAACAGGGCCACTCCCTTTGGATTTCAATAGTCGGCTTTATTTTTTAATACAATTTGCTTATTTTTGAACTACTGGTTATAAAGGCTTTTTAAAAATGGTAATGAGGTAATTTGAGTATTTAGTTATTTTTCATTAGCCTTGCACAATTCCGAGTCAAAGAATTCTCCCCCAAAAAGGGTCTCTAGCAGTTCCTGCCACTGTGATACGTTTATTCCTATTTCTTGAAGGACTTTTTAAAAATTGCTTCTTATAAACTCAAAGTTGGAGGAGTACCTAGCAGAGCAAGATAACCAGAGGAAGCTATGCTCGCTGACAGGAACTTGAAAATGCTATTCTGCTCTCCATGTGGAAGAACACAAAAATAATCTAGGCCAAACAAGGGGGGGGGAAATAGAAGGAGGGAGCTCTCTGCACACCCACTTCACTTCCTGAAGGAAAAATAGAAATCTAATCACTTTTCCCTTTCTTACCTGATTTGGAGGGTCAACCACTGTTTGATTTCCATCATAAAAACCAGAAAGCTTCATTCTTTGTTTCTCTGTAAGGAATAAATAATTTCAAAATGCATCATTAACAAAATAGGAGATATTCTATAGAAGAGAAGTTAAGACTGATGGGAAATTGGAGGATCTTCCATTACCTCCTGAGATGTCCTGACTTGGATCTTCCCAAGGGATCCTCCTGAAAAATAGCTCCTGAGGGGGATTTGATGGGTTCTTCTTTCCCTCAGGATCTCTGATCTCCACAGTGCAGCACTTCCAGTAGGAGGAAGGAAAAAAGAAGCAGAATTAATGTACATTACACGACGTAAAGTGGATTCTTATATTCAGAACACAACCTCAAAGCCCCCAATATCCATCCGTGAGGTTGAGTGAGAAAACAATGGAACAATGTCCTACAAGAATTGGTGAATTGCCACATATGATGAATGCCAGAGAAGTTTGGGAAGGAGGGGTGAAGTATTCAAGCACTTTCTCTATTCCCTTCTGAGCTCCCTAAAGTCTCTCACCTGCAACTGGATCTGCTCCTTCTGCTCCTCCGCCTGGCTCAGGAGGAGGCCTTCCACCAGGGCCACCGCCTGGGAGCTGGTCTCTGCTCCACACTCCCGCACCCAGCCCTCCATCTCTGGGGGCAGAAGGAACAGGAGCTGCTCCAGAACCACCAGGTCCAGCATCTGGGCTTTGGTGTGCTTTTCTGGTCTCAGCCATCGCCTGGAAAAGCCATGGAGCCGGCTGCAGAGTCCTCGGGGACCCTCAGCCTCCCGGTATTGGATGGAGTTCCAGGGCGGAACTTCTGAAGGGAGGATGGTTTCCTCCTCCAGGATCTTCTGCCCAGTTCTTGTCCAGAGCTTCGCCCCCTTCCCAGGCTGAGCAGCTGAAGGGCCTTTTCGGGCTCCCTCCTTTCCAAAAGGTTGTGTCTCCATCCTTTCTCTGTCCTGCAGAGCAACTCCAAATGGCTCCAAGGACTCTGGTGGGTCTCCAGATGCCTTTTCCTTCACGGGACCATTTCTGGGGCTGCAGGACTGATCCCTGCAAGGGATTCCGCTCTTTTTCTTCTTCCCCCAAGAGGAAAGTTTGCCTTGCAAAGACCACAAATGGCTTCCAGTTTCGGTATCTGAGAAGGAAAGAAAAAGAAACGCTAGACTCACCCGGAGCCTCTCCGTAAGTCCTAGAGAGGCAAGGCTCCAGTGGACCAATGGGGAAGTGCCTGGAGTCACCTTCCCTTGGCAGAGGGCGCCCCCTGGTGGATTTGGGGCAAAGTGCCAGGATCGTAGAGCCTTGGTAGTACAGGGGTTTAAGGCACCCTGTTATTAAGCTGGTTATTAAGACCAGCTGCCTGCAATTACTGCAGGGTTCGAATCTCGCCAAGGCTCAAGGTTGACTCAGCCTTCCATCCTTTCTAAGGTAGGTAAATTGAGGACCCAGTTGTGGGGGCAATAAGCTGACTTTGTATAAATATACAAAAGGATGAAGGCTATTGCTGAGCACATTGTAAGCCGCCCTGAGTCTTCGGAGAAGGGCGGCATATAAATCAAATTAAAAAAAAAAAATCGTAGAAAGGGCGGGAAAGAGGAGTGAATGGGAGGGGGAAGGGAGAGGGCGGGGAGGATGGGCTTGGGAGAGGGAGGAAAGGCCCCTCCCAACAGCTCCCTGTCAGACAAAGGCTTCGATGTCTGTGCTTCTTTTCCCCCTTTTATATGAATCCAAATGCATTGAAGGAAGTTTTCGCCTTTCTTCTGTTGCGTTTCTAGAGCTGTTGATTATTTCTTATATACGTATAATGGAACTCCACCTCTACCTCTTTCATTCGGTCTGCTTCTTATTTATGGAATGGAATGGAAGGGAAGGGAAGGGAAGGGAAGGGGAGGGGAGGGGAGGGGAGGGGAGGGGAGGGAAGGGAAGGGAAGGGAAGGGAAGGGAAGAGAAGAGAAGAGAAGAGAAGAGAAGAGAAGAGAAGAGAAGAGAAGAGAAGAGAAGAGAAGAGAAGAGAAGAGAAGAGAAGAGAAAATATTCTTTCTGGCAGCCGCTGAGATATCAGAAAGTGCCATCATGTCTGCCCTCCTCCTTCTTTTCATCAGACTAGAAAATACCCAGTTCCAGGAACCAAATTTTTTAAATATGTTTTTGCCTCCATCTTTGTTGCTTTTCTCTGCACTCTTTCTAGAGTCTCCAGATCTTATTTATTATACAAAACACAAAGAAAAATAGAAATAGGAAATTAAGGAAAGGAGAAAAAGAGGGGAAAAGAAAGTTTGAGGTACAAGAAAAAAGGAAAAAAAGACATTGACTTCTTTTTAGCACAGTGCAAGGAAAAAAAACAATTATTCCAACCTGACAATTCCATCTAATGGACAAAAGCAAAGTTGTTTTACATCTGTTTCCTTTGAACACTTTAAATGTGAAGATATTCAATTTAATGGCTGAAGAAGGTTAAGTACCCAATGGTCGCGAAGACCCCGTTGTGGCTGAGGGGATCTGCGCTCTGATTGGTTGCTGCGGGTGGAAAGGGGGCGTTTCCCTTTTTCCCGCCTTTTCCTTCTGGGCGCCGTTTGAGATTTACCTCAGGATGTTCCTGACTGTCTTCTCTGCTGCGAATCTTAAATTCATTTATATGGATATAAAACTAACAGTTTGTGTCCAAACTGTTGTATCTGTTGTATCTCCCTCTTCCACTGGACAGCAGCTGCGTATTTCCTCCACATTAAACTTCTTCAGTTGCACCTTCCAGTCGAGGGTTTTGATTTTATCTCCCTGATTCTGACAACGAGGAGGCTGGTGTGGTGCTGCGCCAGCACCCTGTGCAGCTGGCACTCGAGTCAAACAATGAGGAGGCTGGAGAAGATGTGGTGCCAGACGCAGGGATTCAGCCAGGACCTTCAGAACCTGGCGGGGACCTCGGCTGTAGAAAAGTCGGCACAAGGCCGCTAACCAGCGGACCAGCTAGCAGCCTGATCGCAAAAGCGATCCTCACAATTACAATAATAAATCCCTTCGAAAGCTCACGCTTAGATGATCACAGAATGAAAGGTGAAGCTGCTCATTCAAACACGTCTCTCTGCGCTGAAGATTGAGCCGAACTGGGGAAGCACCAGGCGAGAAAGGAGGGACTACATGTGCAAATTATGATCACGTGCTCCGTCTCCAGGCAGAACCGAGCAACACCCATCCTATCCTGGATTCTCTCGATGCAGCTTCAGGGAAAATAACATCTATTTATTCCCTTTCAACCCCCTCCCCCAAGGCAGGCCCACACTGCGGGGGTGTAGTTGATAGGCAGGGACAGACAGAGGGAAAATAGACCCATTTCATGGAGGAAAAGGCTGGAGAGGACCAGGGATTCCTCCCCATTTCATCTGCAGGGGATTCTGGAATTCTCCCTAAATGACTTAATTAGAAGATTAATCAAGAAGGGAGGGCCCACTTCCCCTGCTCCTTTGCCCTTTATCCCCTGCTTCTCCTTCCCCTTCCTTTCCCTTTTCCTCACTATCTTTATTTTCTGTTTTATGCCATAATAGTCTTAATAAATAATAACCAAAAGACGTTTTAGAAGCACTTCTTGTTCCACAGCCAAAATATGCAAATTTATGGGGAAAAGGTTCATCAGATTCCACTTTATAACTGCACTTTTATCCTGGCACCATTTCTTCCAAAAAGTTACTTTATATATTTTTCTGTTGAAAGAGAAAAATATCTTGAAATGATGGCAAAGATGTGGACGTTCTCCGAGGAAAGGAGCGGGAAACGGAGGAGAAACGGCCAAAGTTTATTCCGGGATCTTCACGCGGGGCTGCTTTGCAAGGAAAAGGGGGATCCCGACCCACAGAAAGGAAGAAAGGGGGAGATTCCTTCACATTTGGGGTCGAGGGGTGGGAAATCGGAAGGAGCCGCTTCATACAGGCACGGCTTTCAAAGAAGGGAAAGGCCGTTTTCTCTTGTAAAGCCAAGAGATCCGTGCAGAAATTCCCCCATGGCCTGGTGATCTGGCTGGATTAGGAGGGATCCCTGCAGATCCTGCCTGGACTGTCAGCTGAGGGTTTTCCTGGCTTCCCTTCGGATTGGGGGGAGCGTGTGACCCCCAAGTCCTGGCTGGCTGTGGGGCTGCCCCTCCCCCCTTGTCATCCAGGGCAGCTGCTGGGGGCTCCCTCCTCCCAGACTGAGCCCCGAAGGACCCCTCCAGCTCTGGATCCACTTTGCCCTTCTGGACTCTCGGCAGCTCCATCTTAGGCTCCTTCTGGGCACTGTGGGAACTCAAAGGGCATCTAGTCCACCTCTCCAGGAATACTGAGGAGATTGGATGAGTATCATGCGGGGGTGGGGCGCAAAACAGAGGTCCCTTCCAACTCTCTTATTCTGTTATGATCCCGGAAAACCAACCCTAATATGATTTGGGGTGGGGGAGAGGAATCCAGCAAGGTCTCTCTCGCCTATTCAATAGAGGCAGTCCTTGACTTACAACAGTTCATTTAGTGACCATTCAAAGTTACAACGGCAGTGAAAAAAATGACTTATGACCGCTTTTCACACTTACGACCGTTGCAGCATCCCCCGGGTCACATGATCAAAATCCAGATGCTTCGCAACTGACTCATACTTATGACGGTGGGAGCGTCCCGGGGCCACGTGATCCCCTGTGGCAAGAAAGATACACGGGGCAAAATTCATTGAACAAACGTCTCACTTAGCAACAGAAAATTTGGGGCTCAATTGTGGTCATAAATCAAGGACTCCCTGTATCTACATATATATTTCTCTCTATCCCTGATTCATTTCTATCCTATTCAGGGACCTCCCGTCTCCTTCCCTCTTCCCACTCAGAAGCCCCTCCCTCTGTTTCTCTGCTCCAGAAATGCTGTTTTTGGCACTTTGGGATAAAAAAATGATTTTTTAAAGAAAAAATTTCAAAAGGAGACTCTTCTGCCTGTTGTCCGCTTGATAAGCTCCTTTTTCTTCTTTCTTCATTTGAGTTTTTTGCAGTCCGGCAGCTTTTAAATCCAAGAACAAACAAACAAATAAAGGAAGTTTATAATGATTATAATAAATTTATAATGATTCAATGCTTAAACCAAGATGTAAAAGCCCGAATCACGTGGAATCCTGGTCTGGTGTCTGTCTTGAGGAGAAGCTGATTCAGACGCTGAGAAATTTCAGCCAATTTTGGGGGTCTGGGAGAAAATCCCTCCTTGAAACCCCCTTTTTGTTCACAGACTCAGCTTCACCTGCAGCCAAATCCTTCCTTCTGAATCCCCCCCCAAAGCCCCCCCCGGAAGGCTCCTCTGCAGCACCTTGAAATCCCCAAAATCTCTTCTGTCCATCTTGCCCCTCCCCACCTCCCACTAATCCATCCAAGAATTGTGCCAGTTGGAGCATTTGGTGAAGGAGGAGATCAAGGGGGATCCTCTCCAAGGCTCTGCTGAGATCCTGGGACTGGCCTGATCTCCTCAGCCATTAACTACCCACACCTTCCCTTTCCCCAAGATCCCCTCTGGATCCCTTCCCACCTCCCTGCCACCCCCATCCTGGGCAGAAGCTGCCCTGAGGGAGTCGGATGGACCCCTCCCCACCTCCTTCCCTGGGAGTGGCCGGTTCCTGCAGCTGGGAAGGAGGCCAGCTGGCTGCAGGCAGAGCCTGGTCTGGGGTAGGGGTCTCCTTCTGAATCCCCCCAAAGCCCCCCCCCAGAAGGATCCTCTGCAGCACCTTGAAATCCCCAAAATCTCTTCTGTCCATCTTGCCCCTAAAGAATTTGGGGTCTGTCAGTCTTCTGGCAATTATGGGCAAATGGCTTCTCTGCCCTTTTCTTTGCAGCCACATCACAGCCTCTTTTCCAAAGCACCAGAAGGCAAGAGAAGAAGCAATGGACGGAAACTAATCAAAGAGAGAAACGACAGAAAACTAAGGAGAAATTTCCTCACAGTGAGAACAATCAATCTGGAACTTACCTTGCCTTCAAAAGCTGTGAATGCTCCAACACTTGAAGTTTTTAAGAAGAGATTGGGCAACCATTTGTCTGAAATGGTGGAGGGTTTCCTGCCTGAGGAGGGGGTTGGACTAGAAGACCTCCAAGGTCCCTTCCAACTCTCTTATTCTCTTATTCTGCTGTCGGATTTGCCTATTTTGAGGATTCTTCCCTTTGGATGAGTTCACCTGATCCCAACCGGAAGGATTTAGGTTTTCCCATTTCTCAGGATCCCTTTTATTATTTATTTATTTATTTATTAATTTAATTTGTATACCGCCCTTCTCCCAGAAGGGACTCAGGGCGGTGAACAGCCAAAATTAAAAAACATACAAATGCAAAAGTTAAGATAATTAAAAGAATTAAATCATTGGCTACCCAAATTTAAAACCCCAAATCCATAAAATTTAAAATCCCAATTAAAAAACCATTTAGGCTAGGCCGGCTTGATGAAATAAAAACGTCTTCAGGGCTTTACGGAAGGTCCGGAGGTCCGGGATCAATCGTATTCCAGGAGGCAGCTCATTCCACAGGGCGGGTGCCCCCACAGAGAAGGCTCGCCCCCTGGGGGCCGCCAGCCGACATTGCCTGACCGACGGCACCCCGAGGAGGCCCTCTCTGTGAGAGCGTATTGGCCGGTGGGAGGTTATCGGTAGCAGCAGGCGGTCTCGCAAATACCCTGGCCCTAAGCCATGGAGCGCTTTAAAGATGAGAACCAACACCTTAAAGCGCACCCGGAAGACCACCGGGAGCCAATGCAGCTCGCGCAGGAGAGGTGTTACGTGGGAGCGCCACGTCGCTCCCATAATCACCCGCGCGGCCGCATTCTGCACCAGCTGGAGCCTCCGGGTGCTCCTCAGGGGGAGCCCCATGTAGAGAGCGTTACAGTAGTCCAGGCGTGACGTAACCAAGGCATGAGTGACTGTGCACAAGGAGTCCCGATCCAGAAAGGGGCGCAACTGGCGTATCAGGCGAACCTGATAAAAAGCCCCCCTGGCCACGGCCGTCATATGCTCTTCTAAAGACAGCCGTGTGTCGAGGAGGACGCCCAAGTTGCGAGCCCCCTCTGTGGGGGTCAGTGACTCGCCCCCAATAGCCAGAGATGGCACCAGCTGGCTATACCGGGACGCCGGCATCCACAGCCACTCGGTCTTGGAAGGGTTAAGCCGAAGCCTGTTCCTCCCCATCCAGACCCGCACGGCCTCCAGACACTGGGACATCACTTCGAGGGCATCATTGGGGTGGTCTGGGGTGGAAATGTACAGCTGAGTGTCATCAGCGTACAGATGGCACCGCACCCCAAAACCACGGATGATCTCACCCAGCGGCTTCACATAAATGTTGAACAGGAGCGGCGAGAGGACCGACCCTTGCGGCACCCCGCAAGCAAGGCGCCTCGAGGTCGACCTCTGCCCCCCTGCCAACACAGACTGCGACCGGTCAGAGAGATAGGAGGAGAACCACCGCAACACGGTGCCTCCCACCCCCAGTCCCTCCAGCCGGCGCAGCATGATACCATGGTCGATGGTATCAAAAGCCGCTGAGAGGTCTAACAGGACCAGAACAGAGGAACAACCCCTGTCCCGAGCCCTCCAGAGATCATCCACCAATGCGACCAATGCCGTCTCCGTGCTGTACCCAGGCCTGAAGCCGGACTGGCACGGATCTAGATAGACGGTTTCATCCAGGAACTGTGGGAGCTGTCGCGCAACCACACTCTCCACAACCTTCGCAACAAAGCGAAGGTTGGAGACCGGACGATAGTTTGCCAAAACGGCCGGGTCCAGAGAAGGCTTCTTGAGGAGGGGCCTCACCACCGCCTCTTTCAAGGCGGGAGGCAAGAAACCCTCTCTCAGAGAAGCATTTATAATCCTCTGGAGCCAGCCACGTGTTACCTCCCGGGTGGCCAGTACCAGCCAGGAGGGGCACGGGTCCAATAAACATGTGGTTGCGTTTAACCTCCCCAGGATCCTGTCCACGTCCTCAGGAGTCACAGGGTCGAACTCATCCCAGGTAACATTCTCAAGACCAGCCTCAGTCACCCCGCCGGGATCTACCCAGTCAGAGTCCAAGCCTTCCCGAATCTGAGCGATTTTATCGTGCAGATACTGTGCAAAATCCTCAGCCTGCCCTTGCAAGGGGTCTTCCCGTGCTCCCTGATATAGGAGGGAGCGGGTCACCCTAAACAAGGCGGCTGGGCGGTTATCTGCCGATGCAATAAGAGCGGAAAAGTGGTTACGCTTTGCCGCTTTTATCGCCACTAGATAGGTCTTAATATAAGACCTAACTAGTGTTCGGTCGGATTCGGAGCGACTAGCCCTCCAACCACTCTCTAGGCGTCTTTTCCGGCACTTCATCTCCCTCAGCTCCTCGGAGAACCAAGGGGCCGGGCAGGTTCGGCGTCGGGTCAGAGGCCGCAAAGGCACGACTCGGTCCAGAGCACCGGCGGCTGTCCTATCCCAGGCAGCCACCAGATCTTCAGCCGAGTCGTGAGCCAGAGTTTCAGGAACTGGCCCAAGCTCCCTCTGGAACCTATCAGGATCCATCAGGCGCCTGGGGCGGAAACACCTGGTCGGTTCCGCCTCCCTGCAGTGGGGTGCAGCGGTCAAAAGGTCCAGTCTCAGGAGAGAATGGTCCGACCATGACAGGGGTTCAATAACTATATCCCCTATATCCAGACCACTCCGCCACTGACCAGAGATAAAAACCAAGTCCAGAGTGTGTCCTCCCACGTGAGTGGGGCCATGAATTAATTGTGTCAGGTCCATGGCTGTCATGGAAGCCATAAACTCCCGAGCCATCCCAGACGCCCCACCGGTAGATGGCAGGTTGAAATCCCCCATGACCAAAAGTCTGGGGGTATCAACCGCCACCCCGGCAATAACGTTGAGAAGCTCGGGCAGGGCCGCTGTCACGTGGCAGGGAGCCAGGTACGCGATCAGCAGGCCCACCTGCATCCCATGGCCCCACTTCACCAGGAGAGACTCACATCCGGCTATCTGAGGTACAGTGGCCTCCCTCGGATCAAGACCTTCCTTTATAACGACCGCCACCCCCCCACCCCTGCCCTGGGCCCTTGGCTGATGGAATGCACGGAAACCTGGTGGGCACATCTCTACGAGGGGGACCCCCCCCCTTGGCCCAACCAGGTCTCTGTAATACCTGCCAGGTCCGCACCCCCCTCCTGTATTAGCTCACAAATGAGGGGGGCCTTATTAACCACGGACCTGGCGTTGCACAACATCAGTCTAAGGCCTTTTCATTCCTTGCTGCCATTCGCTTTGGAAGAGGACTCCAAACACAGTCCCAAAGGAGTTTCTTCAGACGGCAAATAGACTCTGTTTTCCCTTGAAGACCTTTTGCTTCTCACCCAAGAAGCTTCAATTGGGACAGTCAGAACTGAAGAAGCTCCTCGGATGGGAAGCAAAATGTCTCCTGTTCTGGGCCCTCCTGTGTCTCTCATGTGGCTCCTTCCCCTCCTTCCCTCCAGCCAAGCCCGTCACCATCTCCCCCACCAAGATGGACCCCTCTTCCCCCAACACCATCCTCCTCTGCACCGCGACCGGCTTTTACCCCGCGGAGATCGAGGTCCAGTGGCTGAAGAACGGGCAGCCGGAGGAGGAGGGCGTCGCCTTTGGGGAGGAGCTCCAGAACGGAGACTGGACCTACCAGCTCCAGGTGATGCTGGAGACCCAGCCCCAACGGGGGGACGTCTACACTTGCAAGGTGGAGCATGCCAGCCTGGAGGCCCCCATCACTGTCCAGTGGGGTAAGTCCCTCCCCTCCCTCCCCTTCTGGTTTGGGAACCCCATCCTGCCCTAAGAAGGGGAAGAGACCCTCCCTGTGGGGGGAGCCGGAATGGAGCCTCCTGGGGGAAGGTGGGCCTGATCCTCCTGCTCAGGTGAGGCTCCTTCTCCTTCCCCAGAGCCCCGTTCCTCCAGCTCTGCCAGGAGCAAACTCTGGACGGGGATCATGGGGGCCGTGATAGGAGTGGCCTTCCTGGCTGTGGGGCTCTTCTCCTACCTGAAGAGCAAGAAAGGTGAGTCTGGGGGGGCTGGAGGAGAGGTTGTGGGGAGGGGGCCCTCTAGGGGAGGCCTCTCCTCAAGCTTAGCAGGTGGCCAAGAGGGGCCACTTGGGGAGTATTTTTGGCAGCTTCTCTTGTTTGAGGAGCTATAAGTGAAGATCACACAACCTCTTATGGGCTATCGATGGGGAGGGGGACCCCCTGAGTCCTCCAGCCCTTGAAGGTTTCTGATTGGGTCTTTTTCTCCTTCCAGCAACTCCCATCCAACCTCCTGCAGGTGAGTTTCTCCTCTTCCTTCCTCTTCTCATCCTCTCCTACAAGTTATAGGTGGTTTTAAAAATTCTTTAATTTTCTTGGCTTTGAACCCACAGCAGCTTCATCTACATTATTCTTCCTACAAATCACTTCCCTTCCCTTCGCTTTGCTATAAAAGAATAAACTTCAGATGTAAGAAAATCCTGGAATCCTCCCTTCCTTCCTCTTCCTTTTTGCTGTCCCCACAGGAGGCTCCTCCCTCCGCTGCCTCTAGATCCACCATCCTGGCTACTTTGCGTCCGAAGCCAGAACTGGTTCAGGTGGAGGGTGGGCAGATCCAGGGGGACGAAAGGGCAGGACCCCCCTTTCTGCTCAGAGGCTCCCTTGCTCTGCTTCCCCTCAAGCCCCCTTTTGAGGAGCAGAAGGCCAGCAGGCACGGTCCTCCCTGAGCATTTGTGGGGAGCCATTGTGGGGGCACCTGAGACTCCCCCTACATTCACCCAGCCATTTCAACCATTTCTCTTCTTCACAACTGGAGGGACCCAGCGTAAAATGAACGGCTAATTGGCACTTGGGAATGTTATTTATTTAAATTTATATGCCGCCCCGTTAATTGGAGAGAAAAGAACAAAGAGGAAGTTAAAAGACCAAAAAAGAAAACTTTCTACCTGGACTTAAAATTGAATTTGGAGGTATTAGAAATAATACAAGAAAAAGAAAACTGAGAGAAAGCATTTTTTAATAATAAAAGGAAAAGAAATTGAAGAGACGAGAAAGTATTTTCTATGTGGATTTAAAAGTGATACTTTGTTGCCTGGGGATTTATGGACTGGTGAGAGACATGTGCTGGTGGAAAGAAAGCACTACAACAAACGCTTTAAACATTGAAGGAACAGTAAGAATATTGACTATCGTGGGAAATTTTAAGGAGTACTTGTTTAAACAGCTGGATCCCGACTTTGAAAAGAAGTGAAAAAGAACAAAGCCTTAAACTGGAATGGTCTAGATAAATAAATATTTGAACACTACATGGACTTGAATTTTAACTACATATAAATTAAAATAAAATGTTTGAATTGACAATATGGAACATTGGGAATATGAGGAAGTAATGGAAATGTTTAAGAAGGTGCGTGAAGCATTTAAGGGTGATAAAGAAGCGGAAATATGGTTAGAATACCAAAAAAAAAAAAGGAAAAAGAATATAAATGTGAAGCAAGAACATAATGTTGAAAGGAAAATAATTGAAGATGAAAAAATAGATGATTACACTGGGATTGACAGTGAAAAACAAAATGTGGATGGGGGGAATATCACTCGAAAAAGAAAGGAAGAGAAGGAGATGGGAAAAGACTGAGGGGGAGAATTAAAAGGGTAACAATTTTAAAAATGAGAGAAACGATTCAGGGGAAAAGATACAATAAATATAAAAAGAAAAAGAAGAAAATAAGAGAATGGGAAAAAGGGAAAAAAATATTAAGAAGTGGAATTTTGGAGAGACCAAAAGAAAATGGGTAAAAGGGGAAGAATAATGGAGAGAAGGAAGGGAAATAAAGCATTTAATGGTTGATTTAAGGGAAATGTATTAATAATAGAAATTTATATAAGAAGTAAACAAGAAGTATATTGTTTATTGTAAAATAGATCAACAGGTGTAATATGAAATGTAGATTGGTTTAAATATGAAAATAATGGAAATTAAGATATAAAATTGAAAGGCTAGTAAATGAGGAAAATTATTGATGTTGGAATATGAAATTATGGAATGAGTTGAGATACATTAATAATTTTAAAATGTGATGGAGACTTTGAAAAATATAGTTAATATGTGGAGAAAAATCCGGTTGCCCAGATACCATTGTGGAAAATATTGAATTGAAAATTAATACAACAATGGAAAGAGAATGGAAGGAGTAGTAGAGGGAAAAAGAAGAGAAGGAGAAAGAGGAATAGAAGAAAGGAAAAAGGATAGGAAGAAAGGGAGGGGAAATAAGAGGAGAGACGGTTAGAAAGGGAGGAAGGAATGGAGGAGGGGAAAGGAAGGGGAAGTAGAGGAGGAGGAGGAGAGGAGGAAAGAGGAAAGTAGAAAAGGATAGAAGGGAGGGAAGAAAAAGAGGAAAGGCAAAGAATTGTTGTAAAACAAGGGAGATGAAATGGTAGAAAGGCAACCCCGAGCATGTTCAAATTTATTAGGATGAAGAACAAATTAATATGAAAGTTAAAAGGGAATATATATGATTAACAATGGATAACTAATTGAAATAATGTTAAGAAAGTAGGATTTGAGGGTAGATGGTGATGCCGTTTATAAAATAAGCATAGAAGTATTAAGATAAGATTTAAAAGTATGGAAAAAGAATATTTTGGCAAAAATGGTAACTATGTAAAATGAAATTGGATATAAGTTGTATAAATTATGATATGGTCAATACTCTGTTCATAAAATATGTGTGTGTAAAAAAAAATCAATAAAACTTGATTTAAAAAAAAAGAAAATGGATGGAGCATTTTTAAATCAGTGGAAATTGAAAAGTTTCAATTCGGCATTTTTATTGCAAACATCTTCAAGTCGTAGAATTACTTTTAGTAGGCAAATAGACTATCAGATGGCATGAATCATTTTTATGGCCCAACGCAAAATTAACCTAATTTTAGACAAAAATGTACTGATAACATTTTGTGGTTCCAATTTGATATGGCAGTTGCTGGAGAGAGATTTTAATTGACTTCTGGATCCACTAGTGAATCGGAAGAAGAATTTTTTTTCTTTTTAAAGACCCCCCAAGAGACACAACTTTCTCCTTCTGTCCATCCAGGAATTGATGGAGCACTGGTGCCTGATGTCCTAAGCCTGGTACAAGTCCTTGGTGGCTGGTGCCCCATCCGCACTTTTGGCTCAAGCAGGAGATCCTATACCATTTCAAGATCTATTGATATTCCTATAGGATCCAGTCTCTTCTTAAAAATGCCAGTGAAGAAGCAACCACAATTTATTTATTTATTTATTATTTAAATTTTTATACCGCCCTTCTCCCGAGGGACTCAGGGTGGTGCACAGCCACAATAAAACATGTATATCCATAAAGTTTAAAAACAATTTAAAACATATTAAATAATTTGGCCCTATATTAAAAACAATATCTGAAGGAAAGCTGTTCTACTGGTTAATTGTCTTCACTGTAAGGAAGATTCTCCTTAATTTGAGGTTTTCTCTCCTTGATTATTTTACAGGCATTGTTTCTTGTGCCGTCTGGTGCTCTGGAAAATAAATTGAGCCCCCTGGAATACTTCTACCATGTCACTCCTAATCCTTCTTTTCTGTAGACTAGCCACACCCAAATCCTGCAACAGTTCTTCACATGTTTTAGTCTTCAGGCCTTTAATCATCTTAGCTGCTCTTCTTTGCACTTTCTCCAAAGTCTAAACATCTTTTTTGTAATGTGATGACCAAAACTTGATGCAGTATTCCAGGTGTGGTCTTACTAAGGCTTTATAAAACAGTCATCATCGATTCGGACTCCCAAGGTCCCTCTCCCAATTACTGTTTTTGAGCTAGGTTTCAAGTAATCTGTTTTTCCTGCCCAAGTGTAAAACCTTACTTTTCTCCACATTAAATTTCATTTTGTTGGATCAGCCTTGTCTCATTTGGATCAAAAAGGCAAAATACGCATACACATACAAATCTACAGAGACAGGGTGAGTCAGTGATTAGAATGCAGTACTACAGGCTAATTGTCCACAGCCAGGAGTTGGATCCTGACCGGCTCATGGTTGATTCAGTCTTTCATCCTTCTGAGGTGGGTAAAATGAGGACCCAGATTGCTGGGGACCATATGCTGACTTTGTAAACTGCTCAGAGAGTGTGGTAAAACATTGTGGAGTGGTATGTAAGTCGAAGTGGAATTGCTATTGCAATATAGTTTCTCCCGAGTGTGGATCCTTTTATGAGACGTAAGATGACCATTTTGAGCAAAGCTTTTTCCACATTCCATGCATTTGTATGGCTTTTCCCCTGTGTGGATAATCTTATGGGAAGTAAGTCCACTGCTCAGAACAAAGGTCTTTCCACACTCCATGCATTTAAATGGTTTCTCTCCTGTGTGGATCTTTTTGTGTCTTCTAAGTCCACTGCTCTGAGTAAACGTCTTTCCACACTCCATGCATTTATGTGGCTTCTCTCCTGTGTGGATCATCTTATGGGAAATAAGACTACATCTATGAGCAAAGGTCTTTCCACACTCCATGCATTTATACGGCTTCTCTCCTGTGTGGATCTTTTTGTGTTTTCCAAGTTTACTGTTCTCAGTAAACGTCTTTCCACACTCCATGCATTTATACGGCTTCTCCCTTGTGTGGATCATTTTATGGGAAATAAGATGACCCCTTTGAGCAAAGGTCTTTCCACATTCCATGCATTTATATGGTTTCTCCTCTGTGTGGATCATCTTATGGAAAATAAGATGACCCCTTTGAGCAAAGGTCTTTTCACATTCCATGCATTTATATGGTTTCTCCCCTGTGTGGATCCTTTTATGGATAGTAAGTGTACTGCTACGAGCAAAGGTCTTTTCACAATCTGTGCATTTATACGGCTTCTCCCCTGTGTGGATCATCTTATGGGAAGTAAGTGTACTACTATGAGCAAACGTCTTTCCACATTCCATGCATTTATATGGTTTCTCCTCTGTGTGGATCATCTTATGGAAAATAAGACGACCCCTTTGAGCAAAGGTCTTTCCACATTCCATGCATTCATATGGTTTCTCCCCTGTGTGGATCCTTTTATGGATAGTAAGTGTACTGCTATGAGCAAAGGTCTTTCCACACTCCATGCATTTATATGGTTTCTCCCCTGTGTGGATTCTTTCATGGGAAGTAAGTGTACTGATATGAGCAAAGGTCTTTCCACACTCCATGCATTTATATGGTTTCTCCCCAGTGTGAATCCTTTCATGGGAAGTAAGATGCCCGCTTGTTCTAAAACATTTTCCACATTCCAAACATTTATAAGGCTTCTCTTTTGTGTCAATTGCTTTTTGAGCTGTAAGGGAATTATTTCCAAGAGAAAGAATGAATGTACCATTGTAATTTTGTCCGTTGTGTCTTCCTATAGCATCTTCTCCTTTGTTTTTGGTTAAATAATGTTCAGTTACTTGTACTTTAGCTTTGATTGGCTTCACACTTTTTGCAGTATATTTTTCCCCTATTTTCTCTTTTTGGGGAAGAAAGTCTTGCATCGGAGCATCAGTGGAAGATGAGCTTTCCTGATTCCAATTCTTTGACTGGTTTCTCTCATGGCTTTCAAATTCCATTCGAATTCCAAACTTCTCCCTTCCATCTTTAGCATTGATCAGTTGGAACAGTTCGCAGGAATCTTGATTCTCCTGCCCATTATTACCTTCAAAGCAAAAGGGAAATGAAAACGATAACAAGATCATTTTTAGAGAAAAAGATCAAAGTGTAAGAAATTTCCTTCTGAAATATATATATATATATATGTATATGTATATGTATATGTATATGTATATGTATATAAATATGTCTTCTTAAGTTTTTGCGGGTGTGTGTATGTAAAAAGTTAAAATCTCGGGTGTTTTCCCCCGTCATTTTAAGTTTGTTAGTTAAAATGTTTAAAATCCTGGCTAAGATCACAGCTCAGAATCCTCTAAATTCCCAAACAAAACCCTTTTTAAGGTCTTTCAAAAACTCTGGCTGAAATCCTAACCAATACTTTAAGGTTAAGCAACGTTTTGACAAGCTCTCTACCTTGTCATCTTCGGGCCTTTATTATCAGTTTAGAAGCTGTGGGTCATGTTCATTATAATAGCTGCAGCCTGAATGTGTTTTAACAGTCCAGTTTTCTCTGGCTCCCTATTACCAACTGTCAACTGCAAAGAGGTAAGAATTCTAGTAGGCATCACAGCACCACTGGTTGCCCGTTGAGATCTTAGCATATCTTCTGGCTTGGTTCTCTCTCTCTCCCTATTGTTAGCTATCAACTACAAAGAGGAAAGGGTTCTTGTATACATTACAACACCACTGGTTGCCTGTTGGGATCTCTGCTTATCCTCTGATGTTAAAATTCAAGTTTCCCTCAGTGCAGGTTTCCAAATACTTGATAACCTAGAGGCGTCATCTCGTCTATTCATATTGTGTGGCCTCTTTTCAATTTCGATAGCCTCCCTAATTATTCTCTTATTAAGATGTTCCTCTTTTACCACTGTTCTAGCCTTGTTGAAATCTATATTATGTCCTGTGGCCTTCATGTGTTGTACCAAAGAAGAAGTTTGCTCTTCTTTTTTCACTGCATTTTTATGTTCTTCTAAACGCACACTTATTCGTCTATTCGTCTGTCCAATATAAGATGACTGACAGGAGGTACATGGTATTTCATATATTCCTTGATTTTCCAGCTCAATTTTATCTTTGGGGTTTCTCAACATCATTGATATTTTTCTATCTGTGCGGAACAGTTTTTATTTTTTGTTTCTGTAGTATCTTGCTAATTTTATTGGTAGTTCCTTTTATATAGGGCAGGATGGCTTTTCCCATCTTTTGTTCTTCTTCTTGGGTTTCTCTCTGTCCTGATGTCCCTTGTCAAATTATACTTTTAATTTTATTTTCGTGGAACCCATTTGCTATTAATACCTCTGTGAGAGTCTGAAGCTCTGTTTGTACATGTGCCTCATCTGCTAGACGTTTAGTTCTAGTGATTAAAGTTTTTGCTACTGAATTTATTTGTGAGGGATGATGGTGTGAGTGTGCGTTTAGGTATCTATTTGTTTGTGTCTTCTTTTGGTAGACACTATGTCCTAGGGTGCCATCAGTTCTCTTATATATACATCTAAGAATGGGAGTTGATTTTCAATCTCCGTTTCCATAGTGAACTGTATCTTCGGATGCATGTTATTCAAATGTGCTAGAAAATTGTCTAGCTTGTCTTTTCCATGGGGCCAGATCACAAACGTATCATTTACATATCTGAGCCATATGCAAATCTCACTTTCAGCTTTGGAAGCCGTATTAGGCAGGAAGCTTCCAACTGCCACCTTCTCATGTGTGGGAAAATAAGAGGTGGGGATATATTTGAGGATTTGTATTTAAACAAAATAGCATTCTTCCAGTTGGTCAAGGTCAGGACGAATCTGCATCTGGAGAAGGAGTGGTTGGAGTGCTATCTCGAGATGGGATGAATGGAGATTGGTGTCATCCCTGGAAGCCATATTACCTTTGTGCCTTCAGGATCCAGGCCTGCCACTATCCTCCCATGGGAAGTTGGGAGGGGGGATTGCATGAGTGAAGTAGATATAGCCATAACAAAGTTCTCTAGAGAAGTTCAAGGCCATGGTGTCCGGCAGCTGTACAAAGAAGAAATTGGAGGATGTCTTCTGTTCAAGAAAGAACTGATTGGAGCTGTGTGGGACATGTGGAAGATGTGGGCAGGGTCTTGAACTTTCTTTTGGGTGAGGAAAACCCAGAAGCTTTCAGGTTCGGGTTTTCCCAGGTGTGCCAATATGACATCTCTAATAAAAGTTAGCTTTGAGGAACTTCAGGCCTCGGAGTTTGATTTCGTTGGGGGTGTTACTTGGAACCCTGACAATTGGAGCATGTGATCGACTGATGAGTGAGGGGATAGTTTTGAGGGTTTTGATTTACTGAGGGAAAACCCGGAATTCTCAGATTTGGGTTTTCCCACAATGTGCCAGTATACCTACTCTAGTAAACGGAACTTTGAGAAAATGCTTGCCTCAGAGTTTTTAATTGGAGCGGAGGATTTTCTGGAACACTGTCACTCTGTCAGTTTTGAGTTAAGGAATAGAATAGAATAACAGAGTTGGAAGGGACCTTGGAGGTCTTCTAGTCCAAACCCCTGCTTAGGCAGGAAACCCTACACTACTTCAGATAAATGGTTATCCAACATCTTCTTAAAAACTTCTCGTGTTGGAGCATTCACAACTTCTGGAAGCAAGTTGTTCCACTGATTAAAAATCATTTTTGTCCTCTGAACGTCCCGTTTTTCCCCTCCCTGGCATCCAGAAGCACTCTGCAGGCCCAAAACGGGCTCATTTTGGGCCTCTCAAACCCTCTGCGCATCCCATTTCCAGCCTCCCCGATGCTGGAGACGACAAAAACGGGACCCGCAAAGGCCTCCGGAGGCCAAAAGTGGGGCTGTTTTTGCCCTGCAGAGTGCTTCTTGACGCCAGGGAGGGCAAAAAAGGGATGCACAGAGGGTTTGGGAGGCCAAAAAGAGGCCCGTATGTGCTCTATAAGATGCAAAGACATTTCCACCCACTTGTTTTGGGGGGGGCGGGGGCGGAGTGTGTCTTACAGTCTGAAAAATAGAGTAAGTCCAAGCGGGGTGGGGTGGGGGAATAGGTAGGGTGAATGTTGCAGCGCCTCTTGTGTCATTCGTTAACAGTCATTCGTGTGACAGATGGCCATGGTGCTGCAACACTCATAATTTCAGGACTGGGTCTCAAGTTCTTGGGGGAGGGCTGGAACCGTCGCTAAGTGAACTGCCGTAACTCAGGGATTACCTATACCCTAGGATGCTCTGAGTGACATTGCATGAGGCCTTTGTTCTTGAATTGGATTGGGAGAATGCTCTTCCATGGGCTGAATGTGAAAGTTCTGTTCTCACACAATTTTGGAGGTTTAGAGGACAAATGACAACACACTCCTCTCATGTGACCTCCAGAGGACACATTAACGTACATCTCGTTCTTTTCAGTCTCCACAGATAAGTTCAAATAGAAATGGAGAAATAGAGATAAGAAATGGCAGAGAAAGAATCTAAGCAGAGAGACATTGACTTTTTCCTTCCTTGGAGTACGAGAAGATCCTTTCCTTCTTCCTCCCAGGAGATGATATCTGATTAGTGGTTTTTTAATAACAAAAACTAACTATCGTCTGTCTTCTTGAACTCTCTGATTGGGGACTAGAGAACTCTTACCCAGAGAGGCCACGTTCCTATGGTTTTCAAGCATGACTTCCGAATGCAGCGCTTTTTGGTCAGGATCCAGCTGAGACCACTCCTCCTCAGAGAAAGACACAGCCACCTCCTCGAAGGACACGAGACTCTCCTGAACACGGAAAAAAGAACAGAAAAGGAGAATTCACAAGATCTGTTCATCTTCATGAATGATTTAGACAAGAGGATAGAAGGGGAACTCATCAAATTTGCAGACAAGACCAAATTGGCAGGAATAACAACAGACAATAACAAAGAAAAGCTCAAGATATACAAGAATCGATGGATTGGGCCCCATCAAACAAAATGAAATCAACAGTGAGAAATTTAAGATTCCACATTTAGGAAAGAGAAACCAAATGCACTGGCACAGAAGAGGTGATACCTGGCTGAAGAGTAGCAAGGCCAACAGGGGTCTTGGAGTCCTAGTGGACATCCACTTAAACATGAGTCAGCAGTAGGCTACAGTTGCCAAAAAGAAAGAAAAAAACCCAACAGAATCATAGGCTGCATTAAGAGGGACAGAATCAAGATGACAAGAAGTGTTAGTACCACTTTAAAAGGCCTTGGGAAGACCCCACTTGGAATATTGCATCCAGGTTTGGTTGCCAGATGTAAAAAAGAACTTGAGACTCTAGAAAGAGTGCAGAGAAGAGCAACAAAAATTATTAGTGGATTGGAGGCTAAAACATATAAAGAACAGTTGCTGGAATTGGGTATGTCTAGTTTCATGAAAAATAGGACTAGGGCAGTGATGGCTAACCTTTTTTTGCTTGGGTACCGAATGCGTGTGTGCGATAATGCACGTGCATGTGGCCACACCCATAATGGAATGCCCCCCGTTGCGGGGGCCATACCCCCACACAGGCACATGTGAACCTCCATTGCTGCTCACCCCCCTGCGCATTCACATGCAACTCCCCCACGCTCCCTTTTGGGCCTAGCAGGCCTCCCTGAAGCCTCTGGAGGCCGGAAAGGCTGGAGGCTCCTGGAGCCTCCGGGAGGGCGGAAACAGCCCATTTCTGAACTTCCAATAGGCCTGTATTTCACCCTCCCCAGGCTCCGGAGGATTTTCTGGAGCCTCCAGGAGGGCAAAAACAGCCTCCCCCAGCCCTCAGGAGGCTGGAAACGGCCCATTTCCGAACTTCCAGGAGGCCTGTTTTTCACCCTCCACAGGCTCTGCACAAGCCCTGTCTGTGAAGTTTCCAAAAGATGCCCTAATTAATTCATGAGCCACGAGCCAAACTTCACAAGAAATACAGTCATTTATTGGAGCACCATTTCGGCAATATTCGGATGCAGTTTTAGAACTAATCCTACGTAGATTTACATTCCCCTATGACCCTCTCTCTCCCCTCCTTCCTGGCCATGTCATAAATCACATTCTCCAATTAACCACTTTGACTGGCTGTGAAACCCAAAACTCTCCTACTGATTGCAGTAGAAAAGCATCTGCAGAACGTAGTTTCAGTTAGGGAAATCAATCAGTTCTCCCTGCCTCCTGCTCATGGCAACTTGATAGCTTTGCAAGTTGACATTTGGTTCCCCTCACTTCCCAAGGGCGACCTGTGCAAAGCAAAACAATTTGAATACAAATGTAGAGTTTAAGGACGCGACCCACCATCCGGCTTTGGATTTTCTGTGTGAAATTTGACTATAAGGCGATCAACCTGGATGTTTCGACTCTTTACTGAAGATGCCTCTGATAAGGGATATTTAATCCACTTGATTAAATATTGGAGTTGTCTCCTGTGCCACCTCAAATTGAGGATTTTCTACACCTCATAATGGGTCTGGCCTCCTATGACCACGGGGTCCCGCGGCTCACAGGGTAGTAGCCTCAGGGTCGATCCGACAACGGGTTTTAAGAGGCTACAATGGAATACCGGGTGTATCTTCCCTAGCATTCGGGGCAATTTCAATTGCACCGTGACTGGGTTGATTATCTTTACTATGGGAAATGGTCCCATAAACTTTGGCCCCAGTTTCTTGCTTGTCTGCCTGTTCCTTATAAGTTTGTGCCGCTCTAGCTAGAGCTTTCTTGACATTCTCCCAGGTTGCTTTCAATATGGCCAGCCAGCCAATCAATCAAGCTGACTGAGGAAAGGGGCTCCTTGGGTACTCAGGCATTGGGATGAAGTACCTTGAACAGGATTAGCCCTGTTACAGGCACCTCTACTTTCAGAAACCCCATCCAGACGCTGGTGGGTGGGATTTGCAGAGAGTCGAGGGTTAACTTTTCAGCACCCACCCCCCATCCTGCGATACAAACCCAACTGGCTTCTCCGCGTCCCAAGGACACCCCCCTCCTGCGCTCAGCAGCTACTTCTACCAGCTTCGCCTTCTTGCGCCCAAACCAAGCCATCTGTTGCAAGCCAAGGAGGATGCGAGGCAACAATTACATCCCTATCTCAAAGTCCCCTCTCAACTTTGGACGTGTTTCGCAGTTGTGACCCTGAGCCAACACCAGGGAAGGAGCATAAAGGCAGCTGGCTACCCCGCCCGCTGCTCCTTCTGCGGCGTTGGCTCAGCAGTGGGCATGGTGGAGATCAGGCGATGGGTCCAAACGCAAGTGGCGCAGCACCCCCCCACGACCCCTGCTACGCCCGCTGAGCCGGGCTCTCTGGCCACTGTAGGGGGAGGTGGCAATGCCCACAGTCCAGGGGACACATGCGGCCGGCAGAGCAAGCCAAGAGGGTTTCTCAGCCCTGCTTTGACAGCGGCCATGTGGTCACCTGTGCAGGCAGTACATCCCCCCTACCGTCACTGGCTGCTGGTCTGCCAAAGCCCCGCCAGTTGCACCTGCTCGGCCAGCGGCTCCCGGCGAGAGGAGCCCAGGAAGGGCAGCGGAGGCCACGCGGTTGGAGGCCAAGGTGCCGCCGCCACCCACACATAGTGACTGGGGCAGTGCTCCTTGCTGGCAAGGAGATGGATTTCCCAGGGCACTCATGTGCACAGGCCAGCTAGTCGTCTGTTTACTGGTACACATGCGTGCGTGTCAATCAGCTAGCTAGCTGACCTTCCGGTTTCTGGCACTGCCGCACACATGGCCAGCTGATCGTCGCACACGCATGCGCACCAATAACTAGAAGACTAGCAGACCAATACGCATGCGTGCCTCAGTAACCTGGAAGAGGAATGAGCGACACTGCATGTGCCAGGTGAAATGGCTCTGCGTGCCACTTCCGGTACGCATGCCACAGGTTCGCCATCACGGACCTAGGAGAACAAGTTAACCAGAGGAAGCTATGCTGGCTGACAGGAACTTGAACCTGCTATTCTGCTCTCCATGTTGTGGAAGAACACAAAAATAATCCAATCCAAACAAGGGGTGGGGGGAATAGGAGGAGGGAGCTCTCTGCATACCCGCTTCACTTCCTGAAGGGAGAATACAGATCTAATCACTTTTCCCTTTCTTACCTGATTTGGAGGGTCAACCACTGTTTGATCTCCATCATAAAAACCAGAAAGCATCGTTCTTTGTTTCTCTGTAAGGAATAAATAATTTCAAAATGCATAATTAACAAAATGGGAGGAGCTATTCCATAGAAGAGGAGAGAGAGTGAAGGTAAGACAGATGGACAATCGGACGATCTTCCATTACCTCTTGAGATATTCCGACTTGGATCTTCCCAAGGGATCCTCCTGAAAAAAAGCTCCTGAGGGGGATTTGATGGGTTCTTCTTTCTCTCAGGATCTCTGATCTCCACAGTGCAACACTTCAAACAGGAGGAAGGAAAAAAGAAGCAGAATTAATGTACTTCACATAACATAAAGTGGATTCTTATATTTGGAACAAAACCGCAAAACCCCCAATAGCTATCCGTGAGGTTGAATGAGAAAACAACAGAACAACATCCTAGAAGAATTGGTGAATTGCCACATATGATGAATGCCAGAGAAGTTTGGGATGAAGTATTCAAACACTTTCTCTATTCCCTTCTGAGCTATCTAAAGTCTCTCACCTGCAACTGGACCTGCTCCTTCTGCTCCTCCGCCTGGCTCAGGAGGAGGCCTTCCGCCAAGGCAACCGCCTGGGAGCTGGTCTCTGCTCCACACTCCCGCACCCAGCCTTCCATCTCTGGGGGCAGAAGGAAGAGGAGCTGCTCCAGAACCACCAGGTCCAGCATCTGGGCTTTGGTGAGCTTTTCTGGTCTCAGCCATCGCCTGCAAAAGCCATGGAGTCGGCTGCAAAGTCCTCGGGGACCCTCAGCCTCCCGGTACTGGATGGAGGTCCAGGACTGAACTTGTGAAGGGAGGATGGTTTCCTCCTCCAGGATCTTCTGCCCGGTTCTTGTCCAGAGCTTCGCCCCCTTCCCAGGCTGAGCAGCTGAAGGGCCTTTTCCGGCTCCCTCCTTTCCAAAAGGTTGTGTCTCCATCCTTTCTCTGTCCTGCAGAACAACTCCAAATGGCTCCAAGGACTCTGGTGGGTCTCCAGATGCCTTTTCCTTCACGGGACCATTTCTGGGGCTGCAGGACTGATCCCTGCAAGGGATTCCGCTCTTTTTCTTCTTCCCCCAAGAGGAAAGTTTGCCTTGCAAAGACCACAAATGGCTTCCAGTTTCTGTATCTGAGATGGGAAGAAAAAGAAACGCCAAGAATTAGAAAGTGGAATTCAGCCACTGAGCGACCTTCCCCCAACCTGCCCGGAGCCCCAAGCGGCTCATCCCACCGCAGAGCCCAGGTCCCCCCGAGCAGGGCCGGTAAGGAGGCAGCTGGAGAGGCCGCCCCGCTTCTCTCCCCCTCTGGAGAGAGGATGGAGCCCTCGAGAGCCTGGTGCGAATCCTGCCTCCTCCTCGCCCGGCTTCTCTCCACTCCTGCTGGGCCTCCGCTAGGCCAACCCTCCCCTCCCCCCACTCGGGCTCTTCCCCGGATCCCCGCCGCCTTCCCGGCATCCCCGATTCCCCCTGCAGGGAGAGGGCGGCTGGGGAGCGTGGGACCCGGGAAGAGCCCCTCCCCTCACCTGGGGCACGTCTAGATGTCCCCCCCGCCAGACTCTCTCACAGCCTCTCCGCCTCCTCTGGTCCTCCAGGGGTTAAGGAGACCGAGTGCGGCGTCCTAGAGAGGCAAGGCTCCAGTGGGCCAATGGGGAAGCACCTGGAGTTCCCTTCCCTTGGCGGAGGGCGCCTCCTGGTGGATTTGGCGCGAAGTGTCAGGATGGTAGAATGGGCGGGAAAGAGGAGCGCATCTGAGGGGAAAGGAGAGGGCGGGGATGATGGACTTGGGAGTAGGGGAAAGAAAGGCTCCTCTTCATGGCTCCCTGCCAGACAAAGGCCTCGGCGTCTCCAGAGGCGTCTCTTTCTCCATCTTCCTCTTCTTTCCTGTCCAAGAACCGTCTGTGAAGATGGAGAAAAACCTCTCGGAGCCTCCCTGAAGAACCGCCGCCCTGAAGGCTCCGTGGAGATCGAAGGAGGCCTCCAAAGGGGCCAAAATCCTGTCAGGAACGGCCGGGCGGTCAGAAGACGAGGACCGGGGGGCTCTCTGGGGGACTCCGGCCTGAAGGGGAGGAAGGTGGGAGACGGGCAGGGAGGCCTCCATGAGGGAAAAGGATTGGAAAGGGACCGAGGAAGGAGAGGAAAAGGCTCCGCAATGGAGGAAAAGCTGGAAATCTCCGGAGAGGCCAGAAATTTTACCTCAGAACGAGGCTCCTTCATTGGGAAGCGAAGAGGGGGAAATGGCGCCTCCTCTCTGACTGGAGAGAAACTCAGGGAGGAAGAGGGTGGAAAAGGGAGATGAAGCTCAACTGGGAAGAGGAAGAAAAAAAAACATTTCCACGGAGGGATCGAAGGGGAGATTTCGCCTCCAGAGACGAGAGGAGGAAGCGGAGCCTTGGGGGGGGGGGGTTGAAGGCGGGAATCTCTCCCCACTTTTCCCGCTTCTCTCCCTCCTCCTTCAGTTGACATCACAGGGGACTCTGCCCGGAGACCGATGACGCTCGAGCAGCGAGGATTCCCATTGGTCCAAAGTCCGAGGAAAAGGCTCCAATCCAGAAGCGCCGATTCCTCCTCTGGGGCTGGAAGCTTCAGGCAGGGAGGCCCCCTCCCCTCCCCCCCTTCAAGTCACAGATCAAAGGTTCTGCCGAAGGGAGGGGGAGGCGGAGCCCAGAGCCAGGGGAGACTTGGGGGTTACAGCAGGGGTGAAATGAAATTCAAATGTTTTTTCCCTACCGGTTCTGTGGGCGTGGCTACTAGAGATCATGCAGAAGAAAATACATATTTCTTCATGCTTAAGAGTTCTCTTCACAGGGAGTTCTTTTTTCATTTTCCGTGTGTATATTATGTATGAGTTCTCAACTCAATTCTAAATACCTTTCCCTATACAGAAACCCCACTTACTCTGCTTCGGATACTATTAATTAATTAATTAATTAATTAATTAATTACATGTATTTATATGCCGCCCTTCTCCCGAAGGACTCAGGGCAGCAAACACAAGTTAAGAAACATGTACAATAAAATCCCGTTTTAAACCAAATAACTAATTAATAATAAATAATAAAAACCTGGAATCAGAGTCAGCCTATTTGCTTGAACAGCCAAGTCTTCAGGTCCCGACGGAAGGAGCGGAGATCAGGAGCCGTCCGGAGCTCGGTAGGTAACTCATTCCAGAGGGTGGGAGCACCCACAGAGAATGCCCTTACCCCTGGGCACCGCTAAATGACATTGGCTCGCCGTTGGAACCCTGAGGAAAGCGGCCCTATGTGAGCGAACAGGACGGTGAAAGGCAGGCAGGAGAAGGTCCTGCAAATATCCTGGACCTAAATCATGTAGGGCCTTATAGGTGAGAACCAACACCTTGAAGTGGACCCGGGAAACCACTGGTAACCAGTGCAGCTCGCGCAGGAGGGGTGTTATATGGGAGTAACGAGGGGCTCCCGTAACAACCCGTGCGGCTGCATTCTGGATCAGCTGGAGTCTCCGGGTGCATCTCGGGCAGGCCCATGTAGAGGGAATTGCAGTAATCCAAGCAGGAAGTAACCAGGGCATGAGTGACTGCGAAGGTCATCTCGGTCCAGGAAAGGGCGCACCAGGCGAACCTGTGCGAAGGCCCCCCTGGTCACGGCTGTTAAATGGTCTTCTAGGGACAGCCGAGCATCCAGGAGGACACCCAAGTTGCGAGCCCTATCAATGGGGGCAAGTTTTTCCCCATCCATCAAAAGTGATGAGGTCTCTGAAACCCAAGATGTCGGCATCCACAGCCACTCAGTCTTGGAGGGATTGAGTTTGAGTCTGTTTCTGCCCATCCAGGCCCGTACCGCCTCCAGGCAACGGGACATCATGGAAAGCGCACCTCTGGGGTAGAGATGTATAATTGGGTATCATCAGCATATTGATGATATCTCACCCCAAAGCCACGAATGATCTCACCCAGTGGCTTCATATAGATGTTAAAGAGTAGGGGGGAGAGAACTGACCCCTGAGGCACCCCACAATTTAGGGGCCTCGGGGTGGATCTCTGCCCTCCCGCCCATACAAACTGAAAGCGACTTCCTTGACAGAAACAGGGTCAAACTCAATCCAGATATTATTCTCAAGACCCACCCTAGTCTCCCGATTGGATTCTGCCCAGTCAGAGTCCAATCCGACCTGGAGCTGAGCGATTTTATCATGCAGAAACTACAAAATCCTCAGCTCTGCCCTGTAAAGGGTCTTCCCTCACTCCCTGATTGAGGTAGCGGGTCACACGAAACAGGGCCGCTGGGTGGTTTTCTGCAGATGCAATGAGGGCGGCGAAGTAATCTCGCTTCGCCGCTTCCATCGCCACTAGATAAGACCTAATATGGGTTCTTAACTGTGTTCGGTCAGATTCAGATCGGGAGGACCTCCATCTCTCCTCTAGGTGTCTTTTCCGACGTTTCATATCCCGGAGCTCATAGAAAACCAAGGAGCGATCCGGGATCTGCGTCGGGTTAGAGGCCGCAAAGGTGCAATTCTGTCCAAGGCATCAATAGCCACCCGTTCCCAGGATGCCACCAGAGCCTCAGCTGAATTGCAGGATTGAGAGGTGGGGAATGTTCCAAGCTCCTTCAAGAACCTTTCTGGGTCCATCAGGTGCCTGGGGCAGAACCATTTTATGGGTCCCGTCTCCCAGCAGCAAGGGTTGGCAGATTGAAAGTCCAGTCTAAGGAGGGAATGGTCAGTCCATGACAGGGGAGTGATGGAAAGTTCCCCCTTACCATGACCATTTATCCACTGCCCAGAGAGAAAAACCAGGTCGAGTGTGTGTTGGGCCCTGAATAACCTGAGTCAGGTCCATGGAGGCCATGAACTCCCGGACTGTCTCAGATGACTCGCCGATCGAAGGCAGATTAAAATCTCCCACAACTAAAAGGCTGGGGAGTTCAAGTGCCACTTCAGTCAAGACATCGAGCAGTGTGGGTAGGGCTGTGGCAACATAGCTGGGAGATAGGTATGTGACCAACAAGCCCGACTGAACTCCAGGGTCCCACTTCAATAGAAGAGACTCACACCCGCCTATCTGAGGGACAGTGACCTTAGGACTCAGACTTTCTCTAACAACCACTGCCACCCCCCCCGCCCCTTCCCTGGTGTCACGGCTGGTGCAGGACACAAAAGCCTGGGGGGCATAAAGCAGAGAGAGGGATTCCCCCCTCTTGCCCCAACCAGGTCTCCATGATACAGGCCAGGTCCGCACCATCCTCATCAATAAGATCTCGTATGAGGAGGGCCTTATTCATCACTGACCTGGCATTCACATATATCAGACGGAGACCAGGGTCCCTCGCTCTCATATCCCCAGGAAAGCAGGGTGAGCAGGAGGTATGGGAGCAAGCCACCATCCGAATGCGTCTGGTGTGATGCTCCCCACCCCTACTTCGATTTCTTCTGCCCCCTTCCACCACCACAGGTATAGAATGTCCCACCCTCCTCCGAGCATCCCCTACGACCCCCAACCCCCCCCAACCCGCCGGGACTGTCAGAATGGCATGGCTGCTGATCCTTAAGAGACCCCCCCAGTCTCATTTTTGTTATTAAAAACGACCCTCCTCCCGGATCCCCTTAAAATTGGATCTAAAAATCTATTTTAAAAACCCCAGAGCCTCCGTTTTTTAGCATACCACCTCTCGGGGTTCCAAAACCCGTCATCAAGGGTGGCCCTCGATAGTTGAGAGGGCCAAACCTGCGAGAGGGGGGAGTCTCGCAGTGCAAGGAGCTCCGCAGTTGAATACATTAAAGAATAATTGTCATGATTGACAATTTCCTGCAGATGATCAAAGGAAATGCTATCCTGGGGATAGAAGCCTGTCAGTGAATCTGCGTGGAAGCAGGTGTATGCACACACTTATGGGTGGCAAAAGATCACCAAAGCATCTCACCCCAGGGAGCAAAGACAAAATAACCAGAGAACGGACTTTGCTATTTACCCGCATTGGCATGTAACTCGAAAGGCAGCAAATAGCAGGGCGAAGGAGGAGAGGGCTGACTTCCCAAACACCAAACACTGCAGAGGAGGAAGGGGAGATTCCAGCCCATCTCCTCCTTCCCTCCCCACACTAACCGGTGTCCGCAATGACCCTGCAGCTCTCTGGGCGTCCCCAGCAGGCCAAAAGGAAATGGCGGAAGGAGCCGAGCAGAAGCAGACGCGCCAGGCAGGCTGAGTGAGAAGGGAGCGCGAGAGGATCAGCGGTGCCGGCAGCTGCCGGAGAAGGGCTGCCGCAGAGAACTGCCAGGCGGCTTCCTTTATTTATTTATTTAATTTGATTTGTTAAAAGAGCGTGCATGGGAGGGGGGAGAAGCAGATGTTTCCTCTGGCTCTGGAGAGGACCAGGATGAGATGGGGCCTGGGGCGATTTTTACTGGCTCGGTGAACCGATTAAAATCATCCCTACAGCCCGAGGTGGTCGAATTTCATCCCTGGGTCACAGACACACACACAAACCCTCAATCTTTCTTAAGGTTGTAGAAAAAAATGCCTTTAAAAGTTTAAAAAAAAAGTTGGCCACACCCACCCAGTCACACTACCCCACCACCAAACCACGCCCACAGAACCGGTAGTAACAAATTTTACATTTCACCACTGATCCCAAGGATCACTTCTCAGAATACAGAATAACAGAGTTGGAAAGGTCCTTGGAGGTCTTCTAGACCCTATACCATTCCAGAGGAATGGTTGTTCAATCATCTCTTCTTAAAAGCCTTAACTGATGGAGCCCCCATAACTTCATCTCCCTTTTTTTTACAACAATTCTCCTCTCCTCTCTTTCTCTTCCCTCCCTTCTTCTATCACTTTCCTCTTTCCTCCTCTCCTCCTTCTCTACTTCCCCCTCCTCTATTCCTTCCTCCCTTCCTCCCCTTCTCTCCTCTTATTTCCCCTCCCTTCCTTCCTCTCCTTTTCCCTTTCTTCTATTCCTCTCTCTCCTTCCTTTCTTCTCCTTCTTTCCTCTACTCCTCCTTCCATTCTCTTTACATTGTTGTATTCATTTTCAATTCAATATTTTCTACAATGGTATCCGGGCAACCCTGATTTTTTCCCAACTTATTAACTATATTCTTCAAAGACCCCATCACATTTTATAATTATTTCAATTATTAATGTATTTCAACTCATTCCATTTTTACATTGAAGTCTTTTAACTTAATTAATCTTCCACTTCTTATTTTCCTTAGTTCCTAATTTCTTATTCCAACATCCATTAGTTATTTTTCTCATTTACTAGCCTTTCTATACCTTAATTTCAGTTATTTTCACATTTTCACAAGGGTTAAGGAATAACCCTTGAGTAGCAAGGGTGTGCACATGAAAGCAATTGAGAGTAGTTACGAATAAACACAGTCAACACACAAAATAGTAAGGCACAATCCAATACAGTCCAGGTCATACACATATAAAGCAGGAGATAGCCAAAACGACAGTCCAGGGATAATCCAATAACAAAGTCTTCTTACCAGTCGTCATAGTCATTCACAATAAACAGTTCTTTTGGATTTGCAAACAGTAGCATACAGAGATATCAGAGAGCAAGAACAGCAAAGAGAACAAACCATGTTTCTAGCTCCCTCTTAAGGACATTGGCTACAGAGCTAACCAATCAGGACACAGTATGATGCAATACAGCAGTCTTAAAGCTACATTGATGGTTTATATATTGCCAACCCAACAAGTTAGGTAGTAATCATTTCCTAACAAAACCAATCTTCATTTCATATTGCATCTGCTAATCCATTTTACAATAAACAATATATTTCTTCTTTTTTACTTCTTATATACATCATTTACTAGCATTTCAATTTTGTATCTTAATTTCCATTATTTTCATATTTAAACCATTAATTTCACTTTACATTACACCTGATCCATTTTACAATAAACAATATACTTCTTCTTGTTTACTTCTTACATACAATTTCTACTATTAATACATTTCCCTTAAATCAACCATTAAATGCTTTATTTCCCTTCCTTCTCTCCATTATTCTTCCCCTTTTACCCATTTTCTTTTGGTCTCTCCAAAATTCCACTTCTTAATATTTTTTCTCTTTTTCCCATTCTCTTATTCTCTTCTTTTTCTTTTTATATTTATTGTATCTTTTCCCCTGAATTGTTTCTCTCATTTTTAAAATTGTTACCCTTTTCATTCTCCCCCTCAGTCTTTTCCCATCTCCTCTTCCTTTCTTTTTTGGGTGATATTCCCCCCTATCCACATTTTGTTTTTCACTGTCAATCCCAGTGTAATCATCTATTTTTTCATCTTCAATTATTTTCCTTTCAACATTATGTTCTTGCTTCACATTTATATTCTTTTTCTTTTTTTGTAGTCTAATCAGATTTCTGCTTTTTTAAACGCTTCACGCTCCTTAAACATTTCCATTAATTCCTCATATTCCCAATGTTCCATATTGTCAATTCAAATAAATTTTTATTTTAATTTATATGTAATTAAAATTGAAGGCCATGTAGTCTCTCTCTCTCTCTCTCTTTTATTTCCAAATGGTATCCAATTCAAATATCTAAACCATTTCAGTTTAAAGCTTTGTTCTTTTTCTCTTTCAAGGTCGGGATCCAGCTGTTTAAACAAGTACTCCTTCCATGTTTAAAGTGTTTGTTGTGGTGCTTTCGTCTCTCTCCAGTTCACAAATCCCCAGGCAACACAATATCACTTTTAAATCCACATCGAAAATACTTTCTCTTCAATTTGTTTTCCTTTTATTGTTGAAAAAAGGCTCTCACTTTTCTTTTTCTTGTATTATTTCTAATTTCTCCAAATTCAATTTTAAGTCCAGGTAGAAAGTTTAATTTTTTGGGCTTTAGTCTTTTAACTTCCTCTTTGTTCTTTCCCCTCTAATTAACATTCCAAAGTGCCAATTAACCGCTCATTTCACGCTGGGACCTCTTTCAAGCTTTTTCCAAAGAATTTCTTTTTACCTTTAAATTGGCCAAATTGCTCCTCTGGTAACAATACTCCAAACATCGCTCCTGCACAAATCTTAGTCCGGTTGCCCCAACTTAGAGCGGTCGGTCGTTTAAAGGCCGCCACCCACCCGCCCGCCGCCAGATCTAAGAGCTACCTCCAATCCTTTGAGTAACTTGCCTGTTCCTCTTGGTCTTCCAAGGCGCCTCTTTTTCTTCACCATCCCTCCAAGACAGTTCCGGTCCAAAGACCCTCCAACAACAATTTGTCTGGCTGGATTTTCGTAAAGCTCATCAGAGCTCCGCTATTTTCCAGCCAGTATCGTTGCAACGCTTCTGGTTCCTCCCCTATAACCCCATTCTCCTTATGGTTTTCTTACTCAGTTACTTGCATTACATAATATGAAGCCTGTTGGAGGCAGATTTCGACAATATTAAGCAAAGTAAGAAAACCTGAAACAATATTAAGGGATTCGGGATGAATGCATTCCTGACTGCAACTCTGCTCTAGTGGATATACTCATCAGAGGCAGTTTCTTGAAATGATTGGGGAATCTCCACGACTTAAATATTGGCAGCCACACATCACTTTGAGGGCAAATGATAACTTTAATCTCCACTGATGATCATGTTTGCTTTAAAACCTTCTACTTAGCAAAAAAAAGCACAAGAAAGGATTGAGGATTCAGAATCAGAATCAGAATCGAGCTGGAAGCAGCCTTGGAGGTCTTCTAGTCCAACCCACTGCTCACGCAGGAGATCCTATATCATTTCAGACAAGTGACTATTGAGTCTCTTCTTAAAAATGTCCATTGATGAAGTACCCACAACTTCTGAAGGAAAGCTGTTCCACTGGTTAATTGTCCTCACTATAAGGAAGATTCTTGTTAATTCCAGGTTGCATCTCTCCTTGATTAGTTCACATGCATTGTTTCTTGTCCTGCCCTCTGGTGCTTTGGAAAATAAATTGACCCCCTCCTCTTTGTAGCAGCCTCTCAAGAACTGGAATACTACTATCATGTCACTCCTAATCCTTCTTTTCTGTAGACTAGCCAAACACTAATCCTACAACCGTTCTTCATATGTTTTAGTCTTCAGGCCTTTAATCATCTTAGCTGCTCCTCTTTGCACTATTTCCAAAGTCTAAAATTCTTTTTTGTAATGTAATGACCAAAACTGGATGCAGTATTCCAAGTGTGGTCTTATTAAGGCTTTATAAAACGGTACTAATATTTCACATGATTTTGATTCTATGCCTGTTTATACAACCAAGGATTGTATGAGCTTTTTTGGCTGCAGCCGCACACAGGTGATTCATGTTTAAATAGTCATCCATTCAGACTCCCAAGGTCCCTCTCACAGTTACTGTGTCAAGGTTCCAAGTAATACATCCCCCCAAAATAAGAATTCCAAGGCAGACATATTCCTCAAATAACATTTTATTGGGACATATCATATTGGCACGACTTGGTGGAAAACTGGCTCTGGATTCCCGCTGGTTTTCATCCCAATTAAAAGTAAAACTTCGTCAATTCCCCCAAAGTCTCCAGTCACCTGGCCCAATCAGCTCGCAATCCAGTTGCTGGGCATGACCAGTCTTCTCTGCCCAAACACCTGCAGAAACATACTTAACTCCTAGGGGAAAGAATTTTATTTTGGCTACAACACCACAACTATCTCTACACCACCCTCCCTGGCTCCTAGCTCCAGGCTGTGTCATCCCTGAAGCCAGGCAGGGAAAAACCTTACAAAAAAACTATGAAAAAGAAAATAGCCACAGTTAGGCCAGCTTCAGGGTTGACATACCATTTTTGAGCCAGGTTTCGTCTAGTTTTTCCCGCCCAGGTGTAAAACTTTCCTGTGTGGATCATCTGATGGGAAATAAGATGACTTCTTTGAGCAAAAGTCTTTCCACATTCCATGCATTTATATGGCTTCTCTCCTGTGTGGATCATCTGATGGGAAATACGATTACAATGTGGAGCAATCGTCTTTCCACACTCCATGCACTTAAATGGCTTTTCCTGTGTGTCTCTTTTTGTGGATAGTACGTTCAGAGCTACGAGTAAAGGTTTTGTCAAACTGCATGCGTTTATATGGCCTCTCTCCCATGTATCTCTTTTTGTGGATAGTAAGTTCAGAGCTACAAGTAAAGGTCTTTCCACACTCCATGCATTTAAATGGCTTCTCCCCTGTGTGGATCTTTTTGTGGTTAGTAAGTCTACTGCTCAGAGCAAAGGTCTTTCCACACTCCATGCATTTAAATGGCTTCTTCCCTGTGTGGATCTTTTTGTGGTTAGTAAGTCTACTGCTCAGAGCAAAGGTCTTTCCACACTCCATGCATTTAAATGGCTTCTTCCCTGTGTGGATCATCTCATGGGAAATAAGATGAACTCTTTGAGCAAAGGTCTTTCCACACTCCATGCATTCGTATGGCTTCTCCACTGTGTGGATCTTTTTGTGGATAGTAAGTCTACTGCTCAGAGCAAAGGTCTTTCCACACTCCATGCATTTAAATGGCTTCTCCTCTGTGTGGATCATCTGATGGGAAATTAGATTACCTCTTTGAGCAAAGGTCTTTCCACACTCCATGCATTTATACGGCTTCTCCTCTGTGTGGATCATCTTATGAGAAATAAGATTACCTCTTTGAGCAAAGGTCTTTCCACACTCCAGGCATTTATATGGCTTCTCCCCTGTGTGGATCATCTGATGGGAAATAAGATTACCTTTTTGAGCAAAGGTCTTTCCACACTCCATGCATTTATACGGCTTCTCCTCTGTGTGGATCATCTTATGAGAAATAAGATTACCTCTTTGAGCAAAGGTCTTTCCACACTCCAGGCATTTATATGGCTTCTCCCCTGTGTGGATCATCTGATGGGAAATAAGATTACCTTTTTGAGCAAAGGTCTTTCCACACTCCAGGCATTTATATGGCTTCTCCCCTGTGTGGATCATCTGATGGGAAATAAGATTACCTTTTTGAGCAAAGGTCTTTCCACACTCCATGCATTTATATGGCTTCTCCCCTGTGTGGATCATCTTATGAGAAATAAGATTACCTCTTTGAGCAAAAGTCTTTCCACATTCCATGCATTTATACAGCTTCTCCGCTGTGTGGATCTCTTCGTGGATCGTAAATTCATTGCTACGAGTAAAGGTTTTCCCGCACTGCATGCATTTATATGGTTTCTTTCCCACGTGTCTCTTTTTGTGGATAGTAAGTTCAGAGCTACAAGTAAAGGTTTTCCCACACTCCATGCTTTTATATGGTTTCTCTCCCATCTGTCTCTTTTTGTGGATAGTAAGTTCACTGCTACGAGTAAAGGTTTTCCCACACTCCATGCATTCATATGGTTTCTCTCCTGCTGCTTGGAGGGACTGGGCTGCATGGGCTACGGGTGCTTCTGACCACTGTTTCTCCCCAGTGTGAATTTTTTCATGGGAAGTAAGTTGCCTGCTTATTCTAAAATATTTTCCAGATTCAAAACATTTATAAGGCTTCTCTTTTGTGTCAATCGCTTTGTCAGATGTAAGGAAGTTATTTCCAAGAGAAAGAATCAATGTCCTATTGTAATTTTGTCCGTTGTGTTTTCTTATAGCTTCTTCTCCTTTGTTTTGGGTTAAATAGTGTTCATTTACTTGTACTTTAGCTTTGATTAGCTTCACACTTTTCCCAACATATTTTTCCCTTATTTTCTCTTCTTGGGCAAGAGAGTCTTGCATCGGAGCATCAGTGGAAGATGAGCTTTCCTGATTCCAATTCTTTGAGTGGTTTCTCTCATGGCTTTCTAATTCCGTTCGAATTCCAAACTTCTCCGTTCTATCTTTAGCATTGATCACTTGGAGCAGTTCACAGGAAACTTGATTCTCCTGCCCATCATTACCTTCAAAGGAAAAGAGAAATGAAAATGGTAACAAGGTTAGAGAAAAAGATCACAGTGTAGAAAATCAACGAATTTTCTTCTGAATTTTTCCAAAATTCCATTAGGTTGTATGTTTGCATGATTACAGGGATGTGATATAGACATAAAGATTTCTATATCCATGAGTCATGAAAGCTTTGAAAATATCTAGAAAATATCTCTTTCTTTACAATTATCTATATATATGCAATCAGGGGAAACATCCAAGAAGAAATTAGGAGAAAACTTAAGTTTTTTGGGGGTGGGTTAATCTCAGCAGAGACCTATGAGAACTGAAACAATTTTGAAAAAAGCTCCTTCCCTGGTATACCTTATAGCAGCTTCTCTGTAGCGTGTCTGGCGGGCCAGACCCCCGCTTGGCCTGTTCCTCGACCCCAGTGATAAAACTTTGGGGCAATAAATATCCTTCGTTTGAAGCCTCCCGTTGACTTGTAAACGCTCTTCGTGCCGAGACTGGAAAGGTTGGAAGACTTCAAGAAAGGCTATTTCAAAACCCCAAAGTCTCACCGGCTTGCAACAGCTCTTTGGCCAGATCTGGTACAGGCCTTGGTTAGCAGATAACAGAGGCCTAAAGTACTATAGTGCGAGATATCAGTAGCATGAGATTTTGCACTACTGATCTCACATGATCTCTCACTACTTTAGCCCTATGTTTTCTGCCAATGCACCAAAGCAGGCAAAGGAACCAATGGCTCGCTACATCGTCGCAGGGTAAGTCTCAGTAGGGTGGGGTGGGGGAATAGGTAGGGTGAATGTTACAGTGCCTCTGCTGTCATGTGTAAGCATGGACGGCCATAGTGCTGCAACATTTGTAATTTCGGGACTGGGGCAACTCTAAAGTATTCAGGCGGTAAATCATAACTTCGAATGGTCGCTAAGTGAACTGTCGTCACTTGGCCATTACTTATACCATAGGATGCTCTGAGTGACGTTGCATGAGGCCTTTGTTCTTGAATTAGATTGGGAGGATGCTCTTCCATGGCCTGAGCTTGAAAGTTCTGTTCTCACACAATTTGGGGAGGTTTTAGAGGACAAATGACAAACTCTCTGATTCGGGACTAGACAACTCTTACCGAGAAAGACCAAGTTCCTACGGTTTTGAAGCATGACTTCTGAATGCAGCGCTTTCTGGTCAGGATCCAGCAGAGACCATTCCTCCTCAGAGAAAGACACAGCCACCTCCTCGAAGGACACAACACTCTCCTGAACACAGAAAAAAGAAGAGAACAGGAGGATTTGCAAAATCTGTTCATCTTCATCAATGATGTAGACAAGAGGATAGAAGAAGGGGAATTCATCAAATTTGCAGACAAGACCAAATTGACAGGAATAAAAACACTCCAGAAGATAAGATCCAGATATAGAAGGATCAACAGGACCCTAGCTAACAAAATGAAATAAACTGTGAGAAATGTAAGGTGCTACATTTAGGAAAGAAAAACAACATGCATTGGCATAGAATAGGTGATACCTGGCTCAACAGTAAAAAGTGCAACAGGGATCTTGGAGTCCTAGTGAATAATCATTTAAACATGAGTCAGCAGTATGCTACAGTTGCCCCCCCCCCCCAAAAAAAACCCAACAGAATCATAGGTTGCATTAAGAGGGATAGAATTAAGATGACATGAAGTGTTAGTACCACTTTATAATGCCTTGGTAAGACCACACTTGGAATATTGCATCCAATTTTGGTTGCCAGATGTAAAAAAGATCTTGAGACTCTAGAAAGAATGCAGAGAAAGCAACCAAAATTATTAGTGGACTGGAGGCTAAAACATATAAAGAACGGTTGCTAGAATTGGGTATGTCTAGTTTCATGAAAAAGTAGGACTAGGAATGACAGGATAGCAGTGTTGCAGTATCTAAGGGGCTGCCACAAAGAAGAGGAGCCCAACCTATTCTCCAAAGCATCTGAAGGTGGGACAAGAAGTAGTGGATGGAAACTATAATCAAGGATAGAACTAACCTACAACTAAAAAGAAATTTCCTGACAGAGAACAATTAATCAGTGAACTGACTTGCCACCAGAAGTTGTGGATGCTCCAAAACTGGAGGTGTTTAAGAACAAATTGGACAGCCATTTTTTCTGAAATGTTATAGGGCTTCTTGTTTGAGCAGGGGGTTGGACTAGAAGACCTCCAAGATCCCTACCAACTCTGTTATTCTGTTCCACTGTTCCCAAATTACCAAAGCAAAGATGTGCACTAAGTTAAATCACTGTGCATCATACAAGTCTTAATTTTAGGTGAGAAAATGGACAATTCTGAAAATCTGTTTGACTGAAAAAATATTTGGGGTAAGTTTTATTAAGTTGATTGATTCTGCAGAACATAAAGTGCCCATTGGTAAAGTAATCGCACTTCTGGATCAACTGATCTATTGCTCTATCATTGATTGCTCTAGTAGTTTCCCTTTCTTACTTGATTTGGAGATTCAACCACTGTTTGATCTCCGTCATAAAACACAGAAAGCTTCATTCTTTGTTTCTCTGTAAGGAATAAATAATGTCAAAATGCATAATTAACAAAATAGAAGGAGATATTCTATAGACGAGAAGAGAGAGCGAAGGTAAAACAGATGGGAAATTGGAGGATCTTCCATTACCTCCTGAGGTGTCCAGACTTGGATCTTCCCAAGGGATCCTCCTGAAAAATAGCTCCTGAGGGGGATTTGATGGGTTCTTCTTTCCCTCAGGATCTCTGATCTCCACAGTGCAGCACTTCAAATAGGAGGGAGGAAAAAAGAAGCAGAATTAATGTACTTCACATGACACAAATTGGATTCTTATATTTGGAACACAACTTCAAAGCCCCCAATATCCATCCATGAGGTTGAGTGAGAAAACAATGGAACAATGTCTTACAAAATTGGTGAATTGCCACATATGATGAATGCCAGAGAAGTTTGGGAAGGAGGGTGAAGTATTCAAACACTTTCTCTATTCCCTTCTGAGCTCCCTAAAGTCTCTCACCTGCAACTGGATCTGCTCCTTCTGCTCCTCCGCCTGGCTCAGGAGGAGGCCTTCCGCCAGGGCCACCGCCTGGGAGCTGGTCTCTGCTCCACACTCCCGCACCCAGCCCTC
Organism: Pituophis catenifer annectens; assembly: GCF_029215685.1. Classification (NCBI taxonomy): domain Eukaryota; kingdom Metazoa; phylum Chordata; class Lepidosauria; order Squamata; family Colubridae; genus Pituophis; species Pituophis catenifer. The sequence goes on from NW_027256882.1 coordinate 5,392,737, forward strand.
CATCTCTGGGGGCAGAAGGAACAGGAGCTGCTCCAGAACCACCAGGTCCAGCATCTGTGCTTTGGTGTGCTTTTCTGGTCTCAGCCATCGCCTGCAAAAGCCATGAAGTCGGCTGCAGAGTCCTCGGGGACCCTCAGCCTCCCGGTATTGGATGGAGTTCCAGGGCTGAACTTCTGAAGGGAGGATGGTTTCCTCCTCCAGGATCTTCTGCCCGATTCTTGTCCAGAGCTTCCCCCCCTTCCCAGGCTGAGCAGCTGAAGGGCCTTTTCCGGCTCCCTCCTTTGCAAAAGGTTGTGTCTCCATCCTTTCTCTGTCCTGCAGAGCAACTGCAAATGGCTCCAAGGATTCTGGTGGGTCTCCAGATGCCTTTTCCTTCACGGGACCATTTCTGGTGCTGCAGGACTGATCCCTGCAAGGGATTCTGCTCTTTTTCTTCTTCCCCCAAGAGGAAAGTTTGCCTTGCAAAGACCACAAATGGCTTCCAGTTTCTGTATCTGAGATGGGAAGAAAAAGAAAGTGGAATTTAGCCGCCGAGCGACCTTCCCCCAACATGCCCGGAGCCCCAAGCGAATGCAAAGTCCTAGAGAGGCAAGGCTCCATGGGCCAATGGGGAAGCGTCTGGAATTCCCTTTCCTTGGCGGAGGGCGCCCCCTAATGGATTTGGCGCGAAGTGCCAGGATCATAGAAAGGGCGGGAAAGAGGAGAGCGTCTGAGGGGAAGGAAGAGGGCGGGGGTGATGGGCTTGGGAGTAGGAGGAAAGGCCTCGGCGTCTCCATAGGCGGCTCTTTCTCCGTCTTCCTCTCCTTTCCTGTCCAAGAACCGTCTGTGGAGATGGAGAAAAACCTCTATGGAGGATTCGAACTCGCCTCCCTGAAGAACAGCCGCCTTGAAGGCTGGGCAGAGATCGGAGGCCTCAAAAGGGGCCAAAATCCTGTCAGGAACGGCCGGGCGGTCAGAAGACGAGGACCGGGGGGCTCTCTGGGGGAGTCCAGCCTGAAGGGGAGGAAGGTGGGAGACGGGCAGGGAGGCCTCCATGAGGGAAAAGGATTGGGAAGAGACCGAGGAGGGAGAGGAAAAGGCTCCGCAATGGAGGAAAAGCTGTTAATCTCTGGAGTGGCCAGAAATTTTACCTCAGAACGAGGCTCCTTCATTGGGAAGCGAAGGGGGGGAAATGGCGCCTCCTCTCTGACTGGAGAGAAACTCAGGGAGGAAGAGGGTGGAAAAGGGAGATGAAGCTCAACTGGGAAGAGGAAGAAAAAAAAAATTTCCACGTTAAAGATCGAAGGGGAGATTCGCCTCCAGAGACGAGAGGAGGAAGCGGAGCCTTTGGGGGGGTTGAAGGCGGGAATCTACCCCCCATTTTCCCCGCTTCTCTCCCTCCTCCTTCAGTTGACATCACAGAGGACTCTGCCCGGAGACCGCTGACGCTGGAGCAGCGAGGATTCCCATTGGTCCAAAGTCCGAGGAAAAGGCTCCAATCTAGAAGCCGATGCTGCAGCCCCAGAGGAGGAATCAGGGGCGGGGTCTGGATGGGGGGGAGGAAGCGGTCTCCGCGAGCCTCGGGATTGGGAGAGGCCAGGAGGAGCAAAAGGGCCAATGGGAGTTCTCCCTTCTGCCGCGTCATCGGTCTCCGGGCAGAGTCTCCCTTGAGTTGGAGGAGAGAGTTGGGCGCAGAGAGAGGAGCGGAGAAAGTGGGGGGGGGGGGGTCGTTTCGGACATATTGAAATAGATACTATATCCTCAAGGAAGAAGAACTGATTTAGTTTTAAATTTCACACACGATGGTCTCTCTCCCAGCTTCACTTTCCTATCTATAAAATGGGACCAATATCTGTATTTCTCAAGGTGTTACAGATGATGGAAACGCAGGCTCTCCGCACTTGTGCACAAAGGAACTTCTGAGAAAAGGCTAAGTATCCTTCAATAGGGAGCATTATTTTTCCTGAGCTGGACAGGATCTGGGTTCACCTGAATGCAGGAGAACAGTATCACCTCTATGTCCCAAAGGTGCTTTTTCAAGAGGCAGCTGGACTTTCTGGTTTTTCTCCTTGCGCTTCTTCGGATGAGAAGACGCCTGGTTTTCAGGCATGGTGGAAAAATCCCTCTCCAAAAGTCCAAAACAAGGATTTGGAAACAAAAGGAGAGGCAAGAAGAAGCGAGAGGGCAAAGAAACAGCCAGGAGAATTACTTCATCCCCCATCTAACAGCTGCTGCAGCTGTTTTCTTTCACCTAGCCAGCCTTTTTTTTCTCTACCTCCCCCCCCTTCATGTCTACATAGGAATTATAGAGGAGGAGGAGGATGGGCAGAAGCAGCCCCTTCCTTCAGCTAATCCCTCTCCAGGTCTTCAAGGACTAGGAGCCTCTGTGATGTCACTCTGACTCTCCAGACGAGTTAGAAGTGAATTCAGAGATCAACTTGATCCCGCTTACATCATTCCTGCAGGATTTGCATAATCTCTCATTGTACTCCACCTCCCTTCTAACCTGGTGCCTTCGATCCCGGAGTGACCCCCACTTGCAGGGTTTGGGGGTCACTTTTTTTAAAGAAAAAAAAAGACAAAAGTGAAAAGTTTGAAGAATGATTTCTCTGTCACCAAAAAGACAATTGCAAAGCATGAGGATGGAGCTGGCACAGAATGGAGGATAGTACAGATAAGTCCCCGATTTACAACAATTGATTTAGTGACTGTTCAAAGTTACAACAGTGTCACTGAGAAAAGTGACTTATGACAATTATTTACATTTATGACCTTTGTAGCATCCCATGATAATGTGATCAAAATCCAGACACTTGGCAAATGGTTCGGATTTATGGCCGTTGCTGTGTCCCAAGGTCATGTGATTGCCTTTTGCAACCTTTCCACAAGCAAAATCCATGGGGAAGCCAGATTCACTTAACAACCGTGGTACAAACTTAACTGCAGTGATTCACTTAACAACTGTGGTGAGAAAGGTCGTAAAATGGGGCAACATTCACTTAATAAACGTCTCACCTAACAACAGAAATGTTGGGCTCAATTGTGGTTATAAATCAAGGACTATCTTTAACTGCTGTTTTTATGCAGTGTCCTTGTATCTGATCTTTGTCTCATTCCAGCTAATAACAAAGCCTAAAGGTATCCTCTGATATTATTTCCCACTTTTCCTGATAAAACCCATCTCATTACTTTCTTCGTCATCAGTCGTTGTTGACAGAGCCCAGGGATCTGCAATTTTAAACACTCAAAAGAGCCATTTGTACCCGTTTCCTACAGAAACGAAAACACCGGGAGCCAAATATTTAACAACCGGTGTGACTAGGTGGGCGTGGCCATCTCAAAGTCACTCAGTCCCACCCAGTCATTTGACACACCCCCAGCCACGCCTACCCAGCTGGTCATTAGGGCAGAGAACCAGTTGTTTTTATTTGCCCCGCCTGGCCCCACCTCACCCCTCCCTTCCCAGTCACCTCTTGCCAGACCCAGCCTCGTATTTGTTCTTCATCTTTTCTCTCTCTCTCTCTCTCTCTCCCTCCCTCCCTCTTTATCTCTCTCTCCCTCCCTCTCTGTCTGTCTGTCTCTCTTTTCTCTTTCTTTCTCCTCTTTCCCTCTTTCTCTGTCTGTCTCTCTGTCAACTCTGAAACTGTTCTGGAAAACTATGGGAGTTTTCTTTTTCCTTTTCTGTAGTTCTATTAGGGGTTCTTTCATTTTATTTCAGGCCTCAAGAAGCTTGGAGCTGAGGAGTGGGGTGTTGTAACTAAAACAAACTACTAGTAATTCATTCCTAGGACAAGGACATTCCAACTGCCAGCTGGCTGGAGGTGGAGGAAGGAGTTGCCAGGTAACCAGCCAGTGCCTGGTGATTTATAATGTGATTTATTGTTGTGAGAAAGTGAAACTTTCACTTTTATCTAGGTGGAAAGCCTGAGGAAGCTCAGAGTGTCAGGGTTCCAAGGAACACCCCACACAAAATAAAGCTCCGAGGCCTGAGGTTCCTCAAAGTTCCAATTTATTAGAGATGTCATGTTGGCACGTCTGGGAAAACCCAGATCTGAAAGCTTCCTGGTTTTCCACACCCAGCTGACAGTTCACAGCCCTGCCCCACACCCACAAGTTCATCACATTGTCCAATCAACTCTACACACTCCACCGGATACAATCTTCATGCAGCCTGCATCAGACACAGCAGAAGTCCTTGAGTAGGAAATGTTGTTATGACTAACTTTCTACCGCTCCAACAACAACCCCCTCCCAACTTCCCCAGCTAAAATATGTGGCAGTTTAGAAGCAAAAAGAAAATTGTCTTCCAAAACTGATACAGAGTTGGCTTTTCACCAGTTGCTGCCAAGATGATGTCTCTAAATTAAAAACTGTTCTTTGAGAATCTGCCTCAGAGTTCTGTTTTGAAATGGGGTCATTTCTTGGAACCCTGACTCCCTCCCTCCCTCTCTTTCTCCTCTTTCTCTCTCTCTCCCTCTCTTTTTCTTTCTCTTGGTCTCTCTCCTCTGCCTCGGTCTCTGTTTCTCTCTGTCTCTCTCTCTCTCTCTCTGTGTGTGTGTGTGTGTGTGTGTGTGTGTGTGTGTGTGTATGTGTGTGTCTTCTCTGTCTCTCTCGGAAAGCCGAGGCTGGGCCGACCCGGCAAGCTCTCCTTTGGGGCTCTTTGCTACTCCTTTTCTTTCTTCTTGGCAACTTTTCAGGCTGGCTGAGGAGTGAGCGCAAGCTGCAGTGGAGGCTTCCCCAATGACAACCCTCCTCCTCCTTCTCCTCATGTGACTCCCTGGCCAGCTGTGGCGGGGTCGGTAGGGCGCGCACAAGTGGGGAGACCCTCCTCAAGTGAGCGGCCGGGCTTGACCTAAGTACAGCAAGTATGCAGGGCGGGCGGGTTGACCGACTGACAGGTGAGCATCTTTAGTGAGGGTGCTCCGGCTTTCTCCAAGCCTGACCCCTGGGGTGAGTGTGCGAGCTTTGGCAGGGCCAGCGCACTTTTCCCACTGCCCTGAGCTACTTTACCTGAGCGACCGCACCAACAAGGGCCAGAAGAAGCAACTGCACCAATAATGCCTAGCACCAATGCCTCACCTTCTCAAGCCAGGCGAGGAGGGACTGGGAGTGGAGAGGGGCAGGGCCACCCAGTAGTGGGATCAGCCGGTTCCCCGAACTGCAGACGTTTGCCGGTTCAGCAGGGAGCTGCAGCAGAGGGGTCGAGCTACAGAGCCCCCGGTTGCCGACCTCGCTATAGACTAACATGGCTTCCTTTGCTACAATGTCTCCTTAATTTGACACTAAAATTGTTAGTAAAAATAATGTTGGTCATCAGCTTCATTTCTATAGTGGAATAGATTGGCACTGGACTAATACATTTTAAAGTTGGGATACTTTCCTGTTAGTTCAAGCAGTAGTGAATAGGAGTTTAATTCAGCTGTAAGGAAGAGCCCAATGTCTCTGCACCAAAGAGTTAAATGATAAAGCTTGAATTGGGGACAAACTATATAAAACATATACCATCATCATCATTCTGATACTGTTAAATGTGCTATTCTCTACAACTTTAACACAGATAATAAGATTTGTACTGTCCTTGTTGGGTATCATACCAGAAAAATAAACTAAAGGAGATATGTACTTAATATTAGATGTATTGACAGCGACTAGAATTGCATTTGCGCAACACAGGAAGAGCATTGAGATTCCTACAGAAGAGAATGCAATTAAAAATATTAGAATGTGCAGAAATGAACAGACTAACACTTAAAATTAAAGACAAGGAAGACACTGAATATTTCTTAATTTGGGATTCATTTTATCAATGGTTAACAAGTAGAAACAGAAGTTAGATTTCTTTAAAAATACAAGAGAATGACTAATTTTGTAAAAACGGTTTATCAAATGTATAATTAAGCACTACTCTTATTATATGTTTATTATTAATGTTATGATGAGGCATTACTGCGATATGATTATTACAGGGGTGAAATCCAGCAGATTCTGGAGAACCGGTAGTGGAAATTTTGAGTAGTTCAGAGAACCGGCAAATACCACCTCTGGCTGGCCCCAAAGTTGGGTGGGAATGGAGATTTTGCAATATCCTTCTCCCAGGAGTGAGGAAGGAATGGGGATTTTGCAGTATCCTTCCCCTGACACGCCCACCAAGCCACGCCCACAGAACCGGTAGTAAAAAAATTTGGATTTCACCACTGGATTATTACTAATATTATGAATACTATTATGATGACTATTGCTCAAATGAACTGTACCCAAACAACACACAGTTTATATAGGCATTAAAATTTTTGCCCCGAAAATAAGACTTAATATTGTTTTTTTTAATACTTAAAATGGTCATTAAGGAACAGAACCGGTTGTTAAATTATTTGAATCCCACCACTGGAAGGGCAGCCCCACAGCCAGGACTTCGGGGTGGGTTGTCTCATACACACACACAGAGTTTCTTTCTACAAACTCCAACAGCTGCAGAAGCGCTTGGGATTCGCTTCTCCCTCGCCCCCAGCCTCAAGTGTTGGGCTCCTCCAAAGCGGATCCAGGAAAGTGGCCATGATCCAGCAGGCAAGAAGCCTCAATTCTTCATCAGGGAAGCTCAGGGACTGACCTGCTCTACTCCATTGCTGAGTCTCCAGGTGGGGTAGCCCCTTGGTCCTGGGCCCCACTGGAAGTGGTTGAAGGGGCCCTTCCCGACTCCCGAGAAGTGAAAGCAACGGGAGAGGCTCTCCGGGGGAAGCAGAACTCCAGCACCTCTGAGGGTCCCCTCCATCTGGCAGGACTTGGAGAAATTGAGGAGGAAGGGGGGATTCTCACCCCTGCCCCTACCCTGTTCTGTCCCCGTCCCACACACGCACCCCCACAGACGGCCCGGAGTTAATAAGCCACACGACAAAGTCTTTGAAGATAAAGCTGGCAGCAACCCAGTGGCTAGCTGCCAATTCAGACTTTACTCACACAAAACAAAGATTAGACTGCAAGCATTCCGATAAAGCAGGCAAAGTTTCAGCAATACAAGGATTAGTCCAAATGCAGTCCGACAAGGCAGGGAGAAGTCCAGTAAAGCAAAGATCATGGATTATTTCTAGTTTTTGCTCATCACAAACTGAACCGGCCAGCACACCCACATTTATACCCTGTGGGGTGTGGTCCAGTGACTCAGCTAATCTCTGGCATGCCTTCCCCTCTGTTGCGCACGCTTCTCCCTGCGCCGCTGTCGAGGATCTAGCCAGCACTTAGCTCCTTCGTCGCTGTCCACCTGTGGCTGCGGGGACGTGCTTGGCTCTGGGCCTATATCTTGGCCTTCAGTGTCCTCCAGAGGCATTGCCAGAGAGGATGGTCCTGGAGAGGGAGGCCTTGCCAACTCCTCTCCCTCACTCTCAGAGTCTGCATCTGTTGATAGCCCAGGCTCAGGCAACGGAGCCACAACATTCCCCAGCCTGGGATCTGCCCACCCTCCCCCTGAACCAGTCCTGCCTTCAGACCCAAAGCAGCCGGGATGGTCGATCCAGAGGCAGGGGAGGCCTCAATCTGGGGACAGTGGGAAGAGAAGGGGGGACCCTCCTGAGGATGCAGGAAAGAAGAGAAGGAGGAGGGAGGAAGGAGGAATTCCAGGCTTTTCCTATAATGTTTATTCTTCTATAGCAAAACAAAGGAAAGTGACTTGGAGGAAGAATAATGTAGATGAAGCTGCTGTGCATCCAAAGCCAGGAGAGATGAGGGATCCGGGGTGACAGGCAGAGCCAGAGTCCCCGGGGTCAGTCTAGATCAGGGGTGTCCAACTTGATTGGGGAGGGCTGTGGTTGACCTCGGGGGTCTGGCCGGGCGTGGCCAGCTTGATGCCACTCCCTGGGTGTGGCTGACTCAGGACAATCCAGTCTCGAGCACCGGGATCCCACAGCCCAGCCCAGCCCTGCTTCCCCGAGAGGACATCCATTTACCTTCTCCTCAAGGCTGCTGCTGGTGCCACCACGGGGTGAGGCTGGGCAAAGAGGCTGGGTGGGGCAAGGGCAACAACCTGTAGCTGTTTCTGGGCAGAGTGAAGTGTAGAACCCAGTCTCCATGCACTTGCCACAAGTGCCCGTGCACACCCGCCTCCTCCTGTGCACATGCACTTATGACAAGTGCATGGAGACTGGCCAATATATTTAACTCTGCCCGGCAACAGCTACAGGTTGTTGGCCTCGCCCTGCCCAGCCTCTTCGCCTAGTCTCTAGCCTCTGTGCCCAGCCTTGCCCACCGCCTCCTGTATGCATGCATGCCTGCTAGGATGGGGTGGCCCAGGCTGGAGCAATGCTAACCCAATGCCTAGGATCTGGCCCACAGGCCTTGAGTTTGACACGCCTGGTCTAGATGGTCTCCACCCCTCCCTCCCAAGAAAGAGAGGACCTGAAAGGAAGCGGGGGGGGGCAGTCTCAGCAGGAGAAGGTCCAGACTGCCATTCTCCTCCCCTCCCCCAACCTGCCACTTTCAGCCTCCATTTCTCAGAGGTTGCAAACAGGACAAAGAGTCTGTCAGCACTCCAAACTACATTCGTTCCAGTGCTGACATAAGGAGAAGAGGGGGCAGCTGGCAAGAGGACGCTTGACTTTTCACCTACTTATTTTCCCTGAAGATAATATCCCCTAGGAGATGGGATGGGAGGGGGGGACATTCCTGGGAGCTGAAGTAGTAGATATGGGGAGAGTGATTTGGAAGATGGCCAATGAGACGCAGAGAATTGGGGAACAGAAAGGGAAGGTTTGGGGTCAGGAAGTCAGTGTTGGCTACGATGTAGTCGGGAACAGATTGTCGTGCTTAATAAATGAAAGATTTCATCAAAGACTGTTTGGAAATGCAATTTATTTGAGACGACACCGAAACCTGACAGAGTCATCATTTGACTAAAGAAAATATATCCTTTTGCATCAGAGAGCAGGATTAATTCATCAGTGCTGTAGAAAAAGAAATGGGGAAGAAAACTATGAAGAGAAACCTTTAGGGTAAAAACATATTTTACTTCCCTTTCAGCCCCTAACCCCAAGGCCGACCCACAACGCAGGGGTGTGGTTGATAGGCAGGGACAGATTGAGGGAGAAGTCACTCATCTCAGGGAGGAAAAGGTTGGGATTCCTCCCCATTTCATCTCCAGGGGCTTCTGGAATTTTCTCTAATTGTCTTAATTAGAGGGTTAATCAAGAGGGGAGACCCTCTCTCTCTCCCCCACCTCTCTCCCCCCTGCCTCCCTGCAGCGTTTCATATGAACAAAGAAGATGGGGCTACGATGGGGGTGGCAGTAAAGTTGGGAGCCTGAGGTCACTGGGCCAGAAATTGTGTGAATTCTCACAAGGAGAAGGGGGGTCAGGAAGAAGAGCCTGTCAAGGTTTCAACTAATGAACCCAAAGGAGTCTGTATGGGGTGCCAAGAAGGATCCTCTCGGACCGGAGGGTGGGGTGCAGTTCAGGGAGAAGTTTTGGAGGGAGTTCATTAAGTTGATAGGGTCATCTCAAGGACTTAGCTCCACCTCCCACCCGAGTACGAACGGAGGTATAGAACGAGCGAACGCAATGACAGAACAATACCTGAGATGCTAAGTTCATTATCAGCAATTTAGCTGGGCAGATCTCCTGCCATTTGCTGAAGTGACCTACAATACTGCAGTGCATAGTAGCATGAGGTGAAATGTAAAATTTGTTACTACCGGTTCTGTGGGCGTGGCTTGGTGGTGGGGGTAATATGACTGGGTGGGCATGGCCAACTTTTTTAAAAAAACTTTTCAAAGCATTTTTTACTACAACCTCTTTGACCAAAGAGGTTGTCAAAAAATGCTTTGAAAAGCCTCTGATGATCCCAGCTGAGCCGTGGCTTTTTTGAGAGGCTTTTTTTTTTACTTTTAAAAGCATTTTTTTGGCGGAAGAGGTTGTAGAAAAAATGCTTTTAAAGTAAAAAAAAAAAAGCCTCTGATGATCATGCGGCTCAGCTGGGCATTGGGGGGGGGCAGGGATTTTTGCTACTGGTTCACCGAACCACCCGCCACTATCGCTACTGGACTGGGCGATCCGGTCCGAACTGGGAGCATTTCACCCCTGGTGTCACCCCTTTTAAAATAGCCATAGGGTGGAATTTTCCTCATGCCTGAATAGCCTCAGGAACCCCCCTCCACAGTGAGCCTAACAGAATGGGTGGGTTGCTTACAAAATACGTGGGGGAATTTAAACCTGGGGTGCTCCCTCCCCAAGGGAAGAATGGGAAGGAATGACCCCTTCCTTCCCTTCCCTTCCCTTCCCTTCCCTTCCCTTCCCTTCCCTTCCCTTCCCTTCCCTTCCCTTCCCTTTCCTTTGGCAATTTCCCAAAACATGGAAAAATTCTGGGCAAGATTTTAGCATTTGTGTGTGCTTTTGTTTTTGATTGCGATACTTTTTCAGGTCTCTGTAAAGAAACGCCCAAAATCCAAAAAACTGCTCTATCCACAACAAGGAGATATTGTTCAGGCAAGTTTTTTTTTTTTTTTTTTTTTTAAAGGAACAATTAAGGAATTTTAAAAGCCACCTATAACTCTTAGGAGGGGTTGAGATGAGGGAAGAAGAGGAGAAACTCACCTGCAGGAGGTTGGATGGGAGTTGCTGGAAGGAGAAAAAGACCCAATCAGGACCCTTCATGGGCTGGAGGACTCAGCGGGACCCCCTCCCCATCGATAGCCCATAATAGTTTGCAGGATCTTCCCTTAATAATAACCGCTTGAGGAACAGAAGTTCCCATAAACATTCCTCAAGGGGCCCCTCTTGGCCACCTGCTAAGCTTGAGGAGAGGCCTCCCCCAGATGGTCCCCTCCCCACAGCCTCCCCTCCAGCCCCCCAGACTCACCTTTCTTGCTCTTCAGGTAGGAGAAGAGCCCCACAGCCAGGAAGGCCACTCCTATCACGGCCCCCATGATCCCCGTCCAGAGTTTGCTTCTGGCAGAGCTGGAGGAACGGGGCTCTGGGGAAGGAGAAGGAGCCTCACCTGAGCAGGAGGATCAGGCCCACCTTCCCCCAGGAGGGTCCATTCCGACTCCCCCCACAGGGAGGGTCTCTCCCCCTTCTCAGGGCAGGATGGGAGTTCCCAGACCAGGAGGGGAGGGAGGGAGGGGCTTACCCCACTGGACGGTGATGGGGACCTCCAGGCTGGCGTGCCCCACCTTGCAAGTGTAGACATCCCCCCGTTGGGGCTGGGTCTCCAGCATCACCTGGAGCTGATAGGTCCAGTCTCCGTTCTGGAGCTCCTCCCCAAAGGCCACGCCCTCCTCCTCCGGCCGCCCGTTCTTCAGCCACTGGACCTCGATCTCCACGGGGTAAAAGCCGGTCGCGGTGCAGAGGAGGATGGTGTTGGGGGAAGAGGGCTCCATCTTGGTGGGGGAGATGGAGACGGTGGGCTTGGCTGGAGGGAAGGAGGAGAAGGAGGCACATGAGAGACACAACAGGAAAGAAATAACGCAGAAGACGGAAAGGGCAGACGCAGCACGAGTCGGATGATTCTTGGGATCTCCTTGAAAATGAAATCAGATTTTTAATTAGGTGCAATACCACAACATTTGTTTGTTTGTTTAGTAAATTTAGTTATTTATTAAATTTATTTGCCAAAGTGGCCACAACTAACCCAAAGTCTTACAGACACTCTCCTAGCCGTGACTGCCACCTGCTCTCCGGGAGTCCAGGAGAATCTCCAGAATTGCCAACTGGGTCTCTGGGACAATGCAGCTCCACCCAGAAGGAACTTGGTTAAAGTCCCCCATCTTGGGGCTCCCAACACCCAAAGCCCTTTGGCCTTTCCAGGGTTCAGCTGAAGCCCCTAACCCCCCATTCAGCCCCTCCCCCCACAGCCTCCAGGCCCCTCGAGGGGGCAGCCTCAGCATCTCCTGGGTCCCCAGAGGTGGAGATGAAACCTTATCACATCAGCAGACGGAGGAGACCTCCAGCCCTGGTGACGGATGGCCTCACCCAGCGGCTTCATGCGGAGGTTATAGAGGAGAGGAGAGAGGACGGAGCCAAATGCCTCTGAGCAGCCCTGAAGGTGATCAAGCAAGATTGCCAAAGAAAGAAAGAAAAAGAAAGAGAGAGAGAGGAAAGAGGAGAGGAGAGGAGAGGAGAGGAGAGGAGAGGAGAGGAGAGGAGAGGAGAGAAGAGAAGAGAAGAGAAGAGAAGAGAAGAGAAGAGAAGAGAAGAGAAGAGAAGAGAAGAGAAGAGAAGAGAAGAGAAGAGAAGATCTTTGTCCCATTTTTCTTCGGTGTTTCAATCACTTTTCAAAAAGTTTTATTTGGAGAGAGAAAATTTCTCCTTCCACTTTCCCTTTTCTCCCTTTAGGAGCCACAAGATGCAGAAATAAACAAAAAAATCAGCAGAAGATTTCAGGGGGAAAAGTGCAAAATGTGATGTGGCGGCAAAACCTCCCAATTTTAGGCAGCCTCAACAGAAAGAGGCATTTTGAAGGACAGAGCAAAGGAGCCCAATGGGGGGCAGCCCTTTGCTCCCCACAACTGCCAGAATCCCCTGAAGGAAAAGTTTCTCCCCCATTGAAGATGAGAGACCCCGAATCCCCCCTTCAGAGCAAGAAGGGCAGAAGAGGTTTTGGGGGATCTCATGATCTCTCTTGAGGATCCTTCCTGGGAGGGCTTTGGGGGGATTCAGAGGGAGACCCTCCCCAGACCAGGCTCTGCCTGCACCCAGCCGGCCTCCTTCCCAGCCGCAGGAACCGGCCATTCCTGGGGAAGGAGGTGGGGAGGGGTCCCTCTGACTCCCGGAGGGAAGCTTCTGCCCTGGATGAGGGGGGCAGGGAGTGGGGAAGGGATCCAGAGGGGATCTTGGATCTTGAGCTCCTCCTTCAGCAAATGCTCCAACTGGCCCAACTCTTGGATGGATTAATGGGGGGGGTTTAGTCTGGATGAGCCCCCCAAGAGAGTTGACAATAGATCCATTCCAGCCCAGAGTCCTTTGCTAACCATTTATTTTTTCTGTTGAGGGATTTTCTTATTAACAGTAAATTCTATAATGCTTAAGAAGAACCCATTTTTAAATGGTTATTTGTAATTCCAACCTGGGATCTGGTCAGGTTTCCAGGCAGAGAAACAGCAACATTTCAGGTGTGAATTGTTTTCTTTTTTCAGGAAAATCCCATTTGCCTCTTGGGACATTAAAGGCCTTTGTGGAATTGCTAAAAGAAGGCAGAGGCTTTACAAACTGAAAATGGCCTTTTTTTTTCAACAGGAAATGCAAATTTTGGATGAGAAAAAAAGTCTTTTAGCAAGAAAATGGAAGGATCAGATTTTAAAGCTGCAATTTGGTATTTTTATATTTTTATTTTTATAGCCCATCCCAAACCTCCTTATTTACAAGACTGCAGTGTGAAGATTTTGGGCTTCCAATTTGGCTAGATGGGAGTTGCTGGAGATTTTAATTGGATCAGATTTTTTTTTTTTCCTTTTAAATACCTACCAAGGGACACAACTTTCTCCCTCGGCCCTTCCAGGAATCCAGTTTAATAGACAAATAGAGACCTCTTGATTTAAAACAGCAGGAGGACAAAGTACATTTTAGCTGCCCCACATCATGAAAATTCCCCCAAAGAGACTCAAGAAACATCCTGTGATTTCAGGTCTCCTAAACTGGAGCTGCACCAACAATTGGCTTTAAATACACGTAATTTAATAAATATTCCTGTTCTTTTAATAAAGAAGAGAATTATTGGCCTCTTGTCTGAAGTATTTTCATGGAAGTAAAAATAATACTTTTGATGAAGAAGAAATTATATGAATCACAATGAAATTCAGGATCACCATTTTGGATTTATAATAAAAATGCATTCTATTTATATGGATGAAGCTTGTGAGGAGCTAAAGGTTTTTCACAAACTATCCAGACAGAAATTTTGGTCCTGTCCCTGAACCAGGCAGGGAGGAAGGAAGGAGGGGAGGGAGGAAAAGAGGAGGGGAGCATGGGCTTTGGAGTCTTTGGGCAGTTGATTTTAGGGTTGGTTTTAAAATTTTGATACTGATTTTAAATTGACAAGTTTTAAATTATGGGCCAAATTTATTAATTATTTTAAATCTATTTTTAATTGTAATGTTATGTATAAATGTTTTTATTTTGGCTGTTCACCGCCTTGAGTCCGAAAGGAGAAGGGCAGTATAGAAGTTTGAATAATAAATAAATAAATAAATAAATAAATAAATAAATAAATAAATAAATAAATAAATAAATAAATAAATGAAGCTCCTTTCCCTGAAGGGAAAATCCCCCCAGAGACCCCCAAAAGGAGGGAGGAGGGAGGGAGGCCCTGAGAAGCCCACAAAAGAGACAGACTCACAACACCAACACAATTGGCACTTGGGGCACTTCGGAGGTTATCAAAAATCAGTAGATAAATGAATAAAAGTGGTGAAATCTCTATATTAAATATTATTGGAATGAGAATTATTTCAAATATTATACCAGATGACAATAATGTTGTGCTGTTTGTAGGGGAATTTTTTTTAAAAAATTGTCCAGAAACAAATTATATTATTTGAATATTATTGAATAATATTGAATATTATTATCTCCAAGAAAATATCCTGTTTGGTATTAAAAACATTTCCAAATGCATTTTATGTGGCAGGTGAAAATCCTCCCAGGTTTCGCAGGGAAGAATTTAGGAGTGAAAATGAGTTTTGCCTCCTGACTGACTATGTGGAGAGCAAAGTCTCTGCAGGTTCCCAGAAAATATTGAATAATCTCCAAGAAGGAGCAAATGCTCCAAGAGGCTCTTCTCTCTTAGGATCTGGAGGTTTTCCTCTTATGGAAGAAAGATCTAATTGGATTCTATGGTGAGACGTTATTTTTGGAGAATCTCTGGAGTCACAATGGGAACATTAAACTTAACCAGTTCTTAAGTGATGATGGCCAGGGGGGCTTTTTATCAGGTTCGCCTGATCCTCCAGTTGCGGCCCTTTTTGGACAGGGACGCCTTACTCACAGTCACCCATGCCCTTGTCACCTCCCGGCTGGACTATTGTAATGCTCTCTACATGGGGCTCCCCTTGAAGAGCACTCGGAAGCTCCAACTGGTCCAGAATGCGGCCGCGCGGGTGGTTATGGCGGAACTCATTGCGCCCGTGTGACACCCCTCCTGCGCGAGCTGCACTGGCTCCCAGTGGTCTTCCCGGTGCGATTCAAGGTGGTGGTTACCACCTTGGCATAGGACCCGAGTACCTTCGAGACTGACTTCTGCCACCGATAGCCTCCCACCGGCCAGTCCGCTCCCACAGAGAGGATCTCCTCAGGGTGCCATCGGCCAAGTTATGTTGGCTGGCGACACCCAGGGGGAGGGCCTTCTCTGTGGGAGCCCCTGCCCTGTGGAATGAACTGCCCCCGGAAGTGCGTAAGATCTCCGACCTCCGTGAATTTCGCTGTGCCCTCAAGACCCTGCTGTTCCGCCAGGCCGGACTATCAATGTAATGATTTTAAATTAGGTGTTTAAATTTTGGGGGTTTTAAATTTGAGCCGAAACTATTTAATAATTTTAATTATTTTTAAGTGATGTCTGTCTTTGTGCTTTTAATAGGCTGTACACCGCCCTGAGTCCTCCGGGAGAAGGGCGGTATAGAAATAAAATTATTATTATTATTATTATTATTATTATTATTATTATTATTATTATTATTATTATTATTATTCTGTAAAGGCCGAATGGCAACAAGGGCAGCTAAAATCCTTGATTTGCGCAATGCTTTTGGCGTCTGAAACACCATCAGTCAATAGAAATATAGAAGATTTTTATTAGACAAAGAAATAAAACGAGAAAAAGAAATGTAGGCAACATTGAAGGAATCTGGAAGAGAGAAGGAAAGAATCGGAGGCTTCAGGGCTGAATGGAGGCCCAATTTCTTTCTTATGACCCCAAATTCAGTTTTAAGGTTTGTGGGTGTTTTTGGATTCTCCCCCCAAATCAGGAGCCTCCCCAGGAAGGAAGAACAGAAGGATTCCTGTTATTGGGATTTTTACATCTCGGTTTAAGCATTGAATCATGATGACAAATTCTAGGCTGCTTCCGTTACTCATTTCTTTCTTTATTGGATTGAAAAGCTGCAGGACTGGAAATGACTCTGAATGAAGAAAGATGAAAAAGAAGCGAAAGATCCATATTAAGGGGATAACAGGTGGAAGAGACTCCATTCTTTTTTTATTATTATTTCAGGTTAAAAAAAACCCACATTTTTTTATCCCAAAGTGCCAAAAAGAGCATTTCTGGGGCAGAGGAAGAGAGGGAGGGGTTTCTGGGTGGGAAGAGGGAGGGAGACGGGAGGTTCCTGAATAGGATAGAAATGAATCAGGGATAGAGAGAAATATATATGTAGATACAGGGAGTCCTCGACTTAGGACCACAATTGAGACCAAGATTTCTGTTGCTAAGTGAGACGTTTGTTCAATGAATGTTGCCCCATGTTACGACCTTTCTTGCCACAGTCATTAAGTGAATCACTGCAATTGTTAAATGAGTAACAGGGTTGTTAAGTGAATCCGGCTTCCCCACGGACTTTGCTTATCGGAAGGTCGCAAAAGGGGGTCACGTGACTCTGGAATGCTGTGACCGTCACAAGGAAGAGTCCGTTGCCAAGCATCTGGATTTGGATCATGTGACCCTGGGGAGGCTCCAACGGTCGTAAGTGTGAAAAACAGTCATAAGTCATTTGTTTCCACTGCTGTTGTAACTTTCAACGGTCACTAAACGAACTGTTGTTAAGTGGAGGACTGCCAGTATTGAGCAGGAGAGAGAGAGACCTGGCTGGATTCCCCTCCCCCTCCCCCACCCAAAAAACCCTTATCTGGGTGGATTTTCTTGGGGGGGGAATGGATCAAAGGGATCCCAGATTCCAGACAGGAGGAGAGTTTGGAGCCTGGGAAAAAAAGGGGGATTTTGCACATCTGAGAGTGCAGAATAAATAAATAAATAAATAAATAAATGAGTAAAATCTCCATCTGGGAGGATCCCAAGGAATGAAAGGAATGAAAGGAAAGGAAAGGAAAGGAAAGGAAAGGAAAGGAAAGGAAAGGAAAGGAAAGGAAAGGAAAGGGGGGTCCTGGCATCCTCCTCCCAGGGAAGAGCCCCCCCTCCCTCCCTCCCTCCCAGAGTCACCTCTCTGGCCAATCAGACGCTCCTCCCTCTTGGCAGCCTCAAAATCTCCTGGGCAGGAGAGGGCACTGGGGAGACTTATTTATTTTATTAATTTTTCATTTCATTTCATTTATTTATTTATTTAATTTTATATATTCGTTTATTTTACTTACTTATTTATTTACTTATTTATTTCCTGGATTGAAAAGATGCCGGAGTGGAAATGACTCAGAATGAAGAATAGAGAGAAGGGAGACCTGGAGAGAAAGGATTTCGTGGATTCCCTTTGAAGATTCTTTTTTTTTTTATCCTAAAAATCCCAAAGGCCCCAGAGGGGGAGGGAGACCCCCCTTATTGGCCTCCTGGAAAGGGCTCCCAAGGGGGCTCTGGGGCTTTGCTGGGGGGGGCAGAGAGGGGGAGGCAGCCTGAATCCCCTGAAGCCTTTCAATTAAGTCTCTTCATGAATGAATGAATTGATTTTTCCACTGAATTGGAGTCATCCTTGCTTTTGAAACAACCACTAAATCTTCACCCGGGAGAGTCTCAATCAAGGGAAGGAAAAGGGGGTCCCCTCCCCCACACTCCCCCCCAAACTCTTCTCCCCCCCCACGAACTCACCTCTCCGGCCAACCACAGAAATCCTCTGGGACGTCTCGTAGTTGTTCCGGCAGAAGTGATCCACTTCGGCCTTCCGGTACTGCAGCTTGACCTCATCCCTGTTCCACCTGTCCACATCCACCTTCCCCAACTCCGTGACGGCCACGTACTTCCCGAGGTCGCTGTCGAAGCGCAGGTATTCCTGCCGGTCGTAGAGTTGCCTGTACAGGTATCTCACCCGCTGCGTCCCGTTCAGGAAGCGGCACTCGCCCTTCTCCTGGTACAAGAAATGGGCTGCGAGGGGGAGGAGGAGGAAGGCCGTCAGGAAGGACTCCAGGGCCCATCGCTCCCAGCCGTTGGGAGAGGAGGGGGGGACCCACGTGGGAAAGGGGCGGGAACGGGGACCTTCCTTGGACAGACTGGCGGAAGACGCCCCCTGGAGGAGGGAAGGGGAACTCTGTCAGTCCCAGAGAGGAAGGGAGGCTTCCTGGGGGGTCTGGAGGGGGGAGGGGAGGAAAGAGGAGGAGGGGTGGGAAAAGGCAGGCAGAAGCTCAACCGGTCCAGCGATCCCGTTCAGTCTACGCAGGGAAGGTTGGATCTCAAGGGGCAGGAAGGATGGGGGGGGGGGGCTGGAGGGAAAATAACATCCATCCCCCCCACTCTCTCTTCCTTTGGGAGGGGCTCTGGGGAGGGGCCACAATGAGGACATCTAGACTGACTCTCCTGGGGCCTCCCAGCCCTTCAGTCCTCACCTTCCCTCAGTCTCCCCCCCCTTTTCTTCTTCCCCCCAATCTTCAGCCCAGCTCCTCCCTTTGGGTGACTGTGGAGGATCACCCCCCTTTCCTCTCCCCCTCTCAAAGGGAGGGTCTCCTGCCCCCTTCACAAAAGACCCCCAACATCCTCTTCCCTCACTTCTCCTTCCCCTCCGTCAGTCCTCCCCTTCAGTCTTCCCCTTCCCTCTGTCTCTCCCCTCCTTTCTTCTTCCCCCAAATCTTCAGCCCAGCTCCCTCCCTTTGGGGGACTCCTGATTCCTCCCCCCTCCCCAAAGAGACCCTGCGGTGCAGCCCCCCCCGAAGAGCCTCTCAAAGGGAGGGTCTCCCGCCCCCTTCTTCTCCCTCCCTTCCCCCTCCCCTCCAGGGGGATTATGGGGGTTCTTGCTCTTCTCCCCAAATTCAGGGGCTCCCCAGAAGGGCCAGAAGCCCCCCTCTTGCCTGACCTCCAAAGCCTCAAAGTTGAGATTCAGGAGAAAAACGGAAGTTTCTGAAGAAGCCAAAAGACTTTTGCTCAAATGCCTCTTTTTCCTTCTGGGGCTCAGGGCTGAAAATGCCTCAGTTTCCCTCTTTCGCTTTTCCTCCCCTTCCTCTTTCCCTGCAGCCCCCTCCCACCCAGGCACAGGAGAGGCTGCGACCCCCGCCTGGCTACATGGGGGGAGGGTTAGGATTAGGGTCCCTCTCTCGTCCTCCTGGGGGGGAGGCTGTGGGGAGGAAGGGGGAGGAGACCACGCAGAGATGGAGGCTGCTGGAGGCTCTGGGGACCCATCGGCTTCCTTCCCCCTTCCCAGCCCCCTCCTCCCCCGCCCAGCCCCCTCCTTACCGGGGGTCTCCTGCCCCCCTTCGCTCCCGGGGATCCGGGCCAGCGCCCCCAGCAGCAGCATCAGGGGGAGCCCAGCCAAAGCCATGGAGGCTCCCCACAAGCGCCCCAAAGGGAGGAGAAAGACGCTCCCAGCCCCACAGGAGGAATCGGAGGGTCTGGAGGGGGGGAGGAGTTTTCCTCGGACTTCGGAAGAGGGAGAGTCCTCAAAGAGCAGGAGGACCAATGGGAATCCTCCCTTCTGCAGCGTCATCGGTCTCCGGGCAGAGCCTCCCTTGACTTCGCCCGATGCAGGAGATAGTTCCACGCAGAGAGAGAAGCGGAGAAAGTGGGGGAGGGGAATCCCTTCAGTCTTGGGGGGCTGCAATCTGGGGGGTCTTTCATGCCAGCTCCGGAGGAGAATCTCCTCTTCCTTTTGCCCCCCCCCCGATTCTCCTCCACTCTCCCTTTCTCTGGGCGCCTGGACTGGAGGGGCGGACTAGATGCCCTCTGAGTTCCCAGAGTGCCCAGAGGGACCCTAAGCTGGAGCTGCGGAGAGTCCAGAAGAGCTCGAGGGGTCCTTCGGGGCTCGGAATGGGAGGAGGGAGCCCCCAGCAGCTGCGCTGGATGACAAGGGGGGAGGGGCAGCCCCACAGACAGCCAGGACTTGGGGGTCACACGCTCCCCCCAATCCGAAGGGAAGCCAGGAAAACCCTCAGCTGACAGTCCACGTAGGATCTGCAGTGATCCCTCCTAATCCAGCCGGATCTTGTGGGATCCCAAGTGAGTGAGGGAGATTCCAAGGACAGGAGTGGTCTTCCCCTCCAGGAAGGGTCCCAAGTGGAGTTTCCCCCCACCCAGAGCCCAGCCAAGACCCCCCCATCCCCCCTTCTCTTCCGGCCCAAGCCCAGAATTCAGGGAGGTTCCCCCCCCCCGTCTGAGCAGCGGCTCTTCCTCCGTCCCCCCCCCCCCAATTCTCAGCCAAAGACCCTCAAGGCAGTTTTTCCTCCCTGGAGATTTTGAGGGCGTTTTTGTCCTTAATTCCCTCCAATGTTTGTACGTGTGTTTGTACAAAACATCTTTTGAAGAGAAATATCGTTTTCACATAAATGCAGCTTTTCCCTCCTTTCCAAATTTCTGCCGTGATTTGAAATAAACCTTTAAGCTCCATAAATCTCAGAAACATTTTATATTAGGAAGGAGCAGATTCTCCATTCCTGCCATTTGTTCTTTGCCAGGGAACTCAACGTTTTGCCTGCAGGGATCTTGAGAGAAAAAAAGAGATTTTATGGGGAAAGGAATCAGTCCTGGGACTCCCAAGTCAGCCTCTGAGATGAATTTAGTTCTTCTGGAGGGGAGTTGGAGGAAACATTTTCCCAAAAGAAGAAGAAGAAAATCCATATCCACGGATATGATGTGTCAGAGGATCTGAGCGGATTTTCTTCCTTGTAAAAGATTTCAGGATTATTTAGGAAGGATGGAGGGAGGGACAGTATGTTAAACCGAAGAATAAATTTATAATTTATAGAATAACCTTGAATTTTAATAGAAATCCTGGGGACTTCAGGGATCCTATTTCCTCCACTATAGGATTACAGCCTTTTAAACATCACAGTCAGGAAATCTCTCCCCCCACAAACTATTCCAAAAGGAAACCTTCTGTTTCTTCTTCTCCTCTTTCACTTCATCCATAGAAAGCATTTTTTTTCTAGTCTTTGGGGGAGATTTGGGTTCCTGTGAGTTACGCAAAGGCGGCTCAGAGAGATCCTGAATTCCGGATCCTGTTTCAAGAGCTTTGGGGGTCCAGAGGTGGCCTGGGTCCTTTCCAGGGATGGGGGGCTGGAGGGGTCAAACTCCCCCCTGGCCCAGCACCAGCCTCAGCAGCCCAGAGCCAGGTCCCCCCCAGCATCTGCCCCACAGTTGTGTATCTGACACAGCCACTCACACACAGTCAGCCCCAGATCCAGGCAGCCTCTGTGGGGCCTCCCTCCCTCACCTGACCCAGGCAGAACCTCTGGGCCCCTTTCATGCTTCCCCCCCCCAAATATTGTGCTCTTCTCCAAGTTCCCTCTTCCACACACACACACACACACACAAAAATACACACACACACAGATCAGCCCTTCTTTCTCCAGCCCCCAAGAGCTGCAGAGGCGCTTGGGCTTCGCTTCCCCAGCCTGAAGCTCTGGGCTCCTCCGAAGCGGAACTGAGGACCTGGCCAGGATCCAGCAGGCAACAAGCCTCCATTCTCCCTCAGGGCAGCTCAGGGACTCCCCTCCTCCTCCTCCTCCGCCCCATGGCTGAGTCTGCAGGTGGGGCAGCCACAAGGTCCTCTGCCCCATTGGAAGCGGCTGAAGGGGCCCTTCCTGACTCCCGAGGAGACCCTGGAGAGCCCAGGAAAGAAACCGATGGAGGGTTGGAGAAATGTCACTCAAAGGACCCACATTCTCCCCCTTGGGACCCTTTGTGGGGAGACCCTCCCTGCTCTCTGGGGAGGCTCTGATGGAGGAAGGATGGGAGGGAAGAGAGGAAAAGGGGAGGAGCATGGAGGGGGAGGGGCTCAGTGGCAGATCCATAGGGATCCTGAGCTTCTCTTCTGGGGTTGTGGCTACTCCTGCCAACTTAGCCTCCTCTGCAAATCTGATGAGTTCCCCCTTCCCCACTTGGGACTCCAGGACTCTGACTTTGTTGCTTCTCTCCTTGAGATTTATATGGATTTTGATTGTTTCCCAGGATGATTTGATTGCTTCTTGTGCCGTATGACTGTCACTGGGTGTTGTGCCCTGTGATTCTGGACGAATGTATCTTGCCTTTTAGAATAGAATAGAATAGAATAGAATAGAATGGAATGGAATGGAATGGAATGGAATGGAATGGAATGGAATGGAATGGAATGGAATGGAATAGATAGAATGGAATGGAATGGAATGGAATGGAATGGAATGGAATAGAATAGAATAGAATAGAATAGAATGGAATGGAATGGAATGGAACGGAACGGAACGGAACGGAACGGAACGGAACAGAACAGAACAGAACAGAATAGAATAGAATTCTTTATTGGCCAAGTGTGATTGGACACACAAGGAATTTGTCTCTGGTGCATACGCTCTCAGTGTACATAAAAGAAAAGATACATTCGCCAAGAATCATAAAGTACAACACTTGAGGATAGTCACAGGGAACAAATAAGCAATCAGGAAACAATATCAATATAAATCGAAAGGATACAAGCAACAAAATTACAGTCAGGCAGTGATAAGTGGGAGGAGATGGGTGGTGGGAACGATGAGAAGATTAATAGTAGTGCAGATTTAGTAAATCAATCAAGGGTTGAGGGAATTATTTGTTTAGCAGAGTGATGGCGTTTGGGAAAAAACTGTCTTGCATCTACTTGTTCTGGTGTGCAGTGCTCTATAGCGTCGTTTTGAGGGTAGGAGTTGAAACAGTTTATGTCCAGGATGTGAGGGGTCTGTAGATATTTTCCCAGCCCTCTTTGTGACTCGTGCAGTAGACAGGTCCTCCATGGAAGGCAGTTGGTAGCCTTTGTTTTTTCTGCAGTTCTAATGATCCTCTGAAGTCTGTGTTTGTCTTGTTGGGTTGCAGAGCCAAACCAGAGAGTTATGGAGGTGCAGATGACGGACTCCGTAATTCCTCTGTAGAACTGGATCAGCAGCTCCTTGGACAGTTTGAGCTTCCTGAGTTGGAGCAGAAAGAACATTCTCCGTTGTGCTTTTTTGATGACGTTTTTGATGTTAGGTGTCCATTTTAGATCTTGAGATATGGTAGAACCTAGAAATTTGAAGGTCTCTACTGTTGATACTGGGTTGTCTAGTATTGTAAGAGATGGAAGGATGGGAGGGTTTCTCCTAAAGTCCACCACCATTTCTACGGCTTTGAGTGTGTTCAGTTCCAGATTGTTCCGGTCGCACCACGAGGCTAGTTGTTCAACCTCCCGTCTGTATGCGGCGTCATCGTTGTCTCGAATGAGACCGATCACTGTTGTGTCATCTGTGAACTTCAGTAGTTCAACAGATGAAGGGGGGGTCTCTGCTGGTTGGGGGGTCCGGGGCGACAGGCAAGCCTGGGCCAGACTAGATGGCCTCCACTCCCTCCTCCCTCCGAAGAAAGAGAGGAGGCCGGGGAGCCTCAGCAGGAGAAGCTCCATCCGTCATTCTTCTCACCCACCTGCCAGGTGGAGCCTCCGTCTCTCAAAGGTTGCAGGAAAAGCCAGAAATTCATCAGCTACAGAAAAACCAAAATCCTTTTGCATCCAATAACTGCATTAACTCCTGAGTGCTCTGGGAGGAAAGAAGATGAGGAAGAAAATTAGAATATGAAATAAAATCTTTGGTGTAAATGTTTCTGGAGAATCTATGGGGGAAAACGGACCCCTTCCCTTTCAGTTTCCCCTCCCCCCATGAAGGCCTACACTGCAGGGGGGTGGTTAATGGGCAGGGACTGGAGGGAGGGAGGGAGGCTCCGCCCCTTTCAGAGAGGAGAAGGCTGGGAGGGGCCAGATGAAGCCTCCCCATCTCCTTCCCTGGGACTTCCAAGGGGGGGGGGCTGAGTTCAGCTGTGGGACTGCAAAGGGGGCTCCTCCCTCCCTCCCGAGGTTTCCTATTGAGCAGGAGGAAGATGGGGCGGCCATGGGGGAGGCAGCAAAGGGGGGAGCCAGAAATGTCAGAAGGAAAAGGGGGGGACAGGAAGGGCAATTTAGAGCCTGCAGTGCTCCCTCCCCCTCCCCCAAGGACAGGGGTCCTCCCCCCCCTTCCCTCCTGCAGCATCCCAGAACCTGGAGGAAGTTTTCGTGCTTTGTGTGTGTCTGTTTTGGTGTTTGAGGGCACCTCGTTGTGGAGTTTTGCGTAAGGAAAATCTGAAATTTCAAGGCTTTCCTTCGTCTGGAGCACGGAGGCCCTGCAGGGAGAGTTTGAGGCGGTTTGATTTGTTCAGAAACGATTTTTTTTGTAAGGAAAATGGAAGAATTAAAGGGTTTTTAGAAACTGGGGTGGGGGAGGGGTTCAGGTGAGGGAGGAAGAGGAGAAACTCACCTGCAGGAGGTCGGATGGTGCAGGAGATGAGAAACTCCAAAACTAAAAGAGGATGAAGGTATATAGGTTGGAAATGCAGATAAGTGAAGATTCAATTGTGCTCAGGCAGGGGGTTGGACTGGATGACCTCCAGGGTCCCTTCCACCTCTGCTACTCTCTTCAATTGGTTGGACTTTATTCTGCTTGAGGAGAGTTGGAGAAGGTGACCTGGTTGTCTTGGAGGAAATCTTGGAAAGAGGCCCTGCTAAGCGGACATTCCTTGATGCTAAGGCACTAGAGGGAAGGAGGAGCCTTGGGGGGGATCCTGTCAGTAGAGAAAAGAGATCACGTGGTCTCTCAAAGGGGCCTGGGATTAGCCGGGATCGGTCCCTGGATCCGATGGAGGAGGGGCACGTGGAGGGAGCGTGGGGATAGGGATCTATCCAATGGAATCCTTTTGGAACTTCAGGTGAGGCTTCCTGGCTCAAACTCCTTGTTGAGGTCTCTGCTGGGATCCCTCCTATTTTGCAAGATTGATTTTATTATTTTCTTTGAATAAAGTCTCTTTGTTTTCATCGACCGAAGTCTTTGTTGCCTGGATTCATTTCCAACAATGGGAGTTGCTGGAAGGAGAAAAAAGAGCCAATCAGGAGCCTTCCTGGGCTGGGGGAGTCAGGGGAGCCCCCTCCCCATCGAGAGATCCCATGATGTTTCCTGATGGGAGGAAGCTCTCCAAATAGATTTCTCCCCACTGCTTCCTACCTATCCAGACAGGCTGGATCCCTCCGTCATGTGAAGAAGGGATCCTCCAGATCACACCCAGCCCTTCAAGATCAGACTTTGCCCTGCAGGTGTTAGAGAGCGGCTCCCCTCCAGAGGTTGTGGCTGCTCCATCCCTGGAGGCTCTGAGGGAGAAACTGGGCAGCCCTTTGACCAGAAGGACATAAGCTCTCCTGCTTGAACAGGGGGTTGGACTGGATGACCTCCAAGGTCCCTCCCAACTCTGTTATTCTGGATCCCGTGTGTTGCATTTCCAGGTGTCAGAAAAATCCCCCAATAGATTTCTCCCCACTGACCTCGACCTACCTAGGCAGGGTGGATCTCCCGGGGGTCAGACTTCCTGGCCCAACAAGACCTTCCTCCACCAGAGGACCCCCTTCCTCTCCAGCCCCACAGACGCCCCTTTCCTGCCCTTCAGGGTGAGGGTCAGGCATTGACCAAATCCCCCTCAGTCAATTGCGGAAGGCAGCTCTGCTTGCAACTGCTGAAATCCCGCCAGGAGGAGACCTTTGGCGCCATCAAACTCCCACCTCCGCCTCTCCCGGGTCCTCGGAAGGGCTCGATGGGCGGACACAAAGGCCAAATCCAGGCTGAAGAGCTGAACATCCCCCGGCCCCTCCGAGAACCATCTCCTCCAAAGGACCCCTCGGAGGCTCCTCTGCCTGGAGACGGATGACGCTCACAAAGCTCCATTTTTCATTGGGTGAGTCCGATGTTTGACTTTCTGGAAGTCAGAAATAGAATTCTGCAGAGCTGCTGTTCCCTCCTCTTGATTTCCCCTCCCCCCTCTCCATCCTCACTTCCCCCTTGCTTTCCCCCTCCCCCTCCCTCTCTTCACTCCCCCTAACTCTCCTCCCTCACTTCCTCCCCACTTCCTCCCACCCCCCCCCCCGTTTTCTGTCCTGCTCTGCGTCGGCAGCCTTTACTCCCTCCTGACGCAGGACTGGGGGTCGGGCTTCCTCATGCACCTGAGGCCGGCAGGAAAGGGGGGAGGGCTCCCAGGGGAGGAGCATAAAGAGGGGCTTGGAGACCCCCAATTTCCTCCCTTGCACCCCGAGCCTCAGGAAGGTGGGAAAGACTAAAAGGCTACTGTGTTTAGAGGTGGGGGCAAGGACCAAGGAAGTTGAGACCCCCTCATTGCCCCCCTTTAGGGCTTCCCTTCCACTCCAACCTTGTCCCCTCTCTCTGGACAAGGGGAATTGGGTTCCCTCGAGATCTTCCAAACGGCAGGAACTGAGAAAGGGGGGAGGGGGAGGAGAGTTCAGGGGAGATCAGGCAAGGCTGAGAGAGGAATGGGAAGTGAATCTTTTGAGGGAGGGGAGTTCGAGGAGGGCCTGAAGCTTCTCCCTCCTTGTCTTGGAGGAGTTTCAGCCTCTACAGCAGCCCAGAGGCTTCCTGGTGGTCTCCCATCCTCAGGCTCACCAGGCCCATCTCTCTCAGCTGGGTGAGGGCATCGGAGGCTGGGCAGCTGCCAGCTGTTGAGGGCTGAGGATCAAATGCCAGCTAATGGTTGGTGATGCCAGATCAGAGCCCCCACCCTCTCCCAGCTGCAGCAGGCAGACATCCCACAGGGCGCCTATCCTGAGGCAGCCTGGATCCTCTCCTGGGATGGGGGGAGGGGCTGGAGGGACCAAACTCCACCCTGGCCCAGAGACTCTGGTGGGACTCCCATCGCTCTCCTGATCAAAGCAGGTTTCCCCTCCCCCACAAGACTTTGATTGAGTTCTTCCTGACACCCCCACCCCTCACACACACACACACACACACACACACACACAGAGCAGCCCTCCTTTCTCCAGCCCCCAAGAGCTGCAGAGGCGCTTGGGCTTCGCTTCCCCAGCCTGAAGCTTTGGGCTCCTCCGAAGCGGAACTGAGGACCTGGCCAGGATCCAGCAGGCAACAAGCCTCCATTCTCCCTCAGGGACTCCCCTCCTCCTCCTCTGCCCCATGGCTGAGTCTGCAGGTGGGGCAGCCACAAGGTCCTCTGCCCCATTGGAGGTGGCTGAAGGGGCCCCTCCCCCCACAACCTCATTATAGCTCTCCCTCAGTTGAAGCCCATTGAAGAAAGGAGTCCCTGACTTATGACGGTTCATTTAGTGACCATTTGAAGTTAAAATGGCACTGAAAAAAGTGACTTTGCCTAATATTCCTTCTATTTAAAATATTTTTATTTGTGAAGAGACAGTAGAAGCTTATTCGTTCACATCCGTGTGTTGTCCATTCGTTGCAGCCTCTTTAAATACGTTCCAATTTCTGCCCTTGAAGGAATCTCCTCGTAGAGCCTCCACAGCTTCTGCCGGCCACAGTCTCCCTAGTTCTCTCCTGGGTCCTCTCTGATGAACCTTAAAGGCTTCTCTGCTGACCGGAGCCTCCCAGAGAGAGGATCGGAGGGGCCAGGAGGAGGAGGGGGAGGGGCGGCCTTCAAGGCTCCCTGGGGGTTGGAGAAGGCCCCGTCCAGGGTCTCCCCTCCCCTGGTGGCAAAGGCCCCGTATGGGGGGCAAGGAGGGGGGGCTGCTTTCAAGGCGGCCTCTGGTCTGCTGGGTTTCCCAGGAGCCTCTTTCCTCTTCCACCAGGCGCAGAACCTGCCTCCCAGGTGAGGCCAGGGGAGTCCAAGCCCCCCATGACTCTTGGGGGGAGCTTCCTCCGGGCCTCGGCTAATTCACAGAAACTTCCATCTCTTTCCTCTGGTTGGTTGGGAGGCTCCGAATATTCCCCCATCCCTCTTTTCTCCCCTTTTATGTCAACCCAAATGCATTGAAGGAGGTTTTCCTCTTTCTTCTGTTGTGTTTCTAGATCAGTTTGTTTATTTTTATATATATATAGTGCAACTCCCTCTCTTCTTTTATTGGGTCTGTTTCTTTGGAGCACTTTAAATGTGAAGATATTAAATCTTGAGAGCTGGAAGAGGAAAATGCACAATGGTCCAGAACACCCCCGTTGTGGCTGAGTGCGTGCAGGCTCCTGTATGAGGTGATCTGCGCTCTGATTGGTTGCTGTGGGTGGAAAGGGGGAGTTTCCCTTTTTCCCCGCCTTTTTCTTCCATGGGCTCAGAATGCTGTTTGAGATTTACCTCACAATCTCCCGGCATTCCCGACTATCTTGTCTGCTGTGAATGTAGATGTGAAATACATTTATTTACATAAAACTACAAGTTTGTGTCCGTGTCTCCCACTTCCTTTGGACAGCTGCTGCCTGATTCCTCCGCATTAAATCTCTTTAGTTGCACCTTCCAATTTTGGGTTTCATCCCATGAAGTTTTGGTGATTGCAACAATGTCACACCTGCCTTTGGGCTCCACCTTCACCCCGTTTATTCCTCGTACTATGAACATCCGTGCAGAGGCATCTGAGTCCCTTTTTGACTGACCCCATATTTGCTTTCTACATCTCCTGCTCTGTCTCCAAGTTTTCCCTTCTTTCTTTCCATTCGGTTGATTCCCCTGAGATTTGAGCTTGGAATTTGCTTCTAAAACTTCGTCTCCCTCTCACTTCGGTCTCACTTTCAAGCCCTTCGGATGAGGCGAGCCAGTTGGTGTCCAAAGCCGACCTTCTGGGTTCTTGTGAGGGGCAGCTCATCCCCTGCCAGAAGCCCCCCATGAGGGTGTTGTGGACCATGGTCCAAGAATCCCAATTTCCCTCGAGAGAACCATCCCCTAAGCCAGGCTTGACTTCCCTCCTTGGATGGTTCCCTTTATTGGGGGAGTGGAAGAGAAATCCCCCTGTGCCCCCAACTCTTTGGCTCCCTTGCCCACCTGCTCCGAGTCTCTTGGCATCGTTTCCAGGGACTTTTTCATTCCTCCCAGCATGAAAGAGGAAAAAGGGATAAGAATCTGTGGGCTTCATTATTTCTGTAAGCCCCTCAGTCACGTCTTTGATAGCTGCTCCTGGGAAACAACCAACCCCCTTAGTTTGATTCTCCGTCTTAGAAACGGCTGTTTCAGTTCCCCTAAACAATGAATCAACACAAGACTTTCTTTTTTTCATAAGGAAGAGGAAGGAAGGATTCCAGGGTTTTCTTACATCTGAAGTTTATTCTTTTATAGCAAAGCGAAGGGAAGGGAAGTGAGTGGGAGGAAGACTAATGTAGATGAAGCTGCTGTGGGTTCAAAGCCAGGAGAGTTGAGGGGTCTGGAGTGACAGGTCCACCTAGCATTCCTGGGGACAGTCTAGATGGTCTCCACCCCTCCCTCACAAGGAAGAGAGCCCTGAAAGGAAGCTGGGGTGTATGTTTGTCTCAGCAGGAGAAGGTCCAGGCTGCCATTCTCCTCCTCCCCCCAAACTGCCACCTTCAGCCTCCATTTCTCACAGGTTGCAAAGAGGACAAAGAGTCATCAGCTGTTAAATAAAAAATATGCTTTTGCATCGGAGAGCAGGATTAATTCATGAGTGCTGTAGAAAAAGAGGTGGAGAAGAAAATCAGAATATAAAGAGACACTTTTACTGTAAATAATAAATTCTTCTTCCCTTTCATCCCCCACCCCCAAGGCAGACCCACACTGCAGGGGGGTGGTTGACAGGCAGGGACACATAGAGAGAGAATCCGCCCATTTCAGGGAGGAAAAGGCTGGGATGCTTCATAGGAAGAAAGAAGACGGGGCTACGATGGGGGGTGGCAGCAAAGGGGGGAGACTGGGCTCACTTGGCCAGAAATTGTGGGAATTCTCACAAGGAGAAGGGGGGTCAGGAAGAAGAGCCTGTCCAGGTTCCAACTGATGAACCCAAAGGAGTCTGCATGGGGTGCCAAGAAGGATCCTCTCGGACCGGAGGGTGGGGTGCAGTTCAGGGAGAAGTTTTGGAGGGAGTTCATTAAGTTGATAGGTTCATCTCAAGGACTCACCTCCACCTCCTACCCGAGGACGAACGGAGGTAGAGAACGAGCGAATGCAATGATAGAACAATACCTGAGATGCTATGTTAATTATCAGCAATTTTATCTGGGCAGATCTCCTGCCATTTGCTGAAGTGGCCTACAATACCGCAGTGCATAGTAGGGGTGAAATGTAAAATTTGTTACTACTGGTTCTGTGGGCGTGGCTTGGTGGGGGGGGATGTGACTGGGTGGGCGTGGCCTAACAGAATGGGTGGGTTGCTTACAAAATGCGTGGGGGAATTTAAACCTGGGATGCTCCCTCCCCAAGGGAGGAGTGGGAAGGAATGGCCCCCTCCTTCCCTTCCCTCCTCTCCCCTCCCCTCCCCTTCCCTTCCCTTCCCTTCCCTTTTGCAATTTCCCAAAACATGGAAAAATTCTGGGGAAGATTTTAGCGTTTCTGTGTGCTTTTGTTTTTGATTGCAATACTTTTTCAGATCTCTGTAAAGAAACGTTGCCCAAAATCCAAAAAACTGCTCTATCCACAACCAGGAGATATTGTTCAGGCAAGTTTTTTTTTTTTAAAGGAACAGTTAAGGAAATTTAAAAACCACCAATAATTTGTAGGAGGGGTTCAGATAAAGGGGAAGAGGAGAAACTCACCTGCAGGAGGTTGGATGGGAATTGCTGGAAGGAGAAAAAGACCCAATCAGGACCCTTCATGGGCTGGAGGACTCAGCGGGACCCCTCCCCATTGATAGCCCATAATAGGTTGCCTTATCTTCACTTATAAACCCCTCCAAGAACAGAAGTTCCCATAAACGTTCCCCAAGGGGCCCCTCTTGGCCACCTGCTAAGCTTGAGGAGAGGCCTGCCCTAGAGGGTCCCCTCCCCCACAACCTCTCCTCCAGCCCCCCAGACTCACCTTTCTTGCTCTTCAGGTAGGAGAAGAGCCCCACAGCCAGGAAGGCCACTCCTATCACGGCCCCCATGATCCCCGTCCAGAGTTTGCTCCTGGCAGAGCTGGAGGAACGGGGCTCTAGGGAAGGAGAAGGAGCCTCACCTGAGCAGGAGGATCAGGCCCCACCTTCCCCCAGGAGGCTCCATTCTAGCTCTCCCCATGGGGTGGGTTTCTCCCCCTTCTCAGGGCAGGGTGGGGTCCCCAGAGCAGGAGAGGAGGGAGGGGAGGGAGGGGCTTACCCCCACTGGACGGTGATGGGGACCTCCAGGCTGGCGTGCCCCACCTTGCAAGTGTAGACATCCCCCCGTTGGGGCTGGGTCTCCAGCATCACCTGGAGCTGGTAGGTCCAGTCTCCGTTCTGGAGCTCCTCCCCAAAGGCCACGCCCTC